>NC_052551.1:8174694-8477725 GCF_016699485.2 Gallus gallus
GACGGCTGGGACCCGGGGAGCAGTGCAGTTTCCCAGTGTCAGGCTGCACACTGAGGTGCACTACAGCACGGGACAACCCTTCAGGCCAACAGAGCCCCTGACAGTCCTTGTTTGCAGCAGGTTCACATAGCTCCCGTTAACCAGCAGATTCCTTATGCAGCCCACGTAATGAGGGAGGGGAGGTAGTGCTGACACTGGACTGGCCTCGTCTGCTTCTGTAACAGGAACAAATAAAAGCAAACGTTAGAGTAATAACAGAGTAAGGGATTAAGCACATCTTACTTGCAACAGCAACAACAGCTCTTGCTTTGGGATGTTTTGATCTGGAGTGCATCTTAACTCACCTTGCAGCCCTCCTAGGTAGAACATTGCCCTTGCACTGGGTGCAGGAGGCCAGCTGGGTCCCACTGCATAGTTTCTTTCTCTGTCCACTTCAACCTGGATTATGTTTTTCCTTTTGGTAGCTTAGAAAGAAATCAAGAGTCAGACAGTGCTGCTTGCTGAAGCCCAGCACAGGGCAGCCCTAGCCTTGCTAGTGGCTCCATGACCTGGCAACCACCCCATCCATCCAGCTTGCCAGGTCTGACAGCGCTAACAAGATTAGGTGAGGACTCTAATTAGTAAATGACTTAATGGCAGCTGCAATCTTCCCAATTAAATAAATACAGGTGGGAGCTGGGGTTCAGATACCCGAGGAAGGGCACTGGAGTGCCCCCAGTAGACGTGGGCTGAGCAGTATCCCCAGGGACAAAGCGCTGTCCCCTCACCTGTGATGGTGTGCCACTGCCCGTCACAGAGTGATGGGCACGTCACCGACGTGGAGAACTCGTCAGCCCCAGTGTTGGCTCTCATGGTGACCTATAGCACAGAGATAAACCCATCAGAGCTCACTAAGCTGATCATGGTGGGCAGGAGATGGCGTCTACTGGGGCTATGGGAAAGCCATCCTTCCCGCTACCTTTGTCTCCTCCATGTACAGCACAAGGCGGTGGTGACTCCTCCTTGTCCCGATGTGGAAGATGAGCCCAGAGGCACTGTGGGGACGGACTTCCAGTGTCACCTCCAAGTCCTGCTCAGTTGCCAGTGCATCAGCTGGAAATGCAGTGCCACTGGTGAGAAGGGGACAAGGGACCTCCCACCAGACACATCCTTTCCAGTCCCAGGACCATGGGAACCAGCCCAGGCTGCTGTGGGTTACCTAGGGTGATGGACCCGCCGTCTGCTGCGAAGAAAACTCCACTCTCCAGAGCACCCTCATAGCACGGCGTCACCCCAAAGGTGTGTGAGGGGGTACCCAGGGGCTTCCCGTCCAGCTGCGGGTTCCTCAGGCAACCGTCAAAGCTGGAGACCGACGTGCCCTGCAGAGATAGGCCCTGGGAGTGAGCGTGAGGGGACATGGGGCAGTGCTGTGGGACCAAGGGCAGGTAGAGATGGAGTGATGCCAGGGGACCCGCAAAAGCCCTTACCAGCATGTGAGCCTTGGCTCTTCCATCTGGGACCCCCCCCACATACAAGGGGGTCTGGGCTACAAAGAGCTCTGCGGTGGCCACTGCAGCACTCTGGGCTCGCAGCCCATCGATGACCAGCTGGGCTCGGCTCTGGTCTCTGCTGAAGAAGACCTGCAAGGACAAAAGATGGGTGCCAGGGCCGGGGGGTTTGTGTAGCAGGGGAAGCCAGAAGGGAGAGCTAAGTGGCTCTGCGAGGCCCTGCTGAGCTCCAGCGCTCTGCTCACCGTGTGCCATCGCCGGTCGTGGTACTTTTCTTTGCTGCGAATGCGCAGCCGGCGCCCACCGATGTCCACCAGGAAGATGAAGCGCCCATTGGAGACAAAGAGAGCCATGGAGGTGCCTCGCTCGCCCGCCACGTAGAAGAGCAGCCCGTTGGAGGAGTTCAGCCTCACCTCCAGGGAGAAATGGGACCTGCGGGGACAGGGGATGACAAGAGCACCCTGCCCTCCCATCACCGCAAGGGGCAAGCGATGGTTCCTAGGGCTGAGCCCACATGGGTTGGGCACAGAGTGAGCCTCACCTCTGGCTGAAGGAGGCCGGGATCTCCTCAAACTCCCAGCGGCTGCTCGGGGACCCCCCGAAGCGGAAGGAGCCCCTGGTTGTGCGGGGCTGCGGCTGACAGAGCCCGGCCTGGTTGTGGCGGCGGTCCTTGGAGCTGGGCCTGCTGGGTACCTACGTGGGGTGCACCGAGGAACAGAGTGAAGGGAGGGTCCCCCACTGAGGGGCAATGGTGGTGGCTGGAGAAGTTGGGAGTCCTGTCAGCAGGGATACCTTGGGTTTCCTCCTGTCCTTCTTCAGAGCAACTCTGAGCTGCTGCGGCCGCTCTCCCCAAGGACAGCTCATGGTGACGTTGATGCTCTCCACATTCTGCTGCAGGTCCACCACCATCTGTGGCTCTGACCTCCTACACACAGGGGGAAGAGGTTCCCATAACTGGGACAGGTGAAGGGCAGGATGGGGCCGAGTCCTGCTCTCCAGGAAGCAGCACAGTGATGCTCACCGCTTGACAAAGACGTTCCCGATGCAGCCGGTGAGGTTGCTGAGGGCACCGGGCTCTGGCGAGCCTCCAAGCTGGAAGAGTGCCCGGCCATCCTGCTGCCGCCGCTGCCTCCGACTGGCCCTGGCCCCAGCTGCAGTGTCCTGCAGCTCATCGTCCACATAGAGCCGCACCCTGTGGGGCATGAGTGGTGCAGGATGAGCAGGGCCCCAGGGCTGCCGGCCCCTCAGCACCCATGCGTCACCAAGACACATACCCCTGGGCATCACTGTAGAAGGCCACGTAGTGGGTCCTGTCATCCGCATAGGTATTTTCAGTGGTGACTTTGGTTTCCAGCAGGTTCAAGGCCAGCTGGCCCCTCTGGAGGGATACCTGGCACGTCCCCTCCTGCAGGAAGCATTGTGCCATTGCTGGGCAGCCAAGCCCCAAGGTAGGGCCCATTTACCCACGTTAGCCAGATTTCACTGGATTTAACCTTTTATCCCCGCTCACTTTTCAACAAAATCCCTCTCTTTCCCAAGCAGGAGCCTCACTTGATGCTCCCACACAAACTGATGGTTGTCCCACTACCAGGACAACTGGGGGGGACTGAGGGTGCCCACCTGTGTACTGTGGTGGTACAGCAGCCCCTCACGCTGGCTCGTCTGGAAGCTGAACCCACTGTAGAAGTCCCGCAGCCCAGGCACATCCTTCAGGGCCAGGGTCAGGTAACCATAGCCATGGACGCTGATGGAGCGAGCCACCTGTGAGAGACACATGGAAGCAAGGTAAGAGCCAGCCCCAGTGTTGTAGGCATTCAGAATCTCACTTGGTCTGGCTGGTGCTATGGCCAACCATGGGGGACACTTCGCCATGGCCCCCAGCACTGAGGAACTGTGGGGTTCATACTTCTGCATGAAGAGGAGATTGAATTTGTCCTAGGGTCTGATGCTGTTTTCCCTGCTGGACCTCACCCCCAGCTGCTGAAGCACTGCACTTACCAGAAGGTCTGAGGTGCATCCGTAGCTCACGCCAACAGTGTTCATGCGCTTCAGGTCAACATATTTGCCGAGAGCCTTCAAGCCCTTCATGCAGCCCCGGATGGGCCCACCCGTGGGGAAGAGTGCCTTCAGGCTGCAGGAGAAACAGGCAGTGTTAACAGGACAACCCCAGTGAGGATCTGGCCCTGCAGCCCCCAGCCAGAGCACTTGGGAAGGACATACGATGACCAGGTGTGGCTGCAGTGCCTCGTGTACCCAATTTAGCTAAGGAGGCTCAGCAATACCCACCAGCACCTCATCCCTCCCTGGAGATGTCCCATCCTCAAGCCCAAGGTGATGGTGAGAGGAAGCCTCCTCCCCGAATTTGAGCAGCCCTGGATGTGGTTGAGGAAGGGCCAGGCCCACCCTCAAAGACTGGAGATGAAGATGTAGACTGCCCACACCCTCTGGTGGGCTGGACCCACCTGGGGGGCAGCACTGCTGGGGGCACACCGCCCAGGTAGTAGGACACAGCATTCTCCAAGGAGTTCTCCTGCTCCACCACGAAGATGGTGAGGCGCTCCAGACGCACCAGGATGCGCTTCTTGTTATTCATTTTGAGAAGGAAGATCTGGATCTGCAGAGAAGAAAAGTGGGCAACTGGATCCATTAGAGAGCAGAGCATGAAGTGTCCAATTCATGTCTCCAAGCAAAGAACACTCAGAAGGGAGGCCCAGAGCCTGCAGGCTTCAAACCTTGCCACAAAACAAGGCTTCAGATGCCCAACAGGCACTCTGGATGAAGAGCCAGCCCCCAGGTGGGCACCCACTTCCCCCTTACCGCTTTGTTCGTGGCGCTGCTGATGGAGGAAGCATTGCTGCTGGGCTTTGCCATCTCCAGGCCCGTGTTGAAGTCATAGTAAAGCACCAGCTTCCCATTCCGGATGGCCAGGCACAAGAACTGTCCCTGTGGGAGGCAGGTTGGATGCTCAGCACCAGGACTTAGCACTGGCAGAAGCAGATCCTGCTGCTGACGCCTCAACCTGTCACTGTGACAACAACGAGGGATCCACGTGTGAGCAGCAACCCTGTGTTGGGGCCAATGGAAATGTTCCTGGCAGCACTGACTGCCACGGTGAACCCTGGTTCAGATCAAAGCTCTATGCATGGGTGTTGGAGTTCAGAACAGTCCTTCTGGCACCAGACAAGTGACTGCCCTGGCTGTGAGGGCTGAGTCCAGTCCTCTGGTGGCTTTTAACAATAGCGCAGAAGTACTGCTTTAAACAGCACTATCATCTCCAAAGCCATCTTCTCCTCACAACCCTGCACGGGGAACACCTGCAGGTAGGGCTGGGATTGCCCCCATCACACTGATTGAGGAGCGAAGGCTCCCCAGAAGAGTGGAACCTGCCTGATTCTCCAGAAAGAAGAGGATGCCATTGTAGGAGATGATCCGGATCTCCTGCTCGAAGCGCTTGGTTGTGCCAAACTGACTCTCAAACTTGATCTCAGCATAACCAGTACCATCAAAGTAGGAGCCATCAGTCAGCCAGGGATCTCCTGTTGACTTGGACCTGAAACACACAAGAAGAGACACGAGGCATCACTCCAAAGCCAACTGCCCCCAAATGGGGCAGCCAAGGGTTAGGGTGAGCCTCTGGGACAGGCGCTGCCCTACCTGGCTGCAGGGCCTTACCTTGCACAGGGCTTCTCAGCGGTGGTATCCAACTGGAAGGTGTGCTGGAAGTTGTACAGACTCACCACCTCCTCATTCAGCGTGTCCAGCTCCAGGCATCCACGGTAGTTGGGATAACGCAGAGTGGGAGGGGGCTGGGAACATAACCAAACAGTTTGATTTTGGTTTTGTCATGAAAACATCGTGGGCTATCTTGCCAAGAAGCTCCAAAGATATTGCTGATACCTCCTAGGAAACCTGTCTCACCATGAAGCTGGGTGGGTAGCCACCCACGTAGAAGACCACGTTGTGTGGGTCGAGGTTGAGCAGCCCCTGCTCCCCCTTGGCCACGTTGTCTCCCTTGGTCTCATGCACCGTCTGCCTTTCCACTATCACGGACATCTGCCCATACTGCAGGATCCTGTAGCAGGGAGGGATGGTCAAGTCAAGTGGAGATGCCCAAAGAGGAGCCAGCCTTGTTCTCCCTGAGTAAAGGGCCTCCCCACACAGCTCTGCCAAAGAGCATCATCTTTCAACCTGAATGTTGTTTTACAGAATGTCATGAACACCAGGAGGCAGAACCCCAGTGCCTCCATGATGTGATGAGACCATTTCCCTGACAGTTTTTTGAGGTGTTTTGGTGTTGATCTTTTGGGCACAGCACTACCCACATGCACTGCAGGGACAGGCTCCCAGTGAGCTGCCTCAGAATGTATCACACCCATCTCCAACCTGTTGATGTTGATGGCAGCGAACTGCTCTCCGATCTCCTCATCAACGGTCAGGGAAGCTGGCTCCTCATTGCCCAGTTTGTAGACCCACTGCACTTTGCGGTCCTTCAGCACAATACCCAGGTAGTCTCCAGTGGCCTGAACACAAGGAGAGACAGGGCCAGACACTGACATTAGGACGGGCAAGAGCACCCAGCAATGCTCTCCCTGGTGCACCAGGGTTGGGGAGCAGCTGCCTACAGCTGCCCTCCTGTCCCAACTCACCTCCCGGCTGCCCAGGTACAGAACGAACCGCCCCTCCTCTGCCCCATCCTGCTGGCTCCTGGGCTCAGGGTTTTGGATGTAGAATTTGAGGGACGTGTAGGCTGCCAAATCCTGCAGATTGCTCGGCATCCGGACCTGCACGCCCGAGCTGCCATTGAACTTCATGGGGACTTTCACCTGTAGGGAAAGAAATCCAAATCTAAAGAGCTGAAACCCACTGCTGCCACCTCATGTACCTGACAGCTCTTCCAAGGGCACTTCTGGGAGTTTTCCCATGAGAAAACAACCCTGCTCGGTAGCCCCAGAGCTATTCTAGATACCTCTCCCATTCACACAGCACCCCCAGGTAAGCCCCCATTCCCCCCACACCCCTGGCACCCACAAGCCCACCTTGCTGGCAGCATTCCTCGCCTGCGTGATGAGCTGCCGGATGCGCACAATGTTCTCTGACACAGTGGCATTCTTATTCCTTCTGTTCTCCAGGCTGCTCAGCTTCCCCAGCAGCAGAGGGATGGTGCTTTCCAGGCTGGACACTGGAGTGAAACAGAAGCAGTTGTTTTGAGTGTTAGTGAGGGAGACTTGAAGCTCAGGCAGGTCTGAGACATGTAAGTCAAAAGCAGTGGAAGATGAATCGCACAACCATTTCCCCACGCACAGCAGCCTTGATACGGGGTTTTGAAAGTGCTCCAGCACATGCAAACTCCTGCAATAAAGCCATAGGTGATATACATACTGCAGACTGAGATTTAAAATAAATGGGTGGGATTTGAAGCACCCAGTGTTGGCTTCCTCGCTTCCCTGCACTCCTGACTTGAAGCTGCAAAGCACAGCTTCTGAATGCACTGTTCTCAGCCCCGGAGGCTGAGCAGGATCAGCACTCACCAGATTTCCTGGCGTCTTGGACTGCCTGGTTCAGGTCTTCATTTCGAAGGCCTCCATACTTGTCTTTCCACTCATCCAGGTTCTTCTTCATGGTGCTCAGGGTCTCTTCCACTCTTGCAGCTGTCTGGTTGGCCTCTGTCGCAGCTGCTTTGGCATTCTGGATTGTCTCCTTGGTGTCCTCTGGAAAGATAGAAGGAAAGTCCCCGAGATGGTCAGGAGAGGGGAGGAAGCAGCCTTGGGTTGCAAGCTGGATGTGAGGATGGGGGCAGAGAGCACCCAGGACAAACCTTGGTCCCTGCCCAGCATATCCTGCACAGACTGCAGCTGGCTCAAGAGCTGCTCTTTCTTCCTGCGGAGGTCAGCCAGCTTGTTCTTTGCTGTCTGCAGAGTGCCTTTAATAGCTGCAATTAAAAACAAAACAAAACAACAGGTATTCTGCGTGTTGGGTCTCTGTCCAGCCCAAAGCCACCACCCTGTGATGGAGCTCCTCTCACCCCCATTGAGTTTTGTCTGCTCTCTCCTCACAGCCTCCTCAAGGTTGCTGCTGTTCCTCTTCAGCTCTTTAGAGATGGCCCCGAGATTTTCTGACATGACATTCTGTAAAACAAACATTTGCTGCGCTGCCTTGGAGTCTGGAAGAGAAATTCAAGTCCCTGGCCCAGAGAGCACAGAGATACTCAATTGAACAACTGCAGCAGGGTATGCTGCAGCGTTCTGATGACCTAAACCCCCCGAGCCCAGCCCTGGAGTCAGCAGTTGCTCCATTCTCCAGCACAAAGTGCTGCAGTCTCAAAGGGAAGAGGCAGCAGACCACTGTGTGTGGGTGTAAAAAGCTGCACGGCTGCAGAAGGAATTTTGCTTTCTCTCATTTGCACAGCACATACCATCAAAGCCTCTCCAGCAGCCTCATGGGCGTCGTGGGCAGCTCGCTCAGCTTTTCTCACTGCTTCAATGATGCTGGCATAGACATTGGAGGCATCGATTGCCCTCTGGATAAAGCCATCTTGGTTTGTGCCCTGGATAATGCTGTGTTAGAAGACAAAGCTGTCAAGGCCACAGAGACCACTCATGCTGGGCTCCTGTCCCCAAGGACAAACACCTTGGGCTCCTCGGGGTATACTAAAGCGTGCAGGAATGTTTTCCAAGTTAAAGCCTTGGGGAAAACACCCTGCTGCAGATCTGCTGCAGTGCTGGGGCTGTGGTGTCCCATCCCTAACCCCAGCAGGATGACAGAACCAGGAAGCGGGGCAGAAGCCTCACCTGGACAGGTTCCTTGCCAGCTCATCCAGGAGCCGGGCATGCTCCTCAGCCTGCTCCACAATAGGGATCTTACTGCTGGCTGGGGAGAACTTCTTGACTCGCTCTGTCAGAGGCAGCTTTGCCCCATCCAGAAGGGCTGCCAGCTTCTCATATGCCTGCAAGGACACGTATCACCCCCAATGGTTGCTCCACTGTGCTCTGCCCATGTCAAAGCATCTGCATCACTCACCTCCTTCGCACTCTCCATCTTCTGTAGGAAGTTGGAGACCTTGGCCAGGGCACTCTCAGCCATCCTCAGGGTCTCTTGCACCAGCCCATACTGCTTTTGGAGTTCACGGCTCTTTTGCTAGACACAAAGACATGGAGTTAGCAGCCAGTGGGGTCAGGACAGGTTCCCCTTCACTGCATGGCAGTATGGGGTCATCTGGTGCAGGTCTACCTGACTCTCCTCCAGGTTGTTGCGGTTCAAACTGTTCAAGTCTTCTGTCTGCCTGGTTTTGTTGACAGCCTCGTTGAGAGCATCACGGAGATCCATCAGCTGGGAGCTGTGCTGTGTCAGCCAGTCCTGGATGCTGCTCACCAGTGCCTGGTTGGACTCCCAGTGGGCATGAAGCTCGTTCTTCACCCGGTGCAACACTGGGGGTGGAGGAGATGAGAACTGGTGCTCATCTTTCTGCGCTTGGCTGTGGAAATGCCTAATTCTGGTCTCGCTTTCCAAGCATCCCTTCCTCTTTCAGTCTAGACAATACAGGATCTCATACAATATTGTCTACAAACCCCTAATGAGAAGGATGGGATCTCTTTCAGAAAAATGCCCAACCATGCCTGAAAGGCTCTCTATGAAGGAGAACCCCTACCTGAAGCCCTATTATTCTGAATAATAGTGCCCTCTCATGGGGCGATGGATATGAGGAAACAGAGGGTGACTTATTCAGGCTGCCAATAACCAGACCAAGCAGGGCCAGCACAGCTCTGCCCTGTGCTGCTAACCCGCACTCACACTTCTGAGCCTCCTTGTGCTCACGCCTTGCCAGCTCCTCCTGGCCACCCAGGCTCCGCTGCTTCATCTCCCTCAGCATCCTCTCCACCTCTGCCATCTTCTGCCGAAACTCCTCAGTGGAGGTGGTGCTGGTGTTTGCTGCCCCAAACGTGGCCATCTGCCGCACCAGGTCTGCAAGGAAATGCAGGTCTCATCAGCATCCTCACCCCGGTCCCTTTGCAGCTGAGACCTTCCATCTCTTACTCCCACCAAAATGCAGGCAGCCTCTGTGCACTGCTTGGGCACTCAGACTGAGACACCACTTGAGGGCAGTGCCACATTTCTGTCCCCTGGGCCATGACCAGAAATGTGTGCTACATCCCAATCACCTTCCTGTGGCTTTGCCTCCTCTCCTAGATCCAAGTCCCCCTCTGTTTTGCTAAATCTCTCCTGAAAGGCCAGTTCTATGCTTTTTAATAATATTTGTGCCGCTTTAACATATTTTTCCACACATGGTGTTCAGCCTAACAAGCTGGGACTCACAATCAGAATCAGTGAGGTTGGAAAAGACCTCTAAGATCCCCAATTCTAACCCCAGCCCACCCCACTGTGCCCACTGCCCACTGCCCAGGTCCCTCAGTGCCGCCCCCCAGGGTTCTGGAACACCTCCAGGGACGGTGACCCCACCACCTCCCTGGGCAGCTGTGCCACTGCAGCACTGCTCTTTTGGAGAAGAAATATTTCCTAATATCCAACCGGAACCTCCTCTGAGGTCCGATATCCCCTGGTCTCCCTATACAGTCACAAGTCTGTGTGGATCTCCATCACAGTTTTACTTCCCCTACTTTTTTTCCACAGCCCTTTCTAAGCAATGCGGTACTCTGTGCTGTTTGCAAAGCAAAAACATGGCATTCCCAGCAGGAGAAACCCACAAAGCAGAGACACTTCACCCACCTCCAATGTTTTTCTGAATACTTTGAATGATTAGCAGAAGTTGCTCTCCTCTCTGGTAAGTCTCCCTTGTATGCTGCTCTAAATGGTTTGCTTTACTGTGAGCCATCATCATCTGAAACACAAAGCAGTATTAGCTGAAGTATAAGTTCATGTTTAACACGACCCTTCTCCAGCTGGGCTGTTCAAAGCATGGATGTATGTACGCACAGACATTCTCCCAGGCACCTTGATGTTATGAGATGTTTAACAGCCCTCTGAGGGAGCAATGCAGCTCACGGAGCTTGGCCATGTAAGGCACCCCTACACCAACAGCCCAGTGCTGGGCTGAGCAGGAGACCCAGCCTGACTGAGGTGGGGTTCCCACTGCCTTCAAAGCCCTCATTTTAGATAAAAAGGGAACTCTTGCTCTGGCAATGGGAGGAAGATGGAGAAATATCCTACTCTGTGCTGCAGCGCATTCAAGTCCTGTGTGAGGTCTATGTTCTCATCCTCCAGCTCATCAGCCCTTTGCCTGACTTTGTTCATAGCTCTGTGGTACTCACGCAGTTGGTTCTGGAAAAGAAGAGAGCTGCAATCAAGTCAGCAGGCCAGGACAAACAGGCAAAAAGCAGCACCAGACCTGCCACGCACAGCAACAGTCGCCATAGTGCTGTTGAGACTATGGAGGCGAGCCCAGGCGATGGAGCTGGCGCTGAGGTTGAGCAGCTGGCTTCGGATGGAGGGGAAGGACATCTCAATGCTCTGCAGATCCTCCAGCAGGAGCAGGACGCAGCTGTCACACACTGCCCAGAGAATGGAACAGTCAGCAGAGCCCTTTGCCAGAGCTCCCCTCACCTCCTTCCCCCGGATACACACCTTCACACCTCATGCTGTCTGGGCCGTTTGCCACAGGGATCTCGTAGTTGTGCATGCAGACGTCGCATTGCTTCCCCGTCAGCCCGTTGGAGCAGGTGCACTCCCCAGTGCGTGGGTCGCAAGAGCCCCCTCTGCACTCACACTCTGCCAGGTTCAATAACAAGGAAACACCCATGTCATCATTTTGTGCTCTTGCCACACCAAAGGGAGGGGAATAGGTGGCTTCACTCCAGCTGTGCAATTGCATCTCTGCCCGTGTACATGCATGCACTGCTGGGGGTTTCTCTGTGCAAACCAGCAACACGCACAGGACCCCAAACAAACAACGGTTGGTTGTTTTCCTTCTCTGGCAATTTGACAAGTGTGTGTGCCACCAAAACCATGTCCCACCCCTCCACGTGAGGGACCCAACAGCTGGGAAGCAGGACTCACTTCTGCAGCCCCTCTCGCTGAAGCCCCAGTAACCTGGGGCACACTGCTGGCAGCGCGAGCCGCTGACGCCGGGCAGGCAGTGGCATTGGCCTGTCTGTGCGTGGCAGCTGCTCCCCATGGCACCGACATCACAGTCACACCTCCTGCAGCCAGAGCATCCCTCGAAGCCGTAGTACCCCTCCTAGGGAAAAGCAGGTCAGTGCGGGCCCTGTTCAGGGCAAACCCACCTTTGTCCTGCACAGCTCACGCTGGATACGTGCAGGGAAATGAGGTTTGCTGCAGCTCCCCATAGGGTACTGCATCACTGCCGAAGCTGCAGCTGAAGCACCCGTGACAAGCAAAGGTACCATCGCGGTACACAGGCAGCCTCACCTCGCAGTGGTCGCAGTGCTGCCCCGTCACTCCAGCCTTGCAGAAGCACTGGCCGGTTTGTGGATGGCATGAGTCAGTCCCACAAGGTGAACAGTTGCATTCTGCCAGGGAAAACACATGGTTATAGGCTGAATTGAAAAGACCCATCAGCCACCCCAGACCTCCTTACTCCTGACAAGGAACCCCATTTCTCCCGTCTTATCACTATCACAGCAAGTACACAGCTTTGCTCTCATGGATTTGCTCCTGCTGACAGCTTATTTCTATTACGACTGCCCAGGGCAGCTCCCCTTTGGTGAGCTGCAGTTTGGCTGTTCCTCAGACAGACAGAAGCAGTGCTGGCAGTGGGCTGCGCACACCCACACTCCCAGGGAGTGCCAGCACGCTGCTGCAGGAGCTGCTTGGAGCAAGGTTGTTCCAACCCAGGTGTGGCTTGGCAACTTGCAAACAGGGCTGGATCAGAAGCTCTGGAGTTGTGATGCTGGAGGGCAGGTTTTTGGAGCTGCTTTCTTTCCTATCATCATCTTCAGAGGCTGCCTTTCCTGGCAAGCATGCAACTGAGTGCGTGACTCATCCAGGCAATGCACAGCCCAATGAAGGCTGTACAACTTCGCTAAAACTCTTGACATGTCCCTGGTCAGTCTGTCCTTCTTCCCCCAGTGCTTGCTGCTGGTCCCACTCACGTGTGCAGTTCTTGGCTGCCACTGCATCCCCATAGAAGCCAGGGGCGCAGACCTCACACCGCACACCAGCTGTGTGATGCATGCACCCCATGCAGGTGCCTGTTAGGGAGTCACAGCTGCTGAACAGCATGTTTGGATCCGTGTTCCCGCTGCAATCGCAGGGCTGGCACGAGCTGCCAATCACCAGGGGATTGCCATAGTATCCTGGGGCACACCTGGAGAAACACAGCGAGTTAAAACACAGCCAGGGCACTGGGGGATCCCAGAGCCTGCACCACCCCTGAGTCTTGAGCAATTATAGCAGTGAGGGCATCTAAGATGACTGTAATTGATGCAACACTCTGGGATTTCAAAGCACTTTGTGTTTGGCACTATGATACCCCAGAAAGATGTCTTTATCATAGGCTACAAGTCAAGGCAAAGCACAGCTAACCAATGCAACCACAGTAACAAAATATATCAGCACCGGAGACAGCAATGGGGTATGTGCATCTGAAAGGGACTGAATGAGATCCTGCTTGAGCAAAGCACACTCAAGGCAAAGCCAGCTATTTTCTACTGCAGTCTCTACTAGGACATCTCCTTTGCCACAGCAGTGGCTGCATGGGACTAGCATGGGGCCGTGGCCCAAGAAACAGAGGTGCCATCCTCCTTACCGCTCACAGTTGGGTCCAGCGTAGCCAGGCTTGCAGAGGCACTGTGTGCTGGAGCCCTTGTGCACACAACCAATGGCGAAACTGAAACAACAAGGGGTGAATGGGAAAGTGCAGCTATCACCTGAAGTGGTGCCAAGGCACTGACACCATGGTGTGGACTGCTAGGGAGCAGGAGTGCATCCAGGGACAAGGCAGACAATGGGACATCCCCAGGGCCAAACCAGTGCTCTGACGTGGGGACAAGCCCATTCAAGGGTGCTCACTTGTTGGAGGCAACGGAAAGAGGACACGGACATCCGACACACTGCAGGCTCCCGTCGGCATTGCGGCTGCCCACGTAGCCATCCTTGCACTGCTCACAGTGATCTCCCTCTGTGTTGTGCTGGCAGTTCTGCAAGGACAAGGCATGCTGCGGGCTCAGCACCGCCAGCAGGAAATACCCCCACCAGGTATCTGGATGCTGCTGTCCCTCTTCTTTCCCAGAACTATAGTCCACGTGACCCTGAGTGGGGAACACCCCCAAAATGGCACACACAGCTAAAGCTCGAATTCAAGCATGGTCCCACTGGCCCAGTTTGCATGTGAAGAGCTTTTTAAATCCCCCACTCCAGATTCCAAACCCCAGCTTTCCAACTCCAGAATGCCATGCTGTCTCACTGTTTACTTACAAGGCATATCCCAGACCCTGGCAGGCACTGGTCTGAGTGGCCGTTGCAATGACATGGGATGCATTTCCCCAGAAATAGCCCCTTGGTGTCCCTGTAGTAACCTGGAGCGCATTCCTGAGGAGAGAGCAGAAGGAGATGTGAAAAAGAGCCTGAAACATTCAGGCAAAGCAAACAGACCCATTTAATAGCCATGACAGAATCCCCACTGGGCTGTACTGAAGGAGAAGAGATTAAAAGCAACAACAAAGATTTTCTATTCCTCATCAGTAAGAGAGAACTGGCCAGGCAGAGGATCTCCTCCAAGGTACTGCACGAACTTGATTTAGGTCTTCAACAAATTTGCCCAGTATGTCCCCTCCAAGAGGCCAGATGCAGCTGGCACACATCCCCCAGCTGTGCTGTGCTGTGGCAGGAGCGAAGCTGTGAGCAGGTCGGTGCGGGGGAGTTTGGGAGATGCTGTTTCTTCCTCAGGCACAACCTGAGCTGTGATCAAAACTAAAACCCTCAGGGGTTGGCCTGCAAGCAGACTGTGTGGCACCACTGCTCTGCTCAGTGATCCAAACCCCACAGACTGCCACCTGCAGCAAGCATGAGGGGTGTCTGTCTGCAGCTGTTCAACCGCTCTCTGCCTAAATAGCGTGAGCTCCTCATGCTCCTACCTGGCAGGAGTCACCCAGGTAGTTAGCTGGGCAAAAGCACAACTCCACGTTGCTTGCGGGGACACCTGTAGCTGTATCTGTTGCAATCTCCAGGACCACACGACGCAGGGACACGGAGGAGGAGAGCTGGGAGAAGAGTGCCCGGATCTGCAGCTGCTCCAGGTTTGCCAGCACCATCATGAGCTCCTCTCTCGATACAGGGTTGTGTGTCTCCGTGTGCCTGAAGTTACTCTAGAGGGAAAAGATCTGACATTACTGGCAAGAAGAACAAACCCTTATTTTATGGTATCCACTCCAACCTTCAGCTCCCTTTGCACAGGTAAAGCAGTTCTTGGATTTTCACAGCCGGTTCTGCTGCAAAAGGCACCATCAAAAATCATAGAATTTCCCAAGTTGGAAGGGACCCATAAAGATCATGAAATCCAACTCCTGGCTCCACACAGGACCTTCCAAAAAATACTGAGCTCAAAGCAATGCTCTCTTCTACCTACAAGCTGGTCTTTTCCTTTCAGTAGCATCTGTGCACTTGGTATATTTCAATGTGCTAACTCACCTCCACCAGCTGCAGCTGGCCTTCATGTATCTCCCCTGGGGAAGGGTAGGAGCTTTCTAGAAACATGATGCTCATCTGATTTCCCTGAGAAAAGCAAGGAAGGCATTGGTCACCACCTCACCCTGCTCACGTTAGCAGGAGGCACTGGTGAATTGCTCATGCTGCACCTTCAGGATCACGTCCGGACGGGACTCCATGGGAATGAAGACATCACCTCTCCGTGGGTCAGAGTGAAGCTCGTAGCGCAGGTGGCCGCCATAGGAGGAAACCTAAGGAAGAGCCAAGTTGCATCAGTTGCTACCTGCGACCTGAGTCAGAGCTGTCCATGCTCAACCAGAGAGTGGGGTCAGGGATGTGCAGGACTGCTGGTCCAGCTGCCGCCGTGCTCTTACCCGGTCCCCAAGGTAGGAGCTAGGTGCAACCCAGTAGAGCTCCTGATAGGCATCCAGGAGGTTCCTGAGATCAGCACGGAGCAGCTGCTCCCGCAGGCTCAGGGCTGTTGGCACCTCCTGGCGGTCACTGCTCATCAAGAGCCAGCCATTCATGTCGATGAACTGCGGGGGAAGATCAAGCATACGTGTTTCTCCCTTTGTGCCCTGGAGGAGCTACAGAAGGCATTTGGATGCTGATGCTTAGAAGAGCAATTCTCAGCGCGGCTGAAAAGATGCCAACAGGGTCACAGCCTCACACACATCCTGATGAAGCCACTGGAAAACTGAGCACCACCCTTGCCTGGCATAATCCCCAAATGCCATCCATGACTTTCTACCCTCTGAGACTCCAGAGACCAGGAAAAGGGCTGAAAATGGGAGAGGGGCATAGTAGGACAAAGATAACACTCTTCACACTGTATCTTCCAGCAGGGTAAGACTAGTGCACAATGAAGACCCAAGAAAGGAGCACAGCCGCTCTGCTGATCCCTCACCTCAGCTCGGTACTTCACAGCACTGCGGCAGCGATTGGTGGCACCAAAGCAGAAACACTTGGTGCACCCCTTGGGGTTGCTGGCATCCAAAGAAAACGTCCCCAGGCGGCACTGGTCACACCTCGGGCCCTCCACATTTTCCTGGAAGACATGCAAAGCTCGATAGCATCAGAGGCTCCTTGCTGGGCCTAAGCAAAGGGCAGAGGTGGCTCTAGGACTGTTCAAAGCCCAACAAGGTTCATCACTATGATGCTGAAAGACAATTAAGCAGTGCCCAAACAGGTTTTCTAGCACACCACCCAGCAAACATTGAATCCACTTAAACTAAGCACTTGTGAGCCCTGCAAAGCAGCAGGAGGCAGCTGAGCAGCAGTTTGAGTTACTCTGCTCACAGTGGGCTGACAGCTTTACCTGCATCATTCTCTGACAACAGGGCTCGGTTCAGGCTGCCTGACTGCCCAGGAACAGCCTGGTGAGTGAGCCCTGGCAGCCAGGAAAGATGGGGAGAAGCAAGTCAGGGTGTTCTGAACCCCCCAGCCCAGCAGGAATCAAACACCCACAGCCCCAAGGCTAAACCAGCTGTACAGTCAGAGCAAGGAGACTCGAGCCAAGCACAAATGCATCACATGAAGGCACTGGACGACTGACCTTGCAGTGACACTGCCCCGTCACCGGGTCACACACGCTCACTTCGGTGCCATCAGGATGGCAGTCACACCGCCGACAGCTGGGGTAGTGGTAGTAGCCAGGGGCACAGAGGTCACACCGTCGCCCAATTACATTGGGCTTGCACCTGAGCAGGATGCAAAAGACGCAGCATTAGAAACCTATGCTTTATGCTGCTGCATTTGCAAAGCTTCATCCATGCTGGGAGGCGCACAGTGCTGACAAGGATTTCCCTATCCTGCCCGTTTCTTCCCCGCACCCTTCCAGTGTTTCCGATCACCCCAGCAGCAACCAGAGATGCTGCCAGCTGTGCCCTGCACTGGGACAGGGCTTCCTCACTTGCACTGCCCGCTGTCCACATCACAGCCAAGCTCTGTCAGCTCCTGCACTCCAGGCTGCGAGCAATTGCAGTCCTCACAGCCGATGAGGGGATGGCAACCGAAGGTCTGGGGCTCACAGACAACACATTCTGGCTTCAGGGTGTGAGGAGGGCAGATGCACTGCCCCGTCACCTCGTCGCAGAGTCGTGTCCCACAGTCACAGGCTGCAAGAGACAAAAAGGAGGTGTGTTTGGAAAAGCAAGAGCCACGCAACCCAAGGAAGGCACAGGGCAACGGAGGCTCTGCAGGGGGCTGGGCTGCCTTCCTGAAGCCGTTTCAGGGCTGGAAAATGCAAGCGTTTCCAATTCTGTCTTTGCCCCAAAAGAGGCCAAGCAGTCAGTGCTGCAGAAAGCAGGGCAGGAGACAGGACAACTTACGCCTGCAGTTGGGGAAGCCCCAGTAGCCGGTGGCGCAGCGGGAGCACTCTCGCCCGATGACATTGGACTTGCAGGGACACTGCCCACCAAAGGGCTCGCACTGGCTGCCCCGTGCCCCCGCCTCATGGCACTGGCAGGGCTGTGCCCCATTGTTGTAGAAGAGGGACAGCGAGATGGCGGAGTCACGGCAAAACCTCGACGATGTGCTGGGACTGCAGAGGAAGGCAGGAGGAATCGTCACACAGCCTCCCCACCACCCCAAAATCCAGCAGGATCTCTTATATCAACGTGTGCTAAATTGGTGGGATGGAGAGCATTCCCAAACACCCTCAGGTTTGGTCACTACATAAGGAAAGTATTAAACAGAGACCTCCCCACAGTCCCTGTGAAGGGAACATGTTTTTGCTCCCCGAGGAGTGTGCAGCCCCCATACAGCACAGCAGCCATCCAAAGCCAAGCGCCTCACTTGATGTAGAAGCTGTTAATGCCACAGCTGCTGATGAAGTCGTAGGACTTGTCCAGGGGCTCCTCCTGCAGGTACTGAGAGCTGTAGCTGTCCTCTGGCACCACGAGGATGTAATCCTGCAGAGGACAAGATGGGTGAGCCTGGCTCTTTATCTGAGCTGATGGATGCAATCCAAAATGAAGCTCACTCAAAAGTCCAATTAATTTCTCATCAGTTCATCCCTCACAGGACATAATATAACACACAAAGGTGCCTGAGTACTGGAAAGAGCGGGGGCCACCTCTCTGTTGTGGTCTATCCATAGGGCTCCCTCTGCTCTAATGCTCCACATGAGGTGTGACTCATAACCCTCACTGGCAGAATACCTAAAAGGGGAGCACAGGCTGTGCTTCAATACATAACAGGCATCTGCTGTCATCTTAAACTCCCAGACAGGAAGACATGTGGGTTCCTGTCCTGCCTTTCAGCTATTTACCCATATTTTGGTCACAGCGGGTTTGCTGCCCAAGGTCTTGCTTTGGTGTCAAAACCACACAGCGAAGGATAACCGTCATATACAGGTCCTGCTTCTGTGGATCCTACCCTCAGTTCTACAACACTAATGCTGAAGACTGCACCTTTCTAAGCTGGTTCAGGAACTGAGTGATGATGGGAAATGTTCTTATGGTGACACAGCCACAGAAATCCCCAAGGACAAAGTCCAGCACTGCTGAAGCCATGTGGCTGGAGCCTGGTCCAGCAGGAGCTACCTGGAGAAATGCTCACCAGCCACAGCTGCTTGCCCTCCGGGACTCGAACAACCACCATCAGATCATTGTCAGTAACATCCAGGACAATCTGGTCCTCAGCAACTACCAGGCTCCGGCACCCGTAGCCATGTGGACAGAAAGTAGCATTGGTCTGACCTGAAAAAAACAGCAAATCTATTGGTCCCACACTTCCCTCGGAGTCCCCATCACGCCCTCCTGGTTTCAAAGAGACGAGTCAGCCTTTCTTCACATTTGCAATCCTTGGAGAACTTGCCATTAGGCTTTGGCATGAAAAACTTTCCGGGACCCCTCTTTGAGGGCTTCTGCCCACCAGAAGCTTTCCCTGGAACTCTGCCCATCTCACCTTGCCAGATGCGCCCACCGTTGATCAACACTTCCACGGGGAAGGTGGGATGGTTGGGTTGGTAGTAGTGCAGAACAAAAGCATAGCGCCCCAGGTTCTGAATCCGGCTGTTAAACACAACAGCAGCCTGGCCCCAAACACAAGAACAGAGTCAAAAAAACACATCTGTCACTTCTGCCCCAATTACCCAACCGTCCCATATCAGTTAGACTTCTGGTGAATCTACCTCCCAGCTCTCCACTCTTCCCCCTTAATGGTACCACCTGCAAAGCTGCTCCTGGGAGCCCAGAGAACCAAGCAGGGTAGAATGGAGGTAAGACAGAGGAGCCCGTGGGAATTACAGCTTCAGGGACAAGGTTAAAGTCTTGGTTAAATTCCAAAACTGCTAATTGCTGAATTGTTAAAGCTACAGAAGAAAGAAGGAAAAATCCAGCCCACCCCATGCTGATGCTGCTACCTGTGGTGGCTGTAGGAGGATGAGCTCTGTGGTGGAGTCCATTGCAGTGGGAGGCCGAGGTGCAGGCTCCAGTGGGACCCCAGCTGGAGCCACATGGACAGCCTGAGCCAGAGGGACTTCAGGGGCAAGAGGCAGAGCCTGGCCCCCCTCCAAAACGACCGACTGGGAATGCTTTAGGAACCTTGAGGGAATGCAGGAGCTGCTGCAAGAGGAGAGAATGGGATGCAAAGAGAGAGGCTTTGGGGATCCTGGTAGGAAAAGCACACTCTGTAATGCATGGAGGATGATGAAGCATGACTGATGAGGGAGAGCGTCTTACTGGGACCTGCAGCTCTGTGACACAGGCTTAGCAGTAAGGACAAAAACCTTGCGAAGGCTAATTCCTGTGCACATATTATATATATATGTGTCAAGAATACAGCAAGTACCTCTTGCTGTATGCGAGCAAGGGCAAAAAAGCTTATTCATGGTGACAGCTCAGTACCTGCCACTGGAGGCAGCACGGAGCCCAGGGATGGGGCCAGCAGCCTGGCTTCCAGCCCTTGTTCCAGCACTGCCTGCTTGGTGGATGTGGAAGAGGTGCTTCACCTCAGCCTCCTATGCCACTGATTTCTTTTAGCTGGGTCAAAAACTTAAGAGGCTGCAAAGCTGAGGGAAGTGGGGCAAGCAACTCTTTTGAGTTACAGCCACATTCACAATAAAATCCTGAGGGTCTTGAGACTCTCTTACCTATTGGATGAGAACATGCCATGGACACTGATGCAATGCACCTTCGGCTCAACAAACTCCATGGTGAACTGCTCAGCAGGAACAAGGTACACTTTGTGCTGCCGTGCATGGAAAGGAGACATCCAGTTACATAACAGCCTCTGGGAGCCTACAGTGGCTTCTGAGTCCACCATCAGTGCACCAAACATCCTCTCATCAGACACTGGCTAACACATAACAGGTCATGCCTATTTCCTGCCCCTTCTTCCCTGGTACAAGCCCTAATGTGTTTAGGAGCTCCACTTCTATCTCCATCTAAGCAACCACGAATGCCTCCAGGTAAAGTGGGAAGAAGCACTGTCACGTTGCTGCAGAGCTCCTTCCACAAAGAGCAGCTTCCTGTCAGCATCTTCTCCCAAACCCAACTATCTATTTCAAAACATGCTACTTAGCACGCTCTTCACCTTGGACTGCACATGAGATGGACGGAGATCTAGCATCCAGCCAAACCAGAGCCAGAAAGCCCTTCTGCCAGCCAGGCACTGCTCCCACCTCTCCTCCTCATAACCTGCAAACAGCAACCCTCATAGGGAGCCTCACCAGGAAGAAGTCAGCCAGGTCAGCGATGAACCGAATCGTGGCCTCCGAGGTAAGTTCAAAAGTTGCCAATCTGCTCTGGGAATCCACAGCAACCCCTCGACAAAGGAAACTGTGAGACAAACATAGATTTTGAGGCCAGCCTTGAGCAGGGTCGTGACATATTTCTTGTCTCGCCAGCTATATGTCCTGGAGGCATTTAGACAAAGTCCCTGTAAATCTTTTGATGCCTTTTCTGGCAGGTTTCCCAAGGACACCTCAGACATTTGTTTCCCATTGCAAAGTTTGCAGCCTGAAGTCAGACACTTCTATAGTTAGGGGCACGGTTTGACCTTCACCAGTGGCTCCAATAAACCTGCTTGTATGTCATTCCCCAAACCAGGGCCCCTACCAATGTACCCAGTCGCAAATGGGAGCAATAGGCCACTTGGCAGAGGTATTACAAAACTACGTTGGCATGATAACCTGCCAGGGATGCCATGCAGTTCCCAGGCACAGCCAGTCTGTAAAATCCATATCCAGTTAGAATGAGTTTGGACAGCTTAGATATACAACACTGCAGCACTGCTTTGTTTATGCCATAAGGTAGGAAAAGCTCAAGCAAGGAAGTCTGCCCTAGCCAGGTCACAGGGGACTGAACTTACTCTCTCAGAGCTCACCATACCTGTAGACACACGGGTAGAAGGTGAACGTGCCCTGCTGCATGGCTAAGTGCGGTGAGCTGATGGCAACGGCCACCGGATGCAAAGCATTGGGGTTGGCGTACTCCACCACCAACACATATTTTCCAGGTTGGGCAATAGGCAGTGACAGCTGGACTTCCACCTGGAGAACAGAGACACAGCTGGAGGGGGAGCTCCTGTCTCACCCCCCATAGCGAGTACATGTGATGCCTGTGTTACCAATCCTCTGCAGCAAACACTGGAGTTTGCACCCCACTGCTGTTTGCACCCCTCATGGGAAAAGATACACAATGGCATTCCTTTGTGGCATTTCAAGTGATCATGAATTAAAAGGTGTTCACAGCTCTGGTCCTCAAATCAATCTCCCCTTGTCCCCGTGCAGCAGTTGCTGCTGAATGAAACAGGGCAGAACAAGCCATACTCAGAAGCACGTGCTACTTGTTTGCTTGGGGTGATTCGTTCCAGCTTTACACCTTGAGGTTTGTGTCCCTGTGTTCAGCTGTCTGCAGAGTTATCTTCACTTCTGTTACCTGCATGCTCTAGGCTCTCAGAGAACACTCTAGGGCTACAAGCCAGGGCTGCAGGGGACTGAGGAAGATGTGATGGCTCTTAGCATGTACCACACGTCTTTGTAAGCTGCTTGCATGCAAGACACTGCTTTTGGTCTTGAGCAACAGGGCATGCAAGCACACAGCTCCAACAGTAATGGAGCAACTGAGGTGCACTTGGGTGCAACATCCTTCTGATAACCTGCCCAGGTGTGTGCAGAGCACCAGACGGTGCAGAGATGACTGCCACCATGCAAGGGAGGAAGCAGAAGTGCTACTCACGTCATTGCCGCTGCACATCGCCATCCGAGGATGGGCAGGGGTGAGCTGCTCCGTGGGGCAGCCTCTGGGTAACCGGTTGTCCAGCCTGCACACTGCACCCACCCCTGCCACAGCAGGGAAGCCATCCACAGATAGGTACTTATACAAGAGGCAGCTAAAAGCATTAAGAATTTGAAAAGAGCTGTTGTTACATAACAATTGTAAGAGCCAAGGGCACCCGTGTGAACTCTGCTGCCCCAAGAAGCATATCTGGTTACCACATGTTATGGGACCAGCAAGGACAGTCAGAACAAAAAACTTCTCCCCTTGCAATGTGCTTTTACGCTGGGGAGTGCTGCTGTAGTGGAGGGGATGGGTGATGTCCATATCACACCCAGCCTCCCTGCCAGCATGGACAGAGGGGTCGTGGGCAGCACAAGCAGACGCACTGAGATGCCCTAAGCACTGACCAGACTCTGCCCATTCATTTTAAATAGTCCAGCAAACATTAACTTGTAGCCATTTTCCAGTGTTATTGACTGACATATAAGACACTGGGAATGCATCCTACCATAGGAAAGAGCTATGGTCTTACTGTGTTAGATCTTCAGGGCCCATAAGAACACACAGATTGATTGTGCCATGGATGAGGCGACCTGTGCATTGGCTTTCTGGGTCAGTGCAGGCTCAGCAGACTTTATCAACCATGGCAAGTGCTCCACAAAGCTGTAATACTGCATCCAGACCTTCACTGAATGTACACTGTATATTTTTCTTAACCCCAGGCCAAGATGAGCCGAGTACCACATGGCACAAAGATATGGAGATTCTTACTTCTGGGTGGCTTGTTCTGGGGCTGGCTGGTATGTACACGGATCCGTGACCTTTAGCTGCAGTATTGGAGCTTCATAGTATGAGCTGGGTAGCAAAACCAGATAGTCCTAGGCAGAGAAAAAGGAGAGTTAGTTCCATGTGGGACATTTGCCCCTGCAGAGCTGCTGAAGCTCCTCATGGTGGATCAAACACAGGGGCTGGTCCTTACCAGCAGCACACCCTCTGCTTCGACAATCAGAGACCACGTGTTGGGGTTGAGTACGAAGGGCTCCCCAAAGCTGTTCTGGGGGACGGTGACAAAGGCTGGCTCCGTGCTGGGAGCAAAGACAATCTGCTTGCTCTGCTCTGTACCTGGAGCGGGAGGGACAAGAGGCTGTGAAGGCACTGGGGGGGGATGAAAAATCTGGGGCTGCAAATCAGACGCTGCACTCAGGAGAGCAGCTCTGTAGCACAGCAGGGAGCCCTGGGCCGCTGCTCTCTTGGTGCTGCTGTAAGATGCACCACAATCCCACAGTGAGCTGTAATAGAGACATCTGCTCTGAGAATCTACTCGGTAGCTTAGCAGGAGGAAAATATTAAAATCACTGTAATCCTTAACGCTAATCCACAGCTCTCACAGTGTGCTCTGCATACCTGGACTGCAAAGCGCAGAGTATTACATGCCAAAGAGCATTCTTCCTGCTAGAAAAGGAACTCATTTGTGAAGAATTAATTTTAAGACAGACAAAAAGAATTGCCCAGATACATTTTTCTTTAGGGATATTCTTATCCCAAGTCCACAGGCAAGTTAACTGTCTTCTTGCATACTCTCAGACTCCCAATCTGTGCTCCTGTCCTTGTCAGCCATAGACTGAGACTTAGATAATGATTTTAACCAACAGGATTGCAGCTAAACAGCTCCTTGGCTCAGCTGACAAATTTCTGTAACCATTCCATTCATTAACTTTGAATGAAAAAACAGAAGAGCATCTAGAAGCAGACTGTGCCTGCCCACAGTCTCAGGAGGGTTTTTAAGCTCATGATTAAGAGGGATTCACTGAGTATGGCTGCATGGGGAGCAGATGACATGAAGAAGTGGAGAATGTCACACGCTGGCTGTCTCGGTATGGTGCATGGACATCAAGGCAAATTGCACGGGGTCAGAAGCTAAAGCAAGGGCTTTTGCTGCTGCTGGGATGAATCAGCCTCTTCTCGTGTGTGCTAGATCTGCAACGGCCTGGCTTCAGCTGGGGCCAAGCTCTCACTTTCTCAGATGGGAAGCAAAGGTGAGGATGTGAGGAATGAAGAGACTTCCCTGAATAGGTCACAGGGCGGATTTCTCGACGAGCTGAAGTTTGAGAGGACTCCTTTGAGAGATTACACAACTCAAACTCAGACGGGTTGTGGAGGTGGAGTGGGAAAAACTGGCCAGTAAACCATATGCTTGGAAAAGGCTTCCCTTTACACAAGCCACATCTTGCTCATCTTCTTCAAACAGAGAGAGACTAAATGGTCAAATATGACCTTTTATCTTCTTTCCAGGCTGCTTGTCCTTTACCGCTTGCCCATTCCACCCAGGCAGAAGGCGGCCCAGCATTTCTCAGGCCAATTTAGCCTATGAAGGAAGCTGCTCTCCCGGATCCCTTTGCTGGTGTAGCAGTCCGGCAGTTTGCCTTTCAACACTAAAAAAATCAAACGCTGCTTCTGAGCAAGGAGAGAAGCACATCATGGGGCAAATTAGCTCTGCTGCTGGACAGGACAGTTCAAATACTTCCTGACCTTCAGTGGGATCCTCAAGCATGAGCGTCATTCATGCTTCTCTTGGCTTTCTGCTGTGTAATATGGCTGGCCTTAAAATTACCAGCTATTTTTCCCCTCCAAAAAAACAAATCTTGGCATTTCAAACTTTGTATATCAGATCAAAAGCAAAACATCTTCTATGTCAACTCAAGAAAGAGGACAGAACTTCACATATGGATAAATTAATTTGCCGATGTCAACAACCTCATACTGTGAAAGTACAGCAGGATAATGTGGCTGTACGGTTAACAGAGAGGCAAAATCAATCAGCCAGCTGTGCCCTAGGGTATTTGCATGGCTTCAGGTCTGCACCCACACAATTCTGCTCACACTGATTCCCAAAATAATGATGCCCAGGTCTCTAGGCTTGTTCAGCCACCTTTTAGTTACTCTTCTTCCTCTTCAGCAGCTTTTGTCTTGGTAAGAAGCTAATCACTGGAGTGCATTGCCTGTATAACATGCAATTTCAAGTCACTTCCAAAGCCTGTGATGCCAGCAGCCTGGTTTAGGAGATACACAAAGCAAGGACAAGCTTGCACACATCAGAGTAGCTGCCAAGACTGCGTCCAGCTGCCAAAGTTTGGATCCCATTGCCAGCACTTGGCAGATTCTGGTTTTGTGGAAGCTCAGCTCAGTTCTGCCTGAGGCGCTGGGGTGACTCTGCCCCTTGCTGGAGAGACTGTATCTAGTTGTACAGCAGCCTTATCCAACAATAGTCTGACTGATAACAGTCCTCAATGTGTAGCCCCAGAACTGGAGATCAGCTTTCTACAGCTGTGCTAAATAAAGGAGGCTATAGGCTCAAATCAGCCTTTGAGTTGGAAGGTAAACAGATAAAGCCATATGGAAGTGTCTTCTGGAAAGGATGATGTAGAAGGTTGCCTGGAATGGGGAGGAGGTGGCGATGGTGCAGGGGAGCAGAGCAGTCTGGGATCCTTACCTCTCCTTCGTGGCTGATAAGCTGTAATTTTGCCATATACTGTGGCCCCTCCTGAATTAATATACCTCAGGATGACATGGAACAGATAGAGCTCTGCCTCCTTCACGTTTACAGTGACTCTGATTTTATTCTGCAAAAAGCAAAAAAGCACATGGGGCACACGTCACTGGGAGGCCAGCTCCTGGCCACTCACCTGCTCTGCAGGGGAGCCTCACCCACCTGCCTACCTGCCTGCCTGCCTGCCTCTCTTCCCCCTCCCCACCATCCCATGGCACGGCACTGGCCAGCCACCTGGGATGGGCACACTCAGGATGGGCACACCTGGGACGGTCACACCTCAGACAGGAGAAGGGGCAGAGGAGCAGTGTCGCAGCGTGGGATGCTCTGAGTTAGTCTAGAAGTGAAAAATGCACTTACAGTTGCCACAAATATTAAACTTTCCTTCCTCAACGACCGAGACCCTCCCTTCAACAATGGCGGACCCCCGGCTGACGTAGCGGAAGACGAGGCGGAAGAGGTCGGGGGAGGTCACATTGAGAGTCACCACTACCTTGGGCTGGTGGGAGAGAGAAAGGGGAGAGAAGCAGAGCACACCTTCAATTACCTCCACCACTGACAGCCACCAGCCCAAGCGCAGCCGCTTGGCTCACTGCTCCCAAAGCGACATGCCACAGAGCAAGGAGAAGACAAGCACCCTGGCCCTACAGCCCCAGCACAGGCACTTCATGATGCCGTCCCCTCCAGGGCTGCCTGCAGAGCACGCAAGCTGCCTGCGGGAAGGGGTGGGAAGCCTCTGACCACGTCTGGAAGGTACTCTGGCACAGCAGGGTTGTTCGGCTAGCCTGGTACACGTGCCAAGTCAGAGGAGAGGTTTTAAGAAATCCTTGCTTTTCTTATCTACATAATGCTTTTGGGCTTTGTGACATAACCAGCTAGCAGGTAGCAGATGCTGAGGCCACTGCTCTTGCGCTTCCACATCTCTGATAAGATGCCTACAGAGAAGGCTGCAAATGGAGTTCATTCCTCATCCCCAGGAAACTGCAAGGCTACGAACTACTGGTGCCGAGGGAATGTGCCACTGAGTGTGCATCAGTCCTCCACCTATCTGGATACTGCATGGGAAGACATGAGTTAAACAGATGCTTTAGGTCCTACTGATTTTAAAGAGATCTAAACACCTGCTTGAATATCCCTCTGCTTATGGTGGAAAGCAGGGGGCATGCCTGGGGAGACTCCTAAGGAGGGTTGTGTTCCTGGGAGCAGCAGTTATACACCCACAGGAGAACAAACTGGAAAGACCTTGTAGAATGCAAACTACAGGAGAGAACTGCCAGCAGAAAACCATGAACTTGCCCTTCTATCAAGGCCTATTTCTATCTTGGTGCCAGCATTGGATGCAAAACAAAGCCAAGAGCTTGAGCATCATCCTTAAACTTCAAGGCTAGAGTTTTCTCAAGGGCACCTACAGTAGTTTGCTGCCTAGCTCCTAAGTACAAATTCAATGGAAAAGAGTCAACGCTTCTGGCCTCTCTGTTATTACACTTAAGTGTGAAAAAAAGTAAAGAAAACTGAAAGTACACATATCAGAATAAGGAACCTTAAATGGGACAAGACTGTCAGAGAACAACTGTCCTGCTCTCCATCCCCAAACGCACATACAGGTGACACTTCAGCAGGTGCCATGCAGAAGAGGAATCCAATGAGAAATAAAAGAGTCAACAGATGAAACAACTTCATCTCTGGGGCTTAGACAACTCCAGGTTAGTGTAAATCATAGTTATGGCAAACCATCTACCAGCAAGAGCCGAGGCTGAGGTCTAAGCTGAATATGGCAGCAAAGAATCTGCTTTATTTTTGGAAGAGGGTGAGAAGGTTACACGGAAAGTTGCAAGAAAGAGCAGAGTCAGAGGAAATAGCCACAAGGAAACCCCGAGACAGTGTTTATAGACATCCCTGTAAGCAATCGCCAAGCGACCACCTTTGTCTGACCGGATTAGGATGTCAGGGGACTCCCAGTTTAGGATCTTTCCCCTCATCAGTCTATGCCGCCCCCAGAACTACAGGAAATATCTCCACAAACAGGCTATATATACACTGTGCTGTTTATGTTGGCTGTCACGTGGCTCTGAGAAGCGCTTGGGGCAACAGATGTGTGCCAAAAGCACGTCTGCTTTCTGCTGGCTGCGTCCTCCCTAAGGGGAGCCGGGCTGGGACGGAGCCACCCAGCGTACCTGGATGGAGGACATCTGTGCGTATCCTCGCCAGCTGAAACCCTCGAACTCCAGCGGGTTGTAGCCGAAGCGCACGGCCCGGCCGGCTGGCGTGGTCCCTTCCTCCAGCTCAAACTTCAGGTGGTGAAGGTCAGGGAAATAATGGTCCCGCACGGGTCTGGGGAAGAGAAGGAGCACCGTTACTTTTATCTGGAGGGAAAGGCTCTGGACTCACCCAGCTCAACCCCCGGCCCCTCTAGCCTTTTGAGGTGCTAGTTTCAGACACTTCACGCCTTCATGTAGGCAGGAGGACACCTCAGCCAACACACGGCTGCCACCCAGATGACCAGGTCCCTATGCAGGACGCACCAGCCCCAAGGGATGGGCATGAGGCAGGGTCCCAAGGTGCAGCTTACTGAGTGCAGGTGGGCCCACGCGTGTTCTGCCGGCAGCGGCAGGCTCCACTCCGCTCCTCGCAGGATGGCCCCAGCGACCCGCCGACGTCGCAGCGGCAGCCTGTGGGCAGGAAGTGCCTGTTTACATTCCCACCACGCTAACGAGCTCCTGGTCCCTAATCAAAGGCGCACCCCAGCGGGCGAGGAGGCTGGGGCCACTATTTTTATTCCATTGTATCCGTTTTCATATTGGCCCTGGCCCCAGTTGGATCAGCTCCTCTTCCACCTCAGCGCTGAGCTATTTGCAGACGGCCGAAGGCTGCAGGAGGAACGAGGCCTGCAAGCCCTCACAGCCAGGCACCGCACCGGCCTTGTTCCCTCTTCCCAACCCTTCCGGGACCGTGTGGGCTGGCCGACAGCGGCCGGATCTCCTCCATCCCCTCTTCCCATGGTCATGATGGAGTGCAGCCAACCCTACGTGTCCATGTCCACCTGCTCCCAGTAGGAGGAAGGGGTACAGCTGCGAGGACACGACCACCAGGTTCCTATCCCTCAGCCTTACGGACCTTTGTCCACCAGTGGTAAAAGCATGAATTTGGGTCTCCAGATACCCAGTAAGATCCAGCACATGTTCTAGGCACAGTATGCTGAAAAGAAAGAAGTGGGACATCTGTTCCTTCTATCCAAGGCCACCAGTCAGTTGCGGCATGCAGACACTTTCTCCAGGGCCAGCCCGTGTGCTCCCCTCCTTCACCTGACATGTCAGAAGGGGACTCACCTTGGCAGCCAAAGTAATTTGTGTTCTCCATACTGAAGTAACCATCTTTGCATGCTGAGCAGAACTGTCCACAGGTGTTCGGTTTGCAGAAGCACTGCCCATTGCCCTAGGAGAGAGCAGGGATGGGAGCTGATTCCCTCTCATTGCTCCTCATGGCTGAGCCATTACTCAGCTACGTGGGTTCTAGTCAGAGGTGCTGGAGGAACATTGTGAGTTTCATGCTTCCTGTGTGTGGGTGGGCCAGATAAGGGCCAGATAAGTGCAACTGCCCAAAAATGCAGGCAAACAAAAATCCAGGCATCCTGGGCCAGACCCAGAAATATTTAGGTGCCTAATTTATGACAGGTCTTAATCCTGTGTTGTCATGCAAGCACAGATTGTGGTGTGACCTTTGAGAGTTCAGCGTCAGGATGGGAGTCTCCAGCAGCTGCTGGAAGAGACAGAGCTGAAACACGCCCAACACAGCGCAGATTCAGAGGTGCCTGGAGGCAGAGAGGAGCAAACCCACCTGCTGACACTCTGCAATTCCACTGATGGTGCCCTTGGTCTCACACTTGCAGCCTGGAGAGGGGAAGATGAACAAGAAAGTCAGAAGAGCATTCAGCACCTGAGAAGAAGTGTGATGGGTGATCATTACCCACCATACCAAAGAATGCTGCCTGGGATAATAGGACCTGGGAGCTGGTCAAGTAAAGGGTAGCATTGTACAAGGGCACACTTTTCATTTTGGACATGGTTACCATTTGAGTTACCGTTGCACCATGAGTTTCCATTGCAGATACAACTGTCAAAGACACTAGACTTTTCTTCACATTGGGCCATGAAAGTCTAAGTGTGCAAGGTCTTCAGGGAGGGCTGAGAATGGCACAACTCATTGCACAAGTTCTGTGTTCCACCCCAAGCAAAAAGCTCCAGCCTCTAGCCTTCCCTCTCTCCAAGAGGTGTCCCAGACACCTCCAGCACTGACATATCTCACAGTAAGAGGGAAGGAAAGATATCACTTCCATCAAACAGTGGTGGTCCCCACTGGCTTGGGTTTGAACCTTGTACCACTACAGTGTGGAAAGGACTTTCTGGGGTTGTGCATTTGCCATTTCCTTACTCGTGCAGCCATAAGGGTTATCTGGAGTCAGGTTCCAGTACAAGGGCTTGCATCTGTCACAAGCTGGGCCTTCAACGTATGCCCGACATGCACAAGAGCCCTGGAGAAATGGAGGAGAAAAGAGCAGGTGAGAATTTGCATAACAGTGGCTGAACATAGTGTCTGCTACCCGAGAGTGAGCAACGGCTGCTTCTAGAACTGTGCTTTAGGAACGATTTGGCCCAAGCGAGAAAAAGAGGGATCATGCAAATAAATAAATAAATGAAATGAAATGAAATGAAATGAAATGGCCTGCAGAGGTTGGGCAGGTTCATCTGATGATACTCACTGGGGCCAGCGAGGGATCTGCAGTCACTAACCCAGCTGGGTTACAGGAGCCCACTAGAGAAGAGAGGCACAAGGAGGGATTTATAAAGAGACAACTCACATCCTGATTGCTCCTCAAAGCAGTTATTTCTTCCCTGACATAGCTGTTAGGGAACGACATCCCATTTACCAGCACCACACCATGTCCAGGACCCCAGGGTCCCTGCCCCAGGAGGAGAAGGGAGCTACTACCTTCACAGTGTGGAAATCCATAGGCACCCGGCACGCAGCTGTCACAGCGCAGCCCTGTCACTTTGGGCCGGCAGCTGCACTGCCCCGTCTCCTGGTTACACGTACTGTGCAGAGAGCCCTCCCTGGAGCACTGGCAGGCTGCAAAAGAGGGGAGAGGAACTGCTGGGCTTGCAGGGCACAGTGACTCCTGCATTCAAGGCCTCCCTCCAGCAACCTCTTTTGTCTGCCTGACCTTCACCATCACTGAAGTAGTCAAAAACAGGTTATAAATAACAGATGCACTCATTCTTTGTTCTAGTTAAAAAGGAAAAAATCTTTTAAGAAAAACAATGTTTTCACATTTTTTTATCAGAGCCATTCACGTACATCTATCTGTTTTTCAGGGGCGGGGGGGGGGGGGGGCGGAAGTTTTGGTTAAAGAAAAGGGGAATGTGTGATCTCATTCCAAAAAGATCAGCAAGCAACAACAGATCTGCAAAAGCTCCTTTGCACCCAGACTCCAAGGAGCAATACTCAGCCACGGTGCATGTGGGCAGCAGGTCTGCAGCACAGGACCATGCACAGCCATGGCACTGCTGGGGGCAACGGCAGAGTGGTGGCTCTGTGCTTCCTGCACAACCTGCCTCCTGCAAACCACACAGCCATCCTGCTGCCGTATCGCCTGAAAGGTCAGCGAGCTGCTGGGGAGCTGCTCCTGCCCTCCTGGCACAGCCAGCACTCCTCAATTCCCTGCTCTCATGCCAAGGGAGACATGGGTACAGCAAAGCACTGTTAATTAAACAACAGAGTTTTTTAAAAGCCAGTTATTCCTCTTCTTTCCTTGCCGCGATTCCTCTACACCTCTGCAATCTGGATGCTGCTTTAGGAGAGAAGGAAAAAAAACGACTACTGAATTCCTATGAGACCATTTCAGCCGTGCCTCCAACCTCTTCAAAGGCATATTGCCGGCATCAGCAGTTGCAAGGAGTGCTCTGCCAGCTGGCTGCAGCTCAGGCATCTACATTTAGTATGGTGCAAGAGGGTGATGATGCTCTTTTGTTGCTTCAGGGAAATGGTATCACAGATTATTTTTTAATGAGCAGTAAATTCTTGCTGGGAGACATAAGAATACATCTGGCTTCCAGTCAGGCTGCCGACAGTAGGGAGAAAGGGACACTGCCCAGAGCTGGAGAGGGCCATTCAGAGTAACCAGAGCTCAGCCCTGGCATCAGCAGGAGCTATACAGTGCCCAGGGAAGTCACTGGAAAGCTCTTTGAATTTGGGGCTGACATGAAACCCCAAATCCTGATCTTTCAGAGAGGGCATCTGAACCAATTCATTTTCTGTAGGTCTGTTTCACAGGCCATATATCCAGACAATTTTATTTCCAACCAACCAGACAGACCCGAGCTCCTGCTGTTAGTGACAACGAGCTTGGAGAGACAAAACTGCACAGCCTCTGGGGAAGCATTCCTTAGAGATGTTTCCTCATTACAGAGCATGCCTATCAGATGAGATAGCCAGGTGAACTGTGCACAAGAGAATTGATTTTTGCTGCAAGAGCCGGTTATATTTATATATAACCCCTGGAGCTGCATTACAGAAAGGGAAACCATTACTAAGCCAGTAACAGCAGCTATTCCCCATCCTCCCCCTAAGATCCTCTCACAAGGATGGTTACTCACGTGTGCAGCTGGGGTACCCGTAGAAGCCCAGGGCACATTGGTTGCAGGTGTGCCCCGTAAAATTCACATGGCATCGGCACTGGCCAGCTGGGCTGCAGTTGTTGTCCACAGCACCCCGGGAGTCGCAGGAGCAAGCTGGAAGAGCAGGACTGATGAAACACCTGAACCATGGCCAAGCTCTACTGATCTGAATTGTCAGTCAATCCCACAGGGATTGGTTATTTACATCACAGATGAATTCATTTCTTAATTCCACAGAGAGATGGGGAATACTTTCATCCAGAGTCACAGCCATAGCAGGAAAATGCCCCGGAGAGGTGGTGAACTTTTTTCTTTACAGCCTATTCAGTGCTCCCTCAGCATGTTGGTACACTAAGGCACGTGTCCAACCCATCAGTTTAATGTTTTTTTGCTCTCTTTTTTAACATTTTAATTAAAAAAACAAAACATAAATTAGAAAAAGTTTTGCTACTTATAGACATTAACTATATTATATGTTTTATATATGGTCCCATGCAATTACACATCACCCAGTGCACCCCAGGTGAGCCAGAAGGTTGGAGACCCATGGACTAAAGAGAGACAAGAAGGTGTAAGCTGGGACATTCAGTCGCAGCTGGGTTGTGATGAGGAAGTTTGACTAATAAGAATTGTTCTTCCTCCAGGCTCTGGCACGATCCATGCCCTCCAGAACAAACCTGCCAAATTCTTACTGCAAATCACATGGGTGATTTTGAGAAGCATTGACATTCTCCAAAGAAAGGCATGTTTTGGGGAACGTGACAGACCAGCAGGAACTGAGTGTTAATGCTCATTGAAATGTCCCATGTGAATAACTCAAACTTGAGGCACACTCAAGCAACTTTTATAGCTGATGCACTTTGAGCAGGGAGCTGGGGGGGCTTCTTTCTTCTGCATTCAGCTGCACATCCTCACACAAGGAAACCACCAGATGTGGTCCTCAGCTGCCTTGCCAGCACGGCCCCAGCTTGTTCTCCTTCAGCTGCAGTGAATACCTCCCCTGACAGATGTTTTGGGGAGACAGAACACCCTGACACGAGGCCATTCCCATCCCTCTGCTGCTGCAGCGGGTCCTTACCATAGCAGTGGGGGTAGGAGTGGTGCCCGGAGCTGCACTGCTCACACCGTGGCCCTGCAAACTCGGCCTTGCAGAAACACCTCCCAGAGGAGTCACAGCCTCCTGGCAGCGTCCCAACAGCACTGCAGCCACACACTGCAACAGAGGCAAAACATCTGCTGAGTTCCAGGAGCAAAGCTTGTGGCACAACAGGGCTTTTTCTGAGGCTCTCGAACAGCCACATAAGCATTCAAGCTGTTGATCTCTGCCCATTTTTGCATGTCCTCCAAAATGCCCACACAATCACTTTCTAGTCTTCCTCCAAAATCCTACCAGAAGACGCTGGCTTTGCTATAATATCTACCCTACAGCTGGCAAAGGCACACTGCTGTTCTCACACCGACTGCCACTGTGCCACCCTTGTCTTGTGCTCATCTTTGGGCATCTCTTCTCCAGTAAAGTATGTGTAGGCAAGGGAGAGATCATCTTAGACAGTTCCTGCCAGCACAAGAGGATCTGCACACTGGTCCATTCATGGAAGCCACCCAGCCCTGGGGAGCACAGATACTCACACTGGCACAGGGGGTAGTTGAAGTAGCCGGGAGCGCACCGATCACACAATTGCCCTTCAAATCCTGTTCGACACAGGCACTGTCCTGTCTCACTGTCACAGGTGCCATCGTACTGACCTGGGCCGGAGCACTGGCAGGCTGGAAAGCAAGAAGGGCACTAGTTAATAAACAGCTTCTTAATGTCTTCCCCTCCTGAGAAAGGAACCAAAATGCTGCTTCCTCTGGGCTGGAAACTGGAGAAACCACAGGGGACAGAGCTGACAGCAAGTATGCCCAGCCCAGAGCTCATATCCATATGGAATTTCTCAACAGCCCCCCAGGGCTGGGAGGACACTGGAGGGTCACGGTTGGGTGGAAAATACCAGCAGAAGTCCTGGGAATTTGTCACTTGGAAGTGAGGCTGGAGAATTCTTCTCTGCAGAGTGAGTGGAGGGTGGGGAGAAGCAGGGGGGTAAGCAGGGGGAGGCGTGGGGCCGCTAACCCTGAGTCACTCACGCTGGCAGAGGGGTCCATAATGGCCTGGAGTGCACTGGTCACAGTGTGTCCCTTGGAAGTTGGGTTTGCACACGCACATCCCTACTCGAGGGTCCTTGCGGCAGGCATTGCCTTCTGTCCCACCAGCATAGCAGTCGCAGTCTGCAGAGGGGACATGCAACAGGCAATGACATGAAGAGGACAAAAGATGAGATCGGCTGTCAGTTGATCTCTGTTGCTTGGCAGAGGTCCATAAGGACAGAGAAGGGGATGCAACGCAAAACAACAGCTCACAAGGTTGTCCCCTAATAACCTTCGTATCAGATGCAAATGTTTTAACCAAAGCCTGCTTAGGTGAGCAGCATGGTTGGCTCATGAGGTCACAGGACGGCTGGGAAACATCAGCATCACACAGTGTGCAAGGTGCTGGTCTGGCAGCAGGGCAATGCACAGAGCAGATAAACGCTGTCTGCACAGCTCACTCAGGGCTGATTTGGCGCAGCACTGCCCAAGAGCTGTACACAAATTACCACCGATTTCAGCTACCAAGGGTGGGGCTTTGGCTCTTTTCCTGCTGAATCCAAGCCCTTCTCCCTGTTAGGGCCCTCATCCAACTCAGCAACAGTATGGGTGATGGGCTGGGGGAGGGAAGAGCAAAACTTGTCCAGCAAGCAGAGGGAGGGGCAGGCAGGGAAATGAGAAGGGAAGTGAGAAATTCCAGCTCAGGAAAGAAAAACCTGCCTGGAAGATACAGAGTTTAGAATATCAGAAGGAAGGAAAAGGTTATCTGCAGCACACTGGGGAGCATGAGACGGTGGGGGGGACACGGTGGGAAAAGAGAAGAAAAAGGACAAAGGAAGAGATCAGCTGAGAGGGGTCATTGTCAGAGAGGAGGGAGGTGGAGGGAGGCATGGCTGAGAAATTCAAACAACAGAGAAAGCAATGTGGAGTGAGCAGCTGTCTGCACACGCTTCCCAGACACTTGCAGCTCATGGCTTTGTGCAGCACAGACCTGCTGCATCTTCCAGCCCACAGAGTGCACAGCATGCATGGCAGGACAGGCCTGTATCAAAACCCAAAGGCTGAGATCAGGGAGAACACAGTTTGAATTCCAGCTCAGTCACAGCCTCACCGTGATCTTAGGGTATTGCTTATAGGGAGGCCAGAAGAGACATTCCCTCATGGTTTGAACCTCAGAAGAGAACACACAGTCATGCTCTGAGTTTCCCTATTTACAATAAGGGGATCATAAAGCTTGCTTTCCCCTACCCCTCAGCTGCCTCCTTTCTCAGAACCGCTGTATGTCAGGCTTGCCTCTTACAACCTACAAGCTCTGTAAGCTGAAGACCTGATCTTGCTTTAGAGGGCATGATAATAGCGGGGTGATTGCCAAAGCAGCAAGGAAAATTGCAGTGCTTACTTATTATCTGTCCTGCAGGGAGCACTTGTTCTCCAGTATCGTTATAAGCAAAGGCTGGAACAGCTGCGTGGAGAAAGAGACATTGCACAGGTCACCACACCACACCAAGAATCAATTACAGCCACTCTTAACCTGGACTCCTGAATGATGCCTTTTTCCCTCCTGCACGCAAAGTGGGAGATCAAACATCAGACAAATAGGAAGTTCCCATTGACCCCCTGGTTCCATCTCAACCCACAGAAAGCCCAGGCCCATTCACACCTGTGGGAACCACTCCTGGGACAGGAGTGCCAATGTGGCGTGGGATAAAGAGAGAGAGCAGCCCCAAACAGAGCCCTGACCGTTCCTGCACCTGTTGAGTCTAAGAGATCCTGGACTTGGCCACCGCATGGCCTCGCTTGCTGTACTTACGGTAGCAGTGGGGGAAGTCCAGGTATCCCTCAGCACAGGCATTGCAGTGCTCCCCGGTGTAGTTGGGTTTGCAGTAACAGCGGCCAGTGAGGTCCTCACAGGTGCCATCAGTGAAGTCAGACTTGCAGTTGCAACCTACAGAGGGGACAGCAGTGGTCATCACAAGCACAACAGGGGCACTGCTACAACACAGAGTCTTTGGAAGAGGCTCCACAAATTCTGTGAATTCTCTCCAAAAATAAGAAGTGTGATTTTTCATCTCCAGAACGAGTCTGGCTTAGAGGAATTGCTGCCACTGTCTTTGTCACACTGCGTGGTCCCAAGGAAAGCAGCACAACCCCAACTTGCTTCTGCAGGAGTCTCCAGGTCTCCCCTGGAGAGGCAGTGGTGGCACTGGAAGGCTCAAGGGATGGATGCAGGGTAGAACACCACCAGTCACAGCCACCAGACCAAGCTGGGCTCCCCATTGGGACAGACATAACCCACTGCTGCCTGGAGATCTCACACACCCATCCCGGAGTCACCAAGTAAAGGAGAGTGTCTATAAACTGCAGAGGAGATCACACTCACGATAGCAAATGTATGGAGAGTCGATGGGGTGGTCAGGGGAGCGGTAGTATCCTGGGATGCATCTCTCACAGTTAACGCCAGTGGTGTGATGCTGAAAGACAGAGGGTGAGAGGGGCATCAGTTCCTCTGCCTGCAGGAATGGGTTCATGCTCATCTGCCAGATTTCCTAACAGGGTCCAGAGGGAGCGACTTGGGAGCACATAGAAGACCTAAATCTGATCAAAGTTCCATACAGTGATTTGAAAGCAAAGCATTTCCTGTGTAAACTTTGCGTCCTCCCATAACTCCAGCTTGAGTTCCATGTTCCTATCTGACTTCAAGCCTATTCTACTTGCTTCAGTTGGTAAAACATCCCGACTGCTTCGGGCTAGGAGGACTGATCTGCTTTTTCCAGCAAAATAGTACAGCTAAAACGTTACTGCCCAGGTGTGCTGTACTTATTACCAGAGTGTATTCCTTTCACCTATGGCAAACAGACTGGATTTCCAGGGAGAGACCCTAATTATGATAACAGAGGGTGGGGGCACAGAGCTGGCAGTGAAGCTGAACTCCAGGTGTGACTGCAGAAACGAGCACAAGGATCCGCAGCAGCCTTTTCCAGCACTGTCCTACCTGACAGTCAATGCAAACACCTCCTCCTTCAAACTTGTCCTCGCGACTTTTGCTGGCTTTGTGGCGATCCACCTCTGGGTCGTAGTAGCAGTCGTAGGCATGGCCATTGCAATTGCAAGCTGAAAACACAGAGAGGTTTGAGCTAAGTCACCAGCCCATGGGGGTCCTGGACCTCAACGATTTTAACTCCTCCTGGCGGGTTTGATATCAAATGGGCTATGTTTCAATGAGGAAGGCCGCCTGAATGGGATCACCCAAGCTTTGGAGCCCAAAAGCACGGAAGAAACAGCTCTGCCACAAAGCTGCATTTAAAACTGAAAAAAACATAGCAGGCACTAAAGCAGGACAAAAGTATGTGCAGGCATGTAGAGGCGAGAATGAGAAATTACCCAGCTTTGGGGCCTCCAGTAGTCTGGTTTAGAGGGCGACATTCTTGCTTCTTTTATCCCACCTGTGAGCTTCAGCACGAGGTGGGGGTGCTGCCTGTACAGCAGTAGGACCCAGCCCTGCCGTGCTGCCCTGCCTTTCTATGAGATGCCGGGGTGCAGTTACGCTCTGCGTTCTGCACTCCCACAGTGGCATAAATTCCAGCGTCGGCGTTTACCAAAGGTTTCTCCGGACAAATAAAGATGTCCTGTATGTAAACAGACCCAAGCGCAATTCATCTTGGAGACAGAATTGAGCAATGGGACTCGCCTGTGTGAACCCTTGGACACGCAGGAGGAACCGAAACGTGATTAGAATCATAGCCCTGGATGGATCTGAGGGCGAGCCTCGACTAAACAAAATTAACCGCCGTGTAAGCTGTGCTGCAGCTGTGCCAATGAGCTGCACGTCACCCAGCGCTGTGCACCACCCAGCACGCCGCTGGGGTGCAAGACTTCATTGCACGGCAACGTCAAAGTGTGGTCAGCCTGTGCTCTGGGAAACAGCTGGCAAGAAGGCGGCCAAACCTGAGCCTGACTTACGCTGGCATTCGTTGGCACTGTCGGCAGTGGCAGGTTTCCACGGGAATTGGTTGAAGCCAGGGCAGCAGCGGTCACAGGAGCCGCCGCAGGTGTTGTGCTGGCAGTCACACTGCAGCCTGCGGGGGAGAGGAACAAGGCATGGGGTTTGCTCTCCGAGCGTTCTGGAAATGAAGGCTTTTAAAACATTCTACCTTGTTTTCAATTCTTTCAATTGAGAACACCGCGTCTCCTCCAGTGTCACCACCTCCCTTTCTTCTCCTCCTCCCTTATCGCTTTGCTTTTATGTAGTAGATGAGGAGTAGAACAAATCAGTGTGCCACTGCTGAATCTGCTCTACAGACAAACATGAGGCAGCTGGAGGGGTAGCATGAGGAACCTGAGCTGAAGCAAACCAGCACAAGGGAGCTGCATGGTGCGAGGACAGGGAGATGTCTGCGCCACTGTGCAGGGCTGGTGGGAAAGGGATAAATGACAGCCCTGAGCTGCAGAGGGACAGGGAAATGTGCAGCCCATCTGCTCCTCCAGGTGTACCTGTGCTTCCAAGAGAGGAATGCCCCCATGAAGTATGAACTGGGGCTTTTAGCACTCTTGCTGTGAGCTGCTCTCTGGGCAGTGTGGGTAGGGCTGTGCTGGGCAAACAGCAGCTCCCCTGGTGCCAGGCAAGAAACCTCGGTGGCATAGCAATAGATCTCATCCTGCTCGACCACAGCGGTGATTCATTAACATCAGTGACATCATCCACAAAACTTCCACTTAGCAGAAGGCAATCCCCATCCAAGACAAATGCTTTCTGTTGTATTAGACTTATGGATAATACAGCATGTTCCAGCTTTTATCTGTGCAATTACTCATTTCCCCTCCGGGTTTGCCTGCCACTCCCATCTCTCCCTCCTCCAATTCAAAAGCAGCGTTTAAAAATAAAAGTATTTTTTTTAAACATCAGACACAAACGGAACAGTCATTCTGGGTGAGACGCAGAGGTGCAGACACGCTTCCCAGTGGCTGCAGTATTTTTAAGAACTGAGACCTGCAAGCGTGCGTATGTTGAACAGCTTGACAGAGGCATGGGACAAATGAATTCACTGTAATGAAATATGGAATGACAAGAAAGTTTGGGAAACATGGGCAGCACCCACGCTCCAGCACATTTGCTTCAGCCTGAGAGGCTGAGGCAGGAGGTCCTGGCTCTGCTCCCAGCCCCACGGGCAGCCCTCCCCATGCAGATGCCATGAAACGTGCAGCTGCAGTCTTATGATGCCCTGTCCTTACCCACATCCATGCACTGGGCTGCAGCCAGGATTGTCCAGGCTGCAAACCAAGACCCTGAGGGGTTGGCTGGAGCCTACATGGTAGAAATGAGCTCTGAAGCATTTACTTTCTTCTTCCCTTGTTTTGCAAGGAGCCCCACTGGAAGACAAACCTTGGCCATGCCTCTGTAACAAACCCCTCACACACTCCTCACCTCTGAACACCTCCAATGAAACATTTTCTTATGTTTTGTTTGTTTGTTTGTTTTCCCATGGAAGTATCTGGAGATGACAACTAACCCCACAATACATATGTGTTAAAAAAGACAGTCACTGAGTCAAGGAACTTATAGACCTGCTAAACAGTGCTAATCTCCCTGGCTGGAAGACGTGGCTCCAACCACACACCCCAGCTCTTTAACATGTGAGATGTTTGAAAAGCATTGGTTCAGTTCCCAGAATGCACAAAGTTGGCCCTCAATGACTACGCACACTTCAGATGCAGAAGGAACCATTTATTTAGTCTCTGCTGTTCAGAGTTAGCAGTGACCTCTCAGAGAGCTCATCTATCACGGCAGCTTTACCGCACCTTGTGCTGAGCCCATGCTGCTAATGAATTATGGACAAATGTTCATAAGCTACAATATTTACATGTTTCATTGATGGAATATATACAAGGAAGAAGAGGGAGCGGCTGCATTCACATAGCACACGTATTTCCTGGCCATCCTGCCATAAATATAAAACCCAAGCCTTCCACTGGGATTGATGCTCAATAGCAGACAGTGTAAACAGTTTTCTAGTAACTGTGTCACAGCTGAGAGTGGCACGTGAGTGCTGCAGGATCTGGACTTGGTCAGGACATCAGAATAGTGCAATGAGGAAAAAAATGCCCCCTTCTCTGACTGCTTCTGCTTGTACCTGCCACCTGCAAAGGGACCCACAGGCTGCACAAAGGTGCCAGCACACCCAGTGCTTCCCTTTCAAAATGGGCAATTGCTCTTTCCAGTATTTTTGTAGCTTCGGGATCCATGGGGGGAAAGCACTCCCAAAGCAGCTGCATGCTAACGCACAACTCCTGCCTGGGCTCTCCATTAGAGACACGCAGAGTCCTTGCTGATGCTCATCTCACTGCTCACAGTCTGTCAGCAGAAAGGTTTGTGCCCAATCCTGTGGGTGTTCACCTTCAACCCAAGAAAACTTGACTTCCCTCTGCTAAACTCAGCCCATTTGAGCTCAGTGCAAACAGATGGCTGTGAAAAGCACAAAGGACTTAAGAGGAGTCTGTAGCTGTCCCCACAGCATGCACACACACACACAACTTGCACACACATGCATGCACACACACACACACACACACACACGCACTGGGACCAGATGTGCTGCCAACACAATGCGTCTGGAAGCACAGCCTCCGTAACTTGGCACTTCAGAGAAGCTGGATAAACATTATCATTTATGGCCAGGAAGTCAGCTCACAAACGTGCTCCATCACGTCCCAAAATCTTTGCCAAAATTTCTAGCTCACCTCACCTCCACCAGAGCACTCATTCTGCTTCTCTGGGCAACACAAAAACCAGACATGTGCTGAAGAGTGAAGTTCAAACGAGAGGCAGAGACCTCCCATACAGACTGAGACATAACTGGGGTTTTTAATAGCACTGGGCCAACTCACATCCCTTGTCTCCCTCTGCATTTCCTTGCCCTCTTACTGTCATGTCGGTGTCTGAAGAGGTGGGATGCCTGTGGGGGGACACGTGGCACCTCCTGCTCAGATGGGTTGCATTGAGTTCTGAAGGAGTGACGCAATCCTGACAGCTGAAGTCAGTAACACAAAGGGACGGTGTGTCCCGAGCCCCAGCTGCCTCTGCGATGCCTCTTGTCATGCAGGGCTATGGCAGATGTCACACATTTCCACTGACGGCTCTGTGCTTCTGGTCTTGCTATTAGGGCACAGTAACACCATGAGAAGCTTTTCTGTTTAACCAGCATCTTTGTCCCGATGTCTCCCAAAAGGCCTTACAGATGTTACATGCTGACCGTACAAAGCACCCGAGGAGATGTTTTCTTCTCTAGGCAAATGCAATCTGCTCAGGGTGAAACGCAACAGCTGCTTACAAACATGTGCTGCAACTTTACAGCACAGTTTGGGGGTCAAGAGTGAAGATGCCAAATGCATCCAAATGGGAGTGGAGGAGATGGATCCTGGGAGATCATCAGCACAAGCGGCACTGAAAAGGCTCCCAACAAATTTCTCCTCCCTTCCTGGAAGGCATCAAAATCTGGGCATTTCTAGGCTAAAAAATTCACTTTGCACCACGGAGTCCTTTTGCTGGTACATGAGCACACAGTGCAGCTGCCTACACCGAAGTCTAAAAGAAAAACAAGAACTGTGCACTCAAATATTTATGAAGTTTCCTTTGTCGAGGAGTTAAGCACACTGACACACATTTACTTTTCAATACATCTTTGTTTTAGCACTTAGAAGCTTTTAATCTTGGCTGGGATTCACCAGAACTTTATCTTAGAAGATCCAAAAGCTCTATGTGATCCTTATGAGAAAGTAATACAAGCTTCTCTCGTCCAGCTGAATCTACCCATCCCTTTCATAAAGGCAACATTCAGGATGCAAACAGATGGCTAAGAGGCAACACTTTCATGGTATGAAGCAGCTCTCTGGTATTTCAAATTGCTGAGGCGGATGGGAAGAATCCCATGAGCCGAAATATAAAACTGTTCTGCATGCTCGTGTTCTTTTGCAAAGAATATTTGTTGAGTTACATACATAACCCATCTATGGTTCTTATGAGAAGAACTGGACAGCAGTCTCTGGTTTCTTGGGAGACCATCCATTTATGGAGCATTGCTCCCCTTCTTAAGGAGCCACACGGAAAGCGAGGAATTTCTTAGGACAAGTTCAGAAACCAATCTCGGGCTTTGAAGAACATGAGTTCAACAACAGCATCGACTCTGTGCCCACCTTCCCATTGCAGCACTCCTTCCCCATGGGGAAGGCAGAGTTGTGTACAGGGAAACCACACCAGGGAGCTGATCTGCCTGAAAGATTGCCTGACAAAACACGTTTCAGTTTTGCTGTTTTGGCTGAACTAGTTTCTAGTTTGTTCCCAGGGCAGAGCCAAGAGCAACAGTACTGGCACAATTAGGAGCTCAGGATAGGACTCAACTCACACTGGTACGTTCCATTCTTAGCACAACAATACAGATGCTTTTATACAGAGCTGGTATTTTGAAAAACATACCTGTAAGGGTCACTGGGGTCTTTAGCATCGCAGACATCTGCATGGCCGTGGCAGACACAGCGCCCTCCAATGCTGATATCTTTGATGCTGTAGTAATACTGGTGAGCACAAGAGAAGTTGTCCCATTAATATCGTTACAAATAAGCTCCATGATTGTCCTACTCAAGATTCACCAGGACTTTATTCACTACAGTAATGCATTCGCCCTCCAACACTTCCAGCTCATTAGGATCTATTGAGGCCTGCCTTACCCTCCTGGTCACTGTAGGGTCCCTCAAAGCTTTGCCCATCAGGTGCCCAAGCAGAGTGTTTGTCTGCAGGAAGCGCAGTCTGATGTTGGTGGCCTTTGTGAAATTCCGTAGGAGAGGAGAGTAGGAGAAGTTCATGGCTCCTGGGCGCCCATTTACCAGAGAGACAACAATCTGTGAATGAGAGGATGGGAGACAAATCAGCATCATCCTCTGACAGGGAGGAAAACCATGGCTCCCTCAGCTGAACCCAATCTTTAATCTCTTTCAAGACAACTGAATCAATTCCCTGCCAGTCTTATTTGTGTTAAAAATGAACAGTTTAAGCAGTATCCAAAAGTCAAGAGGGAACCATTTCATCAGAGCACCTTCGGTCACTGAAAAAATAACACAACTAGAAGTCTGTTGCCCTCTTAAACAACTAAACAACATCCAAAAAATCAGCCCCAGAAGTCTGGTCCCCAAGCAAACTTCCAGCATGGAATGCAGCATGGCTCTGTCCCTCAAGCACTGCTCAATACAGGGCCTGCTGCCCTCCCCCTGGAGGGCTTAGCTTTTCTAAACTCTGTCCAATGCAAGCACCTGCCCTCATCTTCCTGTTCCTACTTATTACCTGCTCTTATATGGGAGAATGGATTTTCACTGCAGCTCTCCCCAGTTAAAAGTTTATATTATTGAGCCCTTTCTATTTTCTCCTCCTCTTTGCTGTTCTCCTCAAAAACCTCCTTCTTGACTTACATTTCTTCATTAAGGAGACATGCTTACGGGTCGCTGACACTTTCTGGAGCTCCTCTGGGTTAGCTGTGCTGAGGGCAGGTGCCCCATGTAAACATAAGTATGAAAGGAAACAAGCAACAGGAACACTGCTGCCATCAGCCTGGCGGCACAGCCACAACCCACCCAAACACGAAGACAGGGAAGAATTGCCCACTGTCTTCTAGGAGACTCTTCTGTCTGTTTGAATGCCCGGTCTTCTAACCAGCTTTTCTTAATTATTATTATTATTTCCAGCCACAAAAACCCTGAGAGCCCCAAGGGATGAAAACGTGATGGCTCACCTCCCCATTTTCTAAGGGCACAATTCGGGAGTACTCAGTCGTGCAGATAGCATGGTCATCCTTGGTGATGCGATCCACGGTCTGCAGTCCGAATTTCTCAATGCAGTCCCTCTTTGAAGCTGTTTATCAAGCAGAGATGAAAGCAGTAAGACAAAAGGAACAATTCAGAGCCTGGTACTGACTTCTCCATGCTGGCCAACAGGAGAGATGGGGATATACTCTTTATTAAACATTTACTAGGTTAAGACTGTTTTGCATCAACTCTCATTGCTAACACACGTGCTTCACTGCTAAGAAAGCAGGGAGGCACTCTAAGAGTAATAGATGTCTTCAGAAGAGTCTGGAACAAAGGCTCTTCTGCCTTAACCTCATCCCCAGCATCGCAGCTCTGCTCCATGAAACACTGCTTTGGCAATGCAGGAGCTGAGCTGCACCCAGAGGATGACAAAGTGGGACTGTTTCAGTGCTGGTGTCTGACCCCTAAGGCAGTGGTGCTTTGAGGAAACAGCAGACTGGGGAAGCCCATCCCGAGTGCAGATGAGGTCAAAGCCTTTCCCTCCTTGAGGGCACTGTCCTGCACTGTAAGACGAAACGTGCTGATCCCACACAGCACGCTGAGCTGGGGGAGGGAGGGCTGTGCCAGAATGGGCACATTTCTTGACCTGTCCCCATTTGTAATGCTCCATGGGGAACCCTTCAAGCAGACAAACACTCCCATAAATCTCTCCCCATTTCTCCTTTGGTGGCCATGGAAGGCACGGTGTTTCCCTGCCACGGAGGATTTGCTTTGCCACGGTCCCATCAGCTGCTCTGACAGATGCTTCCCACGACAGTCATTCCATCCCCTCCTCAGGCAGATCTCAGCCTGAGCTCCCAGCTGGCAGGGACAGGATGGCCAAGGAGCTGAACCCTCCCACCAGGAGTATGGCTGAAGGCAGCACAGAGCTGGTGGCACCCAGGGCACGGCTCACAGGCGGATACTGGGAGCGCTTACATTTCTGTAACTGCTCATAACCATCCTACTGAACAGAACAGTGTTTTTCTTAGGCTACCTACAGAATTCTCCAAACCAAAAAATAGACCCCTGCAAAGGACTTGCTGTGCTAGTGAATCTGGTGTGGATTGGACCAGTCACCTCTTTATTTCCCCAGGAGTTTTCTGATGTCACTGCATGTCATTTCCCAAGGGGGGTTGGCTTAGGCAGGGCTCAATGCTGCAGGAGGGAAGAGCTCCAGATGCTGCAGCGGTGCCTCTACAAGCAGGAATGAGCATGCATGGCAAGAGCTCCCTGCTCTGCTCCAGATCATGCACGAACATAACTACAACAGCCCCAGGGATGGACCAAACAGGAAGAGAATTCACAATACAGAAGAAAAAAGCAAAGCAGGCAACTTGACTGCAGTCCCCATAGCGCACTGCAGAGGAGAAAACTTCTGTGCTGGAAAGGAGCTGCCATAAAGCAGCACAATGCATAAAATGCCTGCAGCTCATTCCTGCAATGGGAAAACTCCAGCAAAGCTGAAGCACAGGCTGACAGACAAGACAGAAATACGAGCCCTGAGGGGCACCCTCTGACGGCTACCAGGTCCTTCCAGGCCAGGTTTTAAATGCTGGTTGTAGATCTTAACTTCTCCTAATTAGTTCTGCTGGTCTGGAAAGGGGAGCAGTAGCAGAATTTGGCTGCCTTATAGACCCCCTGGGACAGAAGAGTCAGAGAACCAGCTGTTTCTGAAGGTTTCAATCAGAGAATTGGGAATAAGGAATTTCTAACGTACAGACTGGGTTTTGGCAGCCTCTCTTCCCACCTTGCGCAGCAGCAGAACAGCAGTTCTCTCCCTGCCTGGGCTGTCCCCCGTCTCTGGTGATGGGAAAGGGACTGCTTTGTGCCTCCAGACCTCATGTTACAGCGGCCACCTGCCTGTGAGCTGCCAGTTTGCTTATGGAGGAGCAGTCTGGATATGGTAAAGGGCAGACAGAGAGGGGATAGCAAAGAGAAGAGACCAGTAATGCCCAACCACTGACATTGCTGCCAGCTTTGGCATCCACAGGGATTTGGGTGGGCACTGATGACAATGCTTTAATAAATACATGTAGCCCCAGAGAGCAAAACAGTTCTCCTGCCCCGAGCAGCACGATGACTTCCCCCAGCTGAGCTTCAGCTCACAGCCATACTCACAGGCAAAGTACTGCCAGGGCTCATAGGTGAGGCCAAAGTCAGTAGATCGTTCCAGCACCCAGAGGTCAGGACGAGGGGAATTTGCAAATTTGATCAGGACATACGCCACGTGGAAGAGCTGAAAGAGAAGAACACAGAGTTAAGTGAAACGCTGCTTTTGGGAAGCTTTGGGAAGACACCAGGGATTGCTGATAGGTGTCTGAGCTGAGGGAAGGAGCTGCTGTTCTGCAGGGCCTGCTGCTTGCAAGCAGCCTGTGGAGCAAAATCCTCCCTATCTAAATGAACTGAGATATGGGCCGGCTGCTGGAGAGAGGCAGATTGCAGAGCTCAGCTCCCACAGGTCTGAATGCAAACAAAGCACAGACTCTGTGGCTACAGGCCCTGCTCAGAGGCTGGGTGGCTCCTCAGGCTTAGCCTCAGCTCTACAGACTCAACGCCCTGAGAGGGGAACCCATTCTGGCTTGGCAAGGCAAAGGCCTGGCCCCCACCAACCTTTGCGTCGTGGTCACAAAAAGATGCTAAGTGCTGCAGAGCTGATCTGGAGGCTTTCAGGCTGTTCTTGGGGTAACAACTGACACTGAACTGTTAACACGTGCCAGAAGCCTGGCATCATCCTCTGTGCACCATGCACATCATGCCACAGTTGTCTTTATTTATAGGCTCTTGCAGCCCTGCTTCATGCACACAACCCACGTTTTGAAGCTGACTATGAAAAAGGCCCAGCACAGCTCCTCTTTCCCAGGTGCCACAGCCACAGGAGAGCAGGAGACCCACTTGGCTTCAGCCCAGCTCTAACCCCGGGCTGCGCCCATCTGTCTGGATGCCGATGTGTGCACACACACCCTTGCCAAGAATAAAATAAATGTACTCTTTAAAGAGCTAAAATGTCAGTGCTAGAGAAAAACAAAATCCCCAGCAGAATTTCCCTTCCCCGGCTGACACAGGCTCGCTCCAAGAATCCCCACTCCATCATCCTGTCACAAAGTGATATTTAAAGGCAAATAAAGTTCTCTTATCAGAGAAAATTCCTGACATCAAAACCAACCCAAAAGGGAGTTTAAGTGCCTGAAAAGCAGAGATTTACGGCTCAGTAGTCCCTACTCACACAAAGCTGGTAGTGTATGAGTGTGACCCCTTCCCGAGATTAGCAGGTACCCAAAGGGACACCCCTACAAGGGACAGAAAAGGGCAGCTCTGTGCCCATCCCTGTGGCCAGCTGCAGGAGCCTGCACACATCACCAAGACAGAGGGCCAGTACTAATAGCAACCAGCCTCCAAAATAGCCCTGATTGCATGTAGGAGATTTTTCAAGGGGAAAACAAAGAGGCGAGGAGGAGGCATTTAAATCTACTGATTTCTTGCTGCTTTCAGGGGCTGGTAAAGGCTGGTGTGACCCAGAACGAAGAAATCAAAGTGGTCACCCAGTACAGCTCCTGGCTGCCAAAAGCCTGATGAGCCCAAGCAAGAGGAATGAGACATCCCTTTCAACTTGCTGAAAAATGAAGATAAACAGACCTAAATTCTCCCTTAAATTCCCCTCTGTTGCTTACATACTGTCAAGATGTGTGAGACTAAGTTTTTTGGAGGAGCAGCTTTTTCTGCCCCCTTATCCTCCCATTGGAGCTGTTCTTTATTAGAGAAGCCCAAGAGGATTCGGCTCAGGCTGCTGCTTTCTCTGCAGGACCAGTTCTCACAGCTGCACATCTGCCTCCTGGCACAGGAGCGGGGCTGAGCACCAACCAGCACAGCAACACCTTCCCTCCACTAAAATCCTCCTCCAGCTTTATTCTACGGGGAATAAATGAACGCTCCTGCTGGATTCTGGCACAGCCTTTTGCTGGATGGACTTGGCTGCAGCTCCAGTGTGCTTGCAGGTGCTGTGGTCTCAGGCACTGAGCGAGCCAGTGGGCTGCTCACAATTTGATGTGAGAAGGGTAACACCAACAACAGGAACCTCTGGCTCCTGGTAGACACATCCACCAGACCTCACGTCAGGTATCCTTATCCTGCTCCCACTCGCAAAGCCAAACACAGCTCCTCCATCCCATACCCCAAATCTGCTGTTAGCACTACAGCGTTAGGCTGGATTTCATTCCAGCCAGGGCCATGGTTTGAGGACACAAAGAAGCCAGCCAAAATGGCACACGCGTTTCTTTCCAGCACTGAAGGGTTAGGACCATTACTGACTGGAGCACAGAAAGCATTCAGGAGCCTGTGACTGCACTGAACCTCATCCTGGTATTCAGAGGGATTTCTAGTCAAATCTGGTAAGTCCCCTGCTTCCCCATCCCACGTCCTTATCTTGCAGAGTACGACAGCCTGGCGGAAAAAATAAAGGCAGATTGCCTGCTTCAAGTGCATTATGCTGAGAAAACTCACAGGGATGGAGCAGCAGCTCTAAAAATAGAGCTGGCAAAAAAGCCAGACTTTTCATTCCATGTTTAGTTCCAGTACAATTCTGCCCGACCAATATTACAAGAAAAGTGGTTGGTTTCCTTCCAAAGCCTTTATTTAGCTCCTATGATCGGTCAGATGAATAAAAACCTCTGTGCTCCCAGACTCTTGGGCAATTTCTTTTGCCTTCTCCATGGAGGAGGGAGGTGGGACACCATTGCTGACGCACACCTGCCTGCAGGAAAGCAGGTCTCTCGCTCTCACCTGCTCCCAGAGAACACCAGGTACAGCATAACTCCCTTCGCTACATGAAGCCAGGAAATTCAAATGGGTATTTTAATTAGCAACCAACTTTCACTGAAAATAATACCATCTCCATGGTGTTCTGAAGCGCATTTCCTTACCAACAATCACCCGAAGCTGCCCCACTGCCAGGAGGAATGGAGGCACGAAGGGATGGAGGTGAGGGCTTTCCTCCCACCCTGTCTCTTCACCTGTTTGGACGTTGGGCAGCTTTTCTGAGCACAAAAATGCCATGGAAATATGCTGCTGATCCAAGGCAGCAAACTAGAAGCAGACACCATCTAAGTTCCTTTGGCAAAGTCTCGCTGGTTTCCCTCCAAGGTGCCACAACGCCATGCAGCAACATTTAATAAGTAAAGCAAACCTCCCCAGTGCTGCAATCCTGGCGGCTGCATGCTGACAAACAGCAAGAGAGACCCATTTTTGGTGCTCTGACAAGAAGGAAGGAGCAGGCTGTGCTGGCTGCTGCATTTATACAGCAAATGGCTCTCTCCCTTTCCGCAGGACAGATTTACTACCTCTGGCGTTGACTTATTAAAATAGCACCGCGTAAAAGCAAAACAATCCGTCTCTTCCTAACTGCTGCAAAGTATCCCTGCAGAGCACGTGTGTGGATAGCATTACTGCCGTGTCTCTGCCTGGGATTTCCTGGAAGTATCGGATGGAGGAGGACAGCAGGTGTGAGCACTGCATGCCACCGAGTCCCTCTCTGTGAGGGCACACAGGGCTCCATGGAGCACTGGGCAGCAGCTCCAGACATTGCCAGAACACAAACTGAAGCAGAGGAAAGCCAAAACAATTCAGAGATGCACCACAGCAGCGCAACGACAGAAGTGGGGTGTTCTTGTGGGGTTTTCTTTTAGGGTGCTTTCAGAAGCAATCAATGCTTCTGCTGCCTCCAAACCCCTCTACTTCCATGCCTTCAGGAGCATGGGAACGCCTGGCAAAGCCAGCACTGTGCCTGCTCTTTCCGGCAGCAGCAGCTATAGCTAATTAGCCATCAGTGCTCTCCATGCAAACAAGCACGTGGAAGGTGAAGAAGCCCTGGAAAGCCAAAGAGCTTCTAACTTGCCTTTGAATTTCTCTAGGTCAGCTACCTGTCCCTTTGGGATCTTTTGCCTGTACTCATTTATTCTCATTGAAGCAGCAAATTTACTCATTAACTGCCAGGCCGACCCACACCAAGCTGCAGCTGTCCTACAGCAGCATCAGTTCTTCTTTGCTCTGACTTCAGAACTCATCATCAAACTGTCTCCCACCCAGCTGCTGGTAGGTACGTGCCTACCTTCCAATCAGGCAAGAGCAATTTCAGCCCTTCCAGGCAGCAAAAAGATGCTTCCCCTCCAAGCAAGCACGGCTTTTTATCTCACTCATATTTAATAACACGCAGAAGCCCTGACACAAAGTTGTGGTTATTTGAACACTGCTAGGGAGAAGAAAGGGACGGAGCTCCACACCAACCCGCTTCCAAGTTTCTCACTTAAAACCTTTGAGTTTTATTGAGAGACCAAAGAAAACACTCTCCTGGGAACTGCAGACCAGCAAACACCAGCCAGCATGAAACCTGCTCGCTGTCACTGCTAACAGTAACCCCATGTTTTACGATGCTGTTTTCTAAACAGTGCGTGTTCCCTTTCTAAGCAGCTTGGCTTAGGTGAACAGCTGATAGAGCACTTTTCACAAAGGATTTTTTCTTCAAACGCCACTTCTGAGAAGGATTTGGCTTGTTGGCTGATTTCACACACAGCACCGCTTTCTCTCCACAGCATCCTCCCATGCACACTGTCCCTCCCTGGCCAGCACCATGCAGCCTCCTGCCAGAAGCCAATTGGCAGCACCTGGCATGAGCCAAGACAAAGCAGTGCCACAGCTCGGCAGCCTGAACCGTGCTGAACTGAAGGTTGTATGGCTGAGTTTGGAAATAACTTCTGGCAGGACAGGAATGGGAGCCTGATGTGCAGTGTTTCAGCTGCCTGATGCGAAGGATGGGGCTCAGAGGAGCTTGGGTGGCATGCAGGGATTGGGGATAGTCCCAGCCAGGCCCTAGAGCTTCAAACAGCACATGCAAGTTACACCTGCAGTACTTTGGGGATGCTGATGCATCAGCTCACAAGTGTCCCACCCGTGCTTGCCCAGAGACCACCTGAGCATCCCTTAGTGAAGCCAGATGTGCTCAGGGTGGGTGTGGGGAGCCAGAGGCATCACAGTGGAGCACAGTGCATTCAGGGCAGAAGGGGATGGCTGGAATTCCTTGAGATGAGACTCCACTCTCACAGATAAGGGCTTTGCCCACACTTGGTTTTCACTGTGCATTAGGAGATAGCAACACTCAGCTGAAACGGCCTTTACACTGGGGGGAAAAGTGTAAAGTAACTCCTTAGAGACAAGACAAATATTTGCCTTTTAGCCCAAACTTGAACTCGCAAACACTTGGGAAGGGCTAAGTGAGCAGACGTCCTTGGGCACATCGAACAAGGGGAGAGCCGCCAGCCTATGGGGCATGGAGATGAGCAGGAGCCCCAAGCACAGGGGCTGAAACCCTCCCTGCTGCTCTAATCCCCTTGCAAACACCAGTGCAAGCCCAGCACAGCAGCAAAGATGCTCTTAAACCTTCCTAATCATTCGGAGATAAGACACAGTAACTATATGCAGCAGTTCAGATTCTAAGGCCGCTTACCTTGAGGTTTTAATTGTCTTTGCTAAATGCTTCTAGGAAGCTTCTGGGAATGGGCTGTTTTTTAGAAGCAGTTGTTCTGGGAAAGTATCTGCATTGTAATTAGATGCTGACAGGATTAGTGGCAATTTTCACTGGGGTCTTCCAAAGGGTTGCGTTCCTCCCAGTGAAATATGGCATTACTTGGGAAGAAAAAAAAGACTGATTGAAAAATAAGAAAACGTTGGTTTCTGGGCTTTGGCAGCACACAGCACACCAGCAGATGAGCAGACATCGAGGGCCTCAGCTGTAAAACAATGTGTGCTCGTGCAGCACTGCCTGATGTGCAAGCAGCTCAGTGCAGAGAGGTGGGCAAGAAGCAGGTGCCCCAGTGCTGCAGAGGAATGTAACTGGAAGTCACCCAAATGCAGACAGCTGAACCAAGGCAGCCACCTACACAGGGATGGCTTTGAGGAAAAAAACACCACATTGTTCCCAGGGCTGATTTTTCAAAGGCTCTTTGTGCGTTGCCTTAATTCTGCCCCCTTGAAACAACACAAGTTTGCCCCTGATTTCAGCACAAAGAAAACTATGCTAGCAAACTCATCAAAAAACGTGGGGAAAGAAAAGTGCTTTCCCATGACTGGAAAACTCAGGTAGTTCCTGCTTGCTAGCACTAACTGGAGAGCTTGCATGCTGACTCAAGCTGCTAAGCAGCAGCATGAGTTGAGGGATGCAATACGATAGCAGTTACTTGAGAGCAGCACCTTCAGGGAACTGTCAGCTCTCATGCAGGGAGAGCATTATTTTTTCCCTTGCTAACACTGCAAAGCTATTTTCTCTCTTTAGGATGCTGTTCTTTGATGCTTTCTTTATGAAATTCAGCATGTTTCCAAAAGAGCATTGTGCACGTAAAGTTACCTCCTACATTCAGGGCATTTATTTTGCATAACACAAAGCATTAAATGAATGAAAACATCCAACTAGAAGATGAGATCTCCACAGGAAAAGGTTTTTTTTAGAGCTATTACTTCAAAATGGTTATTAATAGAAGAAAAAGAGACACCTGGTTTCCTATCTGATGGCAACAGCAGGAAGCCAAAACCAATTTATAATCAAAGTAAAGAGAGACACTGCAGAACCCCATGGGCAGATGCAGTTCTGCCTGTGCCCCACATCTTGGTTTTTAATACTAGATGGACTTCAGAAACAAAATCTCCTTCAATGTCCCACCTCACTGCAGCAAATTCTGACACTGAGCATGTCCTGACCTGGAATGACATGGTGGGTCTCCACACCCAGTGTGAAGGACTCAGTGCCTCCCAGCAGCCCCAGCACGGCACTGCCCTGCAAATAAACCCGGCAAATCTACTTCATGTGTTTGCCCTGCAGCGCCCTCATCTCCATGGATGAGCTCCCAAATGCCACCTGTGCTCAGGGAACAATCTTGCACCAAGAACATCAACTGCTTAATGTAGGAAGGAAGACCCTACCACCAGACAATACATATTTATTAAGGGGAGAATGGCACAGTATGTTGCCCCAACCTCTCCCCACACGTCTACAACACCCAATCCATTACTCCTTTGCATTAGAGGAACTTGTCAATGGCTTGTTCAAGATGAGTTCATGACAGCAATCCTACAGCAGCCTTCCTGAGCTATGGGACAACTCAACCATCCCCAACACAACTGACAGAAGCAGTCTCAGCATAAGCAGTTGTGGGATATATACTGAGACAAAACAGGCATTTTTCTTGCATTTTTCAAAGGGCTGTGGGGGAGGAAGAAGGTCTAATTTTAACAAAAACCATGTCCCTCTTTTCTCCTCCAGTGACTGACTTCTCTGCACTGCTTGGAGGAGAGCCCAGCCCAGCCCCCATCTACTGCCATACTGTCCCAAGGGCTGTACACACAGCATGCAGAGACCTCCCAGAGCATCCAGTCTTAACACAGAGGAAAAAAAAATGGGCTTCAAGACAAGAGCTGTTTTCCTTTAGCAACCATGGCTCTGCCTGGTACCTCCTCTTTATCAACATACGGGATAACAGGATAGAAACTACAACCTTGAGCACAAGGAAAAGAAAGAATCCCATTAAGACTGCGTTCATCCCTCTATCAGCTAAAGGCAGCATCCCCGTGAGAAGGCTTCACCAAGTTTGTCAGTTAGAGCTCAGCACTGCTCCCAGTCTCTCTCATCTCCTCCAACTTTAATTTAACAGCTTTTGGTTAATTCAGTTAACTGTTCACCCAGCTGAATGCGTGCCAGGATGCTGAGAATAAAGCGTTCACAGTCACGGATTGTTTTGCCGTTAAAACTTATAGAAGGAATCCATGACTTTGGCAGCACCCGTGCTAGAAGTCATTAAACATGGCACATTCCAGCTCCAGAAGTATGGGCACAGCTGTGAGGAAGCCCAGGTCCCCAGCCCAACAGGGCAGAGCCCTGAGCCCCCATCCAGCAGGGCTGCATCCCCACGGCTCCCTGGGCAACCTTGCTGGAGCTGTAGGACAGCACTGGGGTTCTTCTGCATGATTCCTTCTATTTCTGCTCTTGCAAACCGCAGCCAGTTCAGGGCATCCATGATACAGCCTCTACAATGCAAAGTGTGTCCTTGCAAGTAAATTCAAAGCAAAGCCTCAACAGATCTGAGTGGAGCTGCCTCCCCCTGAGCCAAAGGCTCCCACACAACCAAGCAGGAATTTCAGCTCACACTGGGCCAAAATTCCTCAACTTTCTCTAAAGAGCAAACAGCTCCTTGCTCAGAAATCTGGTTTGACCTTTCATACTGCTTCAGTTCTTCTGCTCCGTAACCAAAGAGCAATGCTGTACACCACTGCCTTCTACTTTTGCACAGTTCCTGGATGGAAATGATACGGACCACTGAAGTGAAATAACACAGATGATGTCACACAGCTTTGAACACAAACTCATCTCTAACAACAAGGTTCAAGTTAACCTAAAAGCTGGTTCAGGTATGCCACAGGCCAAGCTGGCTGTGCAGGGCAATCTGAGTTTCCTTGAACTTCTAGTGTTGTTCGCTGCGTTATCTCTGCCTGCAGGATTTACTCCACAGCCTTCTATTCCCTTATCACCATCTCCTTTCCTGCCCCAGCCTCAAGAAGAACATTTCACATCACAGAGGAGCACAAATGAGCTAAATATACACATTTATATTTATGCACACACACAGACCCCAATTCAAACTCTTTGGCCATCCGGCTATTAGCAGAACATTTGCAGAGACGGGATTTTGGATGCACGGAAAAGGAGCAGCAGTCTCCCCTGACCAACAGGGACAGGATAACTGCAGAATTCCTCCAGCACCTTCAGTGCATCTTGGCAAAGTGTGAATTCAGCCTGAAGCCTGTAGGCCCCCAATGACCTCACAGTAGGCAACACAGGAGGAGAAGGGAAAGGTCAGCATCTCAGCTACACTACACCAGGATGATAAAAAGTAGTTTGCTCTTGGGTACAGTGAGCTAATGCAGCAGCCCATCCACAGCCCATGTTGCAACCCCTTTTGGGCAACAACTGCAGAGCAGTTGATTCCTGGAGTTATATTTTTGAAGATACGCTGTAAAAATGTTTCCCCATGAGCAAAAGAAAACAACCTCCTCCCTCTGGCCAAGGAGACCATTTCCTGGAGAAGATCGTTTCTAAGGGCAGCATCCATTCATGACAGAGTGGTGGCTCTGAACAGAGCTGGAGCCCTCCAAAGGACTGCGCTGCCCCATTGAGCACCGCAGTGGGAGAACAAGCCCACAGCTCCTCTCCTCTGCTGGCTTGAAAATAGTAATAAAAAAAAGAAATAAAACTGGATAAAATGCATAATAAAAATAAGCCCCGGGCTCCCTGTCCCAGCACTACCCACATCAGCCCAGCCTTGTGAGTCACAGCCGCAATCAGAGCCCAGGCTCCCGCATGGGATTTTTGCCCAAGCCTCCATCTGCCCAGGAAGAGCACAGTTATGACACCAGAGGCTCCATTCAAGACAAACGTAATCTCCTCAGATAAGGCTTGTCTGTGGTGAGAGGAAATTGGCTGCTTTGTTTCAAGCCGGACCTCCGCTGTCAGGACCTTTGTGCATGCGCTCGCATCTCCTCCGCAGAGCCCTTGGAAAGGAGGCAGCTGTCCTCCACCACCGCTCGTGGAAGCAAACTCAAGAGCCCCATCCCTCAAAGCCTGATGTTAGTGAAGAACAACCACCAATTAGCAATCCCCTCCTCGGGGGTTTCTGAAGCCTGTCTGAGAGCAAAGCATTCAAGTCTCTAACAAAACAGCTTTGGGGTCACTGGGGCTATTCAAGTCTTGTGTTATTTTCAGGGCTTCAGATGATGTAGAGATATCTGGGAAGGCTTCACAGATTTAATCCAATTCCCACAGAGTTCAAGACTCAATTGCTCACCAACTCATTCTATCCTCAAGGGCTTTTTCTTAAGGTTTGGCTTATGCCCTCCTGCTTTTATTGCTACTTCAACTTTTAAAAATACTCCTATTAAGTATTATTTTAAAGGGAAACATATGCTACAGTCCTTGTGGACAAAACAGATATTTTAAAGTATTTCCCATATAGGGAATGAAGATCCCGGACATCTGAGAAGTCCTCTCACAGCCATTGGCTTCAGGCTGTGGCGAGAGAAAAATGGGAGACAAGAAGGACAGAGATGTCTTAAGAGAGAACTGGATGAGACCTCAGCTCGGGGCCACCTTCCCACCCTATGGGTTATTTCGTCCTTTCCTGACTGAAAAATATTCCAGTGGCATTTTCCAGCTCTGCCCTATTGTTTCAATGACCTCATCTCCCAGCTGGGACATATTCTGACTCACATTTCTTTGAATCTCAGTTAATTTGGAGCAAAACTTTCAGTATTTTTTCCTCTTGCATCAAACTATCATCCCCAGCCACACATCAAGCGTTGCCCTGTTCTGCTCCAGGGGCTCATTCACGTCCCAGTTACAACATCACCTTCAGCTGAGCTGACTTAAGCACCAATGACACCTCTGCATCTTTTGTCTTTCCAAGCTGGTGCTCTCAGACATTGTCCTCACAGTCCCTGGACAGCAGCTGGCGCTTTGGCCATAGAGGGAAACAACACATTGAACTCTGGGGACTCAACTACCTAAGAGTTAGGAGAAAAACTTCACAGTTTTGTATCATAATTAACTAACTGACTAACTGCATCATAGGACCCTCCTATTAGGAGGAGTGCTCTGGCTGCACTGGCCTGGCCAACGTCACTGGAAGCATACAAGCTGGAGCATCCATAATACGAGCAAAGCCAAGGCTGGCAGAAGAGGCAATACTCCAACAGAGCTGGAATTTACCCCTCCTCCTCCTCATCCAAAATAGCCATGCTGCATGGAGCTCACTGCAGGGTCAGACGAGGAGAGCGGTGCCATGGGCTGGATGTGCCATGTGGGCAGCAACACGAGGCACGTCCCTAAAGCAGCAGTGCTCAGAGGTTAAGGCAAAGGGAATCCACTGTGACAAGAGCTCAGCAACTCCCAGCCCCGTTCATCGTGCTGTGTCCGCTCCCGACCCACTGCACACCGCTGAGCGGAAAACAAACGCTGCTAACTCACTTGTCTGCAGCACATTATGTTTTGAATTATTTACTGCCACCCCAATCGGAAGAAAAAAAGCATTTCTCTCTTGGACATAATGAGGAACACATTTCCAGTACTTAACAGCTGGAAGCTGGAGAGGTAGCCAAAGAAAATCCCTGTTTATTTTTTCCTTTAAAGTAAGCATCTGGAAAACTTGTTTGCTGGGGAAGAGGAACCCTCCCAGATCGACCCAGGGAAGGTGTCAATTAAACCCGGGCACAATTCAGAGGCAGGCGTTGATAAGATCACATCATCAGTACGATACCAACCGCGTGTTTTCTGACTGCCCCCAGCAGCTCAGCTCCAGTAGGGTGAAAAAGGGCTGCTGGCATTTAATGGAATCCAGCAGCTCCCCCAGGCAGACATTTTCAATGTGGCTCACATCGGCCACAGAAGCATCAGAGAATTCTTTAATTCCTACCCCACATCTCACCAACTGGCTGATGCTAACGCCCAATCCCAAACATGCTGTCCCCCTGTTGCTACCCATTACTCTCTACTCCTTAAGCGCACCCCAAGGCCTGGAGCCGATCGCTTCCAAACCACAACGCCTTGAAGCTGCTGCCAGGCTGCCCAAACAGGGTTCTGCTGGAGGTAGCTCTGCCTGGAGGCTGCAGCAGGTCCTGTTCCTTGTGCTCCCAGGGCAGCTCTGCTTTTGGATGCAAAGCCTGCTTTTCCCAGAAGCGCGAGCAGCTGACCAGGGCAGAACTGTTCTGCTTCGGCCGGGCTGCCTGGGAAAATGTTCCTCCTCTCCATTTCATGACAGGTTCGAATTCTTTCAGAGGGAGGACTAATGCGGGGTTGTTTTATTAAAATATGTGCTGTGTTATTTTAGCTAATAACAGGAAATCGGTGGCTCGCTATGCGGTGGGATAGCAGCAGTCCCTCTGGGGCAGGCTGCTGACCGTCCCCAGCGCAGCCGCATGCTGTGCCTTTGGCAGCCCCCCGGCACCCCTCTAAGGGCCCAGCCCTAAAGGGAAGAGGGAGGGCACAAGCAGGGCAAAGCCTTCCCTTGTGCCACATCCTACAGATCCCCATCTCCCATAGCTGTGAGCCAACTCGAGTTTAAAGCCTTTTTTCAGGCCTCCTATCTACCCAGGACCCCAAAGGCGCTTCCGAAATGATCTGTGCCATCTCCCCTGCCTTGGGGATGGGTGAAGAGCCTCCCTTCCCTTACTGGATCCCCATCTGCAACTTCCCAGCCACTCAGACAAAAGCAAATGGAAGGCTTTTTTTTGTTTTGTTTTTGGAAACAGAATTCACTCCTGCTGTTTTCCAGCATTCAGTTATCTATCTCAGCAGGCAGCCAGGCTGCGCCAGAACAAACAGGACATCAAATAAACAACGCATTAAGATGAAGCACGCTGTGGACACGTGCAGCCACTCTGCTCCTGCAGCTCAGCCACCTGCAGACACTTCACCTCGCTCACTGTAAGCTTTGCTTTCCTCCACCCCACCCCAGGGCTGCCCTGCAGGTACCTTCACTGCAGACAGTACCTCCAGCTGCTCACAAGCCCAGTACAAACGTAACAGCTTTGCTTAGCTGAGGACTGATGCTTTCAATGCACCTCCAGCTATCCTGCTCAGAAACATACCAGCATAGCAAGAGGCCAACTAGAAGGAACATTACTCCTGTTAGTGCTTCTGCTCAGACAGAACCCAGCACTCAGAGGAAGAGGCACAGCCCAACCTCTCCCAGCCCCAATACCCAAAGCAGTGGTGTGCTTGGGGACCTGCTTATGACCCAGTTAAGGATCTGGGCAGTTTCTATTCACTGTGCCATGCCGGCTGTGTGCCCAGCAGTGCACCTGTTCCCTCTCCCTTTCAGCAACCTGACCCTGGGGCAGCTATGCTGTGAATGTGCCCACGTCCTGTCCCAGCCCTGGGGACACCAAGCCACATGGGATGGGAACGCTGAGCTGCACCAGGTTTCACTGCTGACGTGAGATGCAGACGTTAGGATGTGGGTAAAATAAACCCCAAAGCTGATATCACAGGCAGCATCCCAGCAGCAATCTCATATTTCTTCCTTCCTGGTGGTGTTGTAAATGGAAGCAGATCTGTCCCACCAGAACAGAAACCCAAGTCTCTAACCCCACTCTCTGCCTGGAGAACAGCATCACTGGAGATGGGGATTTATCACGCTCTCAACACAAGAAAAATGGCAATTCAAGCAGCACTTGTGGGCACAGCATAAACACAGGTTACACACTCAGCATCCTCCAAAAGGCAGCCACATAACCTCCCTGCCCCAGCTCTGCTGTCTGGATGGGAGTGGGCAGCACCCAGATGCAGGTGGGGATGGGAATACCCAGCACTGCTACAGAAACCAACCGCATCCGCACCGCTCCTCTGAACCACACAGCTGGAGCAAAGGAGTCAGGCTGTTATTTTGGAAGCAGCAGTAGCACTGTTGTAACATGTCATGCTTCTATGAGATTAACAAGAAGCTTTTAATGACCTGGTGTGAATATCCCAAAACATTTCTGCAGCAGCTGCAGACAGCAGCCATTTAACTTCCATTCTCTGCTGAATGCTTGCAGCTCTCCTAAAAGAAGGGAATGTAATTTAGCATTCACTGCATGTAACAAGGATAGAAGCACTGCGGGGACAGTAAGTGGCTATGGGGATGAGTGGCAGCACGCAGCAGGATGCACGCTGCCCCAGGAGGGTTTGGCTCTCATACATAGCTGTATTGACAGGCCAAGGGGCTGCGCTGCACAGTTCTGCTCCCAGGAGGAGATTTATAAATATTTTCCAGGATAAACACTTGTAAACAGCGACTTTCAACTTATCCCAAGCACGAGTCTTGATCTCCTGCTTTCAAGGAGTCATCATCTCCAAAGTGGGGAGGCAAACTATCTGTGCAAGCAGGGTAGCTACAAGCTATCTGTGCTGTTTGCCACCCGTCTCCAAAGCCATGCAGTGGGCAGTGGTACCCAATGGTGTGGCCGCCAGGTGCAGCCCCTGCATTGCTCCCAGGGAGCACTGCCTGGCAGCCTCCAGAAATTAGATCTGCCCATGGAAACGCAGTCGCTGTGAGCCTCTGCTGCTGAGGGACGGGGTGACATTCTGCTAAGATCAGAGCAAAGCAGGCCGGCATCTGACTCCGAGCCTGACAGTTCATGAAATCAATATACGGGCTGTGGTAGTGATTTCACCTCCTCTGCGCTTTGAAGAGCTCACTCCCTTCCCCCTCGGCTGCCCATGAAAGCAGACACTGGGTGGTCTCTTCCAAAGCTGTAAATTGGCTTGTTGAAAGGCTGAGCAAAAGAAAGGTCAGATGCCTTATAAACTGAGCAAAACCAACACTGCTAGACAACTATCTGCATGTTATTCAAAGGACATGCACGTCCATGCTGCTGCCTGCGTCACAGCAGGTGTCATATTGCATCCAAACACAACCACGGGTTGTTGCACAGGTTTCCCCCAAAACAGTGTGCAAAGAAGCACCGTGCCCCAAACCTTCCATTCTGGCTGTAGAATAAGGCAAAGGTGTAGTGAGCTGTGGAGCTGCTGCCTGTCACTGTAGATGGTGACGTTTCCCTACAGCAAATGTGCCCTCTTGGGAAGCAGAGTTCACCCTCTGCTCTCCCTCACTTCAGCAGTCAGGAAATACAGCCTTGCAAGGAGCAGCAATAAAATCCGGTGTTTCTTCCCCCCTGCAGGTTCAGCCACCAGAAGGCAACACCATATGCACACCCATAGGCACAGAGCAGACCCAGAGCAGGAGACTGCCAGGTGACCACACACTGCAAAGCTTCTGCTGAATGCCCACAGTAGGAAAGGGAAAGAAAATAAAAGCAACAGCCACAACACTTCTAATCAGAAACCATGACTTCATGAGAGCAGGTGCATCCACCTTCCAGACAGTGCTTGGAGCCACCAATTGAATGGCCAGCAGAGCCCCATCCCATCAAAAGGACCACAAGTGCAGATGCTTACCAGTCCCTGTGAATACCAAAAGTGCCTTTCCCAAACTTCACAGCATCCTTATTCTGATGGTTGGCCAGACAGACATGGCAGCGGGGATAAAGCCATACAGTCATTTGACAGCAGCCTTCAAGCCAATTTTCAGCTCCATTCACATCAGCTTTGTGCTGCAGGGACCTGCTCCGAACCCTGCTTCCTCAAATCCTAAAACCAAGACTTGCCTTGCAGAACTTCAGCTGCCCAGCAGGCCAGAAAAACCCAAAAGCCCTATGGGTGCTCTACCACACTCAGCCTTGCCTTTTGTGGTAAGCCATGTAGCATCACTGCAGTGCAAACACACATTTACAGCTTGCTCAGCCCCTCCTGCTTCCCTGCTCCCACTGCCCAGCCCTGGAAAGGAACAGAGATAAGGGAGCGCTAGAGAAACCACAAGGGCTTAAGAAAGCTATGATTTAGCAGAGATAAAAGGCCTGGGTGTGTAAGCACACACCACACACTGCTGAAAGAAAGACCACCAGCAAATGAAGGCTGCAAATGGGCACATGAGCAGCACATATGCAGGATGGGAACATCACACAACTACACCTCTCACCTGGCAGGTTAAAAACAAATCTTTAAGCAGTGGCATTGCTATTCTCGTGGTACCCCAGACTGATGGCACGCATCCAGCCAGCACATTCCATAGAAAGGCGCTGTGCAGATGCTCGTGATGTCCAGGCAGCCCCATCTGTGCCATGCTTCAAAGGGCCGGACAGAGCCTGCTGGAGATGGACCAATGACAACTGGGGTCGCAGAGCCCAAACCGGCTCCAGCCTCCTACCCAGTACACCCAAACCAAGCACGCCAGCTGCCAGCCCCAGTGACAACATAAACCAGGGACAACGCTTTGGTGCAGCCCTTACCCCAAGTACACGATTCTCCACGTTCCTCAATGAGACACACTCATTTTTCACACTGTTAAGGGAAAAGCAAACAGTTTAAATGTTTCAGTTCCTACGTTAGGCTCTCCAGTACATTTGCTGCCTATCTTATCAGCACAGTTTTAGCAGCCTTTCTAAGCTGTTTCAAGACTTTGGCCTTCAGAAACCTGGGAGGGGGGGGAGGAGGTGTGGAAAAACGCTCTATTAACACTTACCAAAGCACAACACATTTTCAAGAGGACATTCCCACCATCCAGAGAAAACTTGTTCCTGACTGTATCTTCCACAGGCTGTTGAAGTTACAGTAGCACCAATGCATATTGATTGCTCCGTACAGTGGTAACGTTCTTACCAGCACAACCAGGATGGAGAAGCCAAACAAAGGAACACTTGTCCCTGGGACCTGCTCGTGATACATTCTAGCCTGCCCCAGTAGCCAGGCACCTGTTTCACTATGTGAGAGCTCTCACCCTCCCTGTACAGCCCATTGCCGCACACCCAGAGCCCCGGGCATCAACATTTCAGCCACACCAAGGAGTCAAAGCTCAGCCCCTGCAGTTCACTGCTTTTCTTGGCATCACCATCGCAGGTCTGGATTTGGTACCAATAGGCTTTCTGCACTCACAGCAGGGCTTGGATGTCGCCAAGAAGAGCCCCCAGCTGCAGCGTGGCAAATGGTTCAGGAGTAACCACCTTCCTAACTACGCAGCTGGAAACTCAGGTCTGCCACAAGCTCAGCAATAAATAAGACAAGAAACAGTCCTATTTAACCTTGGCAAGGCACAACTCATGTAGCTGTGACACAGCGATTTCACATCAAAGAGGATTTCAGACCCAGACCGTCTGCAGCCCACCCAGGTTTTCTCTTTCCTTACATTTACGGGATAAAAAAAATACCAATAATAACTCCAGTGTCACACATTTCACTTCCAGAGCTGCAGGAAATCTACTCCGAGTCGCATGCCAGCTCCAGCTCTGCACGTTTCCTTGGGCTGTCCTTTCAGCAACTGGGAGAACAAAGCAGCCTTGGCAACTGGCCAAGGCTACGAGCAAATATTTCCCCCACTCTCTTGAATGAAGTGGATATCCTGTCACAGACCTGTGCGCTTGGGAAGGGTAAGGAGGGGAAGGAAAGGGAAAATGATGGATAAGCTAAAAATGGGCACCAAGTGAGAGGTCTCAGCATGCCACCAAAAGACACTGAAAGGATTCCTTTTTAAATGGCCAAATGCTGAAGGCTCACACAAACTTCAGAAGAGTTCCAGCTCGCAGGCACCCAAGAGCAGTATACCTAAGTCTTCCCTCTGCTGGATGTGGAGGAGGATATGGATGCTCCAGCTCTGACACCTGACTTCTGCCTCTTTCTGTCCCCAGCTCTACGAGGACACAAACGCAATTTCCTATCTGTCCATTCTCAGGGTCAGGCAGTGGCTTTGGAAGGTCCCATTCAGTGGCAGCAGCACAGCAGCTCTAGGTCCTGCAAAGACAGAAGACCTGTCTCCACAGGGTCTCCCTGAGCACACACGGCAAGGACCTGGCCTTGCCAACACAAACCAAGTTTGTGCCTCAGCAGTTCTTTCATCCTCCCTCCAGAAGAGGAATCCTGGCAGGGATTACACCCCAGAGCTCTGGCTCCCAGGTTGGGCCACGGGGATTTGCTAATAAAGCCTCAGAGAAACTGACTCCTTGCACCGTGGATCAGCTCTGTGCACCAAGCCTGGACTAAATCAAGCTTCCAGACATTTCAGCACTATCAGTGGCTGTATTTTTTGTAATTCCTCTGCACGGTTCCTGCAAGCCCCGGCAGCACTGTGTTTAAAGCTTCAGTTGTTAGCAGATTTCAACAATGTCAAACCTGACACGTGCAAGCAAGCTTATTCTTCTAAAAATCTGCATTAGAGCCACACATTTTGTTAGCATTTGTCAGCAAGTTTCCTCACCATGACACTGCCATTCAGAGCCAGGTTAGCTGACCCAACGGCAGCACATACCAGGGCCACAGCGGGATTAACATTCCCAATGCCACTAACACCAGCAGAGATCTGCAGCTACAGCATTTGCACAGCGGTTCTTGCTGCTGTTTGGACATACAAAGCTCATCAGAACGTGGGTTTTGTGCTCACAGAAGCCCCAATAACCTCCTTGTATCTACAGTGTCATTTACTGTAACTTGAAGTAAGCTAAAGTCAAGGCAGAAAGCAATTACTGTTAACTAAAGAATAAAAAAACCCTATCCTGGAGTTCAGCCACAACCTTCATGCCCACTGTGTCTGGGTGGATGCAGACTTTGCAACAGACTGAAAAAGGATTAAGCAGCAGCTTTAGCAAACAGTCAGGACAACAACAGCAAAGCCACAATGAAGACAGCGGTACAGGTTTGTTTGCAGTTGCAAACCATAAACACAGACATCCAACTATGTTCAAATACCATAAAGAAAGCCATTCTTCTTCCTTCCTATCAGGGCTTGGCATCATACACATTTAACTGGATCCAAGAGATGCCTGCAGCATCATGCTAACTGTTCTTTGGTCACAGGGCACGCTCCAATCCACAGTGATGAGAACTCAAAGGAACCCATAAATAGAGCTCAGCTGAGCGTTTGCATGTACGAGAGTTCAGCAGAGCTCTTTATCCAAGCAGGAAAAGAAAGAAACGAGAAAATGGCTAAAAACACGTGTGAAAAACGTGGCAGCTCTCAGGGTTTGGCTGTTTGCTCATCACTGCATGGGTCAGGCAAACAGTTGCTAAGAAGACTCAGCAAAAAGCCAAGCAGGAGACGCAAAATTTATCCTCATGCAGAGGACACTGAGTAGAGCTGAGTTCTACATAAAAGCTCTACCAGTAAACCTGTTATCAGAGATATCGTTCTCAGCATACAGAGGCACAACGTAAAAGCCATCAAGGTATGCAACTCTTCCAGGATTAAAGGCACCTTATTCTGACACACCATTCTAAATGTACGCCATTCAACACAGACAAATGCATCTCTGCAAGCAGAGCTTGGCTGATTTAACCCTGCTGGCACAGCCACAGCTTCTTGAGGCAGACACGGCTGGAACAAGAGGCACAAAGCTTCCTGCCACATCCAGGGGCCACTCACCTTTTCCACAAATATTTTCCAGCCAAACAGCTCCTCCACTCCTTGCTATTCAATGGAGGGAAGGACAGGACAAGCAAATTACCATCCTCACACCTCTGAGGTCTCCAAGAAGACAGAGAAGTGGATGCAGAGTCCCTAAATGACACTGACAGCCCCTCACTGCTTTCCCTGTCTATGGATGGCTGCCTTTCAGGCTTTGTGGAGCAAGACCAGAACTCTCAGAGGAAGCTTCCTAGCTTCCTGTGCTGCACAACAGAAGTTGGCATCATTCAGACCCACCTTCCATTGGCAGTGACCTCATATTAACAAAAGCCTTTTAATAGTCACACTTGGCAAGCCCTTCTATGGAGCACAAAACAAGGTCATTCTTCCTGGCCTTGTGTAAGTCTATGGTGATCTCATCCAAGGGAGCTCCAAGCCACCAAACTGCCTTTGCCTTGTGCAGTCACCCTTGTGCCAGGTCCTGTCCTCCTCTCTCGATCTCCCCGTATCATCCCTCTTCCTACCTCTTCTCTCTATCCATCCCCTCAGCATTCCTCAAGAAGCACATACTCAATTACCACCTCTCTGTGATTAGACCACAACTCCCTGATCAGCCACTGCTTGTCCTCAGGCCACTCAGAAGCCTTCAGAAAGACTCTCCTGCCTCATCAGCCAGGCACTGCCTCTCACCTTGTGCCTTCCTGCTGGTCTCCCTTTTGTCTTCCATCAACAGTGCACTATTTATTGCACTGCTTGGCACCACACAGGGGAAGGGAGGTCTGGAATTTGAGGACAAGCAAATCCAGAAAACAGGAAACAAAGGATCAAGGCTAGGCATAGCCTGAAGGCCTGTGTTTATGACTGTAATAAAAGGATGAGGCAGAGATGAAAGCAGGGCTGAACCAGGCGTGGTGAAGCATGGAAAGAGAGGTGTGGGGCGAGGTAAACAAAATAGGTTTGGAAGAGCAGAGGAGCTGGTTGGGCAGATGCATCCTTAGTGACTTCCACACTAGCCCAGTGGGGTCTGAGAGAGATCAGGGCTGTGGAGGGCAGGAGCAGCTCCCAGAAAGCTTTCCTAGGAAGCAGCAACTGCTCACTTGAGAGACTTCTCATTATGGTCTGGATCAAGTGGTATCAAGTGTGCAATGCCACAGGATGAGTGCATCTCCCAGCCCAGGTCTGGGCTGCACCCATAGGCCTCAGCCACAGCACAGACCCAAGAGAGCATTCAGCAAATGGCTGTGTACCCATCAGTCTGGAGCTTTGCAGGCAACAGGCTGAACACAAAGTGGCAGAGACAGATGCATTATTCCTGTTTTTGGAGGTAGGACAAGCAAAATTGCACAAAACACAAAGCTACATGCTTGGACATCATTACACTCCATGTCAAAGCAGTGAAGCTCTGCTTCCACTGCATACCCTGAGCTTTACAAATCACCTCTGTCTGAAGCAGAAAAACCACAGCTCTCCAGTACTCAGAGGCTGACCTAGATGGCTTTAGACTGTTTTTAACTCGCTGGGTGCAATCACAACCAGGGCAGACAAAGCTGACCCCAGAGCACACTCACACCCGACCCAAGGCACACGCTTGTTTACCAGCCCAGCCAAGCAGGCACTTTCCAGGAGAACAGCAAGAAATTACAAGGCTTGCCTTCCAGCTATTCATTACAAAGCAAAGCCTCCCATATGCCAGCTCACAGTTTGCCTGACCTCTCCCCAGCTCGCCTGGAGGCTTTCTCCTAATCTTTGAGGAATCCCAGGGAGAGGGGCAGGAACAGGCAGCCCAGCTGGGAGGGGAGCACGAGCCACCTCACTTCTCATCACAAAGAAATTAAAAATAAGCAGCAATATCTAGGGAGAAATTACACTGGGAGTCTTGCATGAGTTTCTTGTCTTTAGAAACAGTAATTATCTTTTCATCAGTTGTTACCTGGAGCTGTTCTAAGGGGGTAGGCTGAGGCTGGATTTTAACACGTGAGATCCCCATAGCCAGTTCAGGTCTGGGCAGAGCCTTGGGAAGATTAAGCAGTAGAAGTACAAGGGTCGTTTGTAAAGGACAGGCAGAAATAACCTCCTGGCAGAGCACAAAAGGTGCCACAAGGCTGAGTGATGTGATCAGAGCCTCCTGCCCCACCAGCAGCCCTGTTCTCAGTGCTGGCAGCATGGTAGATGTGGCAGGCACAGCAGTTTTTGGGGAAGTCAAATAGTCCAAGTGAAATACCAACTACTCAGACACGGAGGAGTGATTTTAGGCAGTACTGCTTCATGACAGAAGTAAAGGTAACACAGAATTCTAACTCATGCCACCCATGATTCACCTCAAAGTGATATTCTGCACATCTGTTCCCCTACAGCAACAGCAGGAACAAAGAAAAGGAAAAAAAAAAACAAGATCTCAGTCTTGGCTGCTCTGGATCCTGGAAATGGGAACTTGGCATCTGACTTGGCAAGGGTGATGGATGGGCTGAGGATGGGTTTGCTCTTGCTGCTGGAGCAGATAGACCCCTGCTTGGCTAACAGCCAGGCACACCCCGCTCACCTGAGCAGCTCTCACACAGCTGCTGGAGCCAGGAATCCTGCTGGAGCTGGCAGAAAGCACAGGAAGGGCTGAGAAAAGGCAAAAATCTCCCTCACCAGGGGGAAAAAAAAAAAAAAAAAGAAAAGCTGCTGGGTCTGGGTCAGGGGAACCTTGAGAAAAACAGCCTTCACAAGCAAAGTTGTTTCAAACAATAAAGGGGGAAATGCAGTGGGAGAAGAACAACGCAGGCGGGCTCAGCGCCAGCACTGCTCTCACACTCACACCTTCCCAGCTTTCCCCAGGGAAGCAGCACCAACACATGCCCAGCTCCCACTTGATGCTCACGCGTAAACAGCAGCACTCAGCAGGCTCCTAAGTATAGGGAGGCCACAAGCTGATCCAGGTGGGGAGCTGCAGCTTGGAAGCCCATAAGCAAATAGAAATCTCCATCTCCTTTTGGAGATCAGGCAACTGCAGAGTACTCTACACAGGAGAAGAGACTGTTGCTTCAGCTGTTGAAAGCAAGAAGGATTTCTGCTCAGCCTGCTTAATATGCTTTATTTTTAATACTGCTTTTGCTCCGAGGCACAAAGAACTATTTGGAGGAAAAAAAGGCCTTTGTTTGAGATTTTACGCCCCAGCCCCTTACTTAAGGTGCAAAACCCCACCATAAAGGCTGCTAAGCCCTCCTACCCCTTTCCCACAGCAGTGCCCCAGCACAATGATGAGCTACGAGTCCTTACAGTTAATTGTTGTTGATTGGTTTTTAAAGTGAGAACTACATACAAAAATCCTCACATATTGCCCCATTTTTGCAATGCTCTCTGAGAAATACAAGCCAGGCAGATAGGGCAGTGCATGGCCCTGGGAAGCTGTGTGCAGACAACAGGAATGCAGAAGACATCCCCACCAAGGGGAAGGGAGAGATTCATTTCAAGTTTCCCTCTGCACCCAGCAAGAAGGGAGAGGATACCCTGGAGGGAAATGGGCATCAGTGATATCACCCAACAGCAATGAGAAGTCTCACAGCAACTGAAACAAAGGTGCAAATGGAAGAAGGTGAGAGAACAGAGAGCTTTATCCAGATTTTAAGCTGAAAATCCTTCTCGGACAGCCATCATCCCATCCCACCCCAGGCTTAGGGAGGGCTCCATGCTAGAATAACCGTGAGCTCTCTCCTGAGATTTAACAAATTTACTCATCAAGAAGGTGTGGATTAACTAAGCCAGGTAATAAACATCAGATTCATCTCTGTGCTGAAGGCTTTTGCTGAACACAGGTAGGAGGGCTCAGCACTTTGGCCTGCAGGGCTTTCCTCCAGCCGCCATGCCAGAGCAACCTCCCCTTTATTCTCATCTGAATGGAAGAGCGACAGCAAGACAGAAGCTAAAGAGAAGATTTCATAGCACTGTGACGTGCCAGGTGCTGTGCTCTCATTCAGCAGTGTTCCTCCAGCATTAGGCCAATTGACACTTTCACTCGGTCCAGAACTTAATTCATTAATGATCCACCGGGCCGTTTCCTTCCTTGATTTCAGGCGCTCCTCGCTGGTGAGCAGAGCCCTGCCAGAAGCTTACCCCTTACATAGAGGCTTTCAGACATAAATCTCATTCCTGACTACAACAAGCAGTAAATAGCTTGAGGCGTGTAAATCAAAACTCCCTGCAAAGCTTCAGTCTGAGGCTCTGCCGTTCTCCGGTGTCACCGGGCTCTGGGGGTGGGGGATGCGATCCCATCACCGTCTCACGGCAGTAATTAACCTCCAGCAAGCACTGGCACGAAGCTCCAGCTCTTGCACGACCGCAAGCATTCCTCTCCCCAGAGCTTACCATAAAGCATCAGCTATCCATAAACATCTCAGGGAAGGGCTGGCCTGGGTTCACCTTCACGCAAGGAAGATGTCAGCCCTGGCAGGACGCCAGCCATTCATGGCTCTGAGATCCTCCTGATTTCTGTCAGCTCTGACTCAAGTGACCTACTTCGGGGGGGGGGGGGGGGGAGAAAGTTTCCATCACACCCTTTCCTCCCCTCCACCCACTGCAGGATCACAGAGGACGATCTCCACAGTGACCGTGAGTCATGGTCTCTTGTACCTCTGTGAGCACAGCAGTACCACAATGTGCAGTGGTGTTCTCCCCGAGCATGGCATCCTCCAATTGTTCCAGCCTGTGAAACCAGAACCGTGCTCCACCACGGAGCTGCAGCGCTGAATTTGGCAGCAGATAAACCCATGCAGTCACCCAACCATTCATCCTAACCATATCAAAGCATTAAGCAGGAGGATTAAAAGCAAGAAAATAAAACAAGTACTCCCTATTCACGCTTCTACCCTCAGTAGCTCCTAAAACCCATTTCACTTTGCTCCTTGGAGCGGTTCGCACTATTTCTGGTTCCCAGGACCAGGCCTGATGTGAGAACCATCAGTGATTTCTCTTTCAGCTTTTCACCCTACAAAGATAAAGCACCCCTCCTCACAGCAGCACACAGACAACACCAGCAGGAGCAAATCAGACCCCAGCCCCTCAGCAGATAACCAGGCACAACCTTCCTTTGCTGCGACAGGAGCTCTGATCTGATTTTAACATCCCTGTGAGGAGAGCAAACTCCTGGCCAGCAAAAGCAGAGCCCAAAAGGCTGCTTAATTAACAGCCCCTCTCCCACTTGCCACAGCCTTGCCAAATGCTGCAGAAACTCAATTCCAGCCAGTAATTAAGCAGTTATGGCACAGGATGGACAAAGAGCAGGGACACAGAGAAGGGAGGGGGCTGACACCATCCCCTCCCACGGTGCTCCATTGAAGCTCTATGCCATGTGCACTCTGGGCACCAGCAATTCCCCAAAGGGACAAAAAAGTTTCCATAACCGTCAGTTCCTTTAATTAAATCTTAATTGGTCCAAGAGCTCCCCAGAGGGTTACGTGGAGCAAGGAGAGAACTTGTTTGCCAGCCAAAAAAAGAAAGCCCTGCACTCAGACATGCCTGTGAGGGTGTTACCTGCACTGTGTCACAGGTATCTGAGGAATTTGCAAACCTGGCTGCCAGGCAGTCTGCTCCAGCACTCGCCCTGCAGAACCTTGCTGGGTCCCAGGAATTCCTCTTTTCCTCTCTTTTCATCAGTCTCAACTTCAAGAAGAGGAAATTAGTGATTCTGTACTATTTCCTTTTGTTTCTGTTGCCTGACCCATCAAAAGAAAGGAGGGAAAAGCAAAGAACTGACTCTCCCCAAGAGTACAGACAGGTTATTGCAGCAATTGTGTGCAAAATGGGCATACATTAAGAGAAAGCCAGTGAACATGGATCCTTTAGGTTCATATTCCTGCAGGAGGGTCACTGAGTGAGCTGCAGCCCCAGAGGAACTCCCCACCAGATGCAAGCTGTGCTACCAACCTCACAGCAGCAATGGTGCAACCCCATCCCATGGTACAGCACGCAGGGACTGCAAGCACACCCCCCAGCACACCCTGCCTGCTGGGAGCCACCTGAGATGCTGCTGAAGCCACCTACATTGGCTAAGAGGATTGGCATGCTGTGTGCTGCCCGGGAAAGCTGTGCCCACCCAGCTCTTGTATGACACACAGTGCCCCAGGCACCAGGGGACGTTTGGTGGTGCTGTGTATAGCACAGCTCCAGACAGCTGCAGAGCTGGAGTCAGACCTCTGACAGAGAATGACAAATGAGCTTTCACTCCATTCAAGTGGGTGAAAGCTGCCTCCAAGGTCAGTGCAAAGCTTCAATGCCTGACAAGACTTGAAATTACTGCAATCAGTGCAAGTTGCTATACTGAGGGGCACTCAGCCCCTGAGCCATCACAGCAGCCACGTTACCCATCCCAGAGCTGAACCATCCCCAACAGCACAACTGCTAGGTCCATTTAATACAGAATCACAGAATGTCCCAAGTTGGAAAGGACACATAAGGATCATTGAGTTCAACTCCTGCATCCACACAGGATCACACTAAGATCAGATCTGAACCAAGCTCGTTATTCAAAGCACAGATCTGTACGTGACACAGCCCCTTCCTCCCTTCTTCCCTACTGCTGTCTCCCTCCAAACAGGACAGCCCCTGGTGAGGTGCCTGGGGAAGAGAAAGGGGTGTCCCATGCACCCACATCCCCTCTGGAGTAGTGGCAAGCAGCCCCCATCCCTCAGCCCTTCACACCCCTGCTCTGTGACCCCTCCTGTTCCTGCAGCATCAGATGGGGACATCTTTCCTAAGCCAAGGAAGGTCTGAGAGAATAACACATTTCCAGAGGAATGCTTCTGTGACTGAATGGGAGCAGCAGAGGAGGGCTGTGGGCTGGCAGCCATCGCCATTACAATGTTAATTCCCTGTGACTTGCCAGAATTAGAGACCAAGCATCCACTGTCATTCTTTGTCTTTTAGGGAAACATTTTCAGCGTGGACTTACTGTTTTCAAATAACTTCACAGTTTTAACAGAGCCTCCTACCCTGGATGAGATAAGGTCTCATCTCACCCTTCCAGCTTCCACCCATCCACTGATGAACTTGAGAAGAACGGAAGGACAGGTCCTTGCCAGCAAAGCACAGCCTACGACGTGACTGAGAAGGACTTGGGTTACCTGTCCAAGGTCCAGAGTGACGTTGACCTGGTTGAACTCCAGCCCACGGGACAGCGGGGGGCTCTGCCACCAGCGCTCCGTCCCATCGATGGCGTTCGTTATGGGATGTGCCTTGTTGCTGTTTGCTGAGGAGCAGATGTCACAGTACTGGCCCTGGGGGAAAGCACAGCAAAAAAACACAACCATTTAACCGTGGCCAGGAAAGCATGACGCAAAGCAGGCAGGTACCAGAACAGCTCAGAATACAGCGTGAATCAATACATAAACTTTTGGTATGCCCCAATTTAGAGCAGGGACTGAAAAATGAACATAAGAAAGCTCTGCAAACCCACAATAACCCAATGCGAAGTTCTGAGTGCCCTAATAGGCACCCCTTCTGTATTTCACATACGCACCGTGCGTTGCCATTCTGAGCTCCAGTGCCACAGGGGCTGCTCTGCTGAACCGCCACTCACAGCCTTGGCAATACCCAGAGATCCCAACCCACACCATTCAGTCCCTGCTATGGACCCAGGCTGCCAGTTCTTCTGCCCAGCTCCCTGCAATCTGCTGCTTGTCAACCTATTCATTTCACAAGTATAGTCCTTTCAGCTCCATTTTCAAGTTTAAGTGTGGCAGCCAAGACCCTCATGCTGGCGATGCTGCAATGCAAGGCCAGAAAGGGACGGCCCCTGCTGTCACCCAGCCAGGGACCTGGCTGCCATTGCACTCACAGAGCCTCTTGTCTTGCTTTGGCGGTGTGGTGGCTGTCAGCCCCCTGGACACAGTGCCAGAAAAAAAACAGCTCCACAACCTGAGCAGCCCCTGCTGAGCAGGGACAGACAAAGCCCTGAGCTGCTCAGGGCAGCTCTTTCTTTCCCCTTGAATGGGCAACTGAATCTGACTCACTCTTAAGGAACCCTGCAAGAAGCAGGGAGTTATATGGTTCGTGGAGCATCTCTTCTGTCGCTTGAATTGCTGCTACAGACAGCCCAGACGGGAATTATTGCAGGCAGTCTTCCTTTAAAAGGTGCAGCTATTCCCAGACACGCAAGCTGCCTCTCCCAGCTGCCGCCTGCTTTAATATTACACCCAGTACACGTTCTCAAGGCAGGCAGGCTCCTTCCTGCCTGCTCCATCCGCGCCCCTGTGAGGGCTGAGGCAAGGCAGAGCCATGGGGCTGTGATCCTCCAGCTGCCCCAACCTCTGCAGGAATTACACTGCAAAAGAAATGGAGAATTCCCCGCATTCTTCCCCACAGCCATGTTATTTGCGGGCAATTATGCAATGCAAATTGTGTCAAACAAGCATGCCTTTTAATTAATTCCTCGGGAAACATGAAAATAGCAAATGGGGAAGTGCCAGGGCAAAGAATGGGGGAGATGGAAGCACCCAGGTGGTCATGATATACAGAGGGGAGCTCTGCTACAAAGGGCAGGATGCAGGGAAGGAGGAGGGAGTGCAGACCAGATAGAACTGACCCACTGTGAAGCACAAACCTTTAAGGGGAACCGGTGCAACAGGTTGTGTGGAAATCTCTACTGCACAGTAAGGTGGGGGGAGAAGCAAGGCAAGGTTACAAAATGAGAATAAATAACAAAAAATAAAGTGTTTTCATGCTTTAAATTCTTGCCACAGACGTGAAAGCCATTTTGAACCCAAAGTTCACATGGACAGGTGACAGCCAATTCAAGTTGAGCAAGAGGGGACTGAAAATTAGGATCAGCTGCTACACATTTGTAATGCTGATGTTCTCCCTCCCCATGCTGGGCAGCCTGCAGGGTTAGCTGCCCATGGGTAACGTGTCAGCAGCTGAGCCAGGTTTGCTGATAAAAGCATCGCTGGCCCCTCTGCTGCACCACTTGCTCATTAGTTATTTTGTTAGAAGCAGACTTAATCCTCATGTGAATCATTCCTAGCTATTTGTACTTTAAAGCAGCTCACGCTCCTGCACAGCATGCCGGGTCTCTACGGGAAGATGAGAGGGTCTGACATCAGCAGAGGATTTTAATTAAAAAGCAATTGTGAGCTGCAGGCTCAGGGGAGACAGCTGGCTCCTGGAGCAGGAGGGGCACGGACATCACCAAGGTACGTGTGAGAAGGAGCTCCAGCAATGCAAGGAGGCTGCAAGGCAGCTCAGAGGGTGTAAACAGCCCATTATCAAAGCAAACTGTAAGTGCAGGGAGATAAGGAGGGACATCTGAATCAAGGGCAGCTTCCAGAGCCCTGCAAAGCCTGATCCCCTTCCCCTCACATCAGTAGGAGGTATTTCCCCTACACACAAAGGCTGCCTGGTGCTCTGCAGGCACTGCTTGCCCCCCAGGAGAGCTTTGTGCTGGGGTGCAGCCCTGCCCTGCCCCAGCCTCATCCCAAAACCACAGGGATGTGATCACAGGCCTGCTGAGGCAGAGACATGGGGCAGGAAATGGGAAGCAGGAGGTGCTATTCCAGATAAAAGTATATGTTCACAAGCTGCTCCCAGGGCTATCCTCACAGCCAAGCAACACAGCTCACACAGCCAGGCAGGTGCTGTCTCATCTGATGTCTCTTTCATGGGCAATTACCCAGATGCAGTTAGACCAAAAAGCTCCAGTCCCTTCACACACAAGCACAGAAGAGACTCTCAGAGGTTCCACAGCAGCCAACCTCCAACCTGCAGAGACCCCAGGGCTGAACCATCTCCCTCTGCTGTGCATGGGATGCAAAAACACGGGGCCAGACGGCCATATCCCATGGGTGAGCGCAGCATGGCCAGGAGCACTGCCACCAGGAGCCACCTGAGTACTGAGCAGGTCTGGTACTGAGCAGATCCAGACCTCAGCTGTTTTAACACCTGGATAGGACCTCCCATAAGCACTGTGCTGCTCAGGCAGGTGCAGCTCCATGGTGTGACTCAAGAAGCAAAGGAGCGCTTTGCAGCAGCAGCATTTGAGGGAAGATGAGTTGCAAAGGAAGGCAGAAATACTGATTTAAATGAGCAAGGTCTTTAAGTTTTAAGGTATGTAATTGCCTCAATTAATGCTAGTAACTGCCCTTACTGTTGTGCTACCAGTCTGAAACCAAGCCACCACCTACAAACCTCATTTGCTGGAAGCAGCGCCTCTGCAAAACTGCCTCTGCCCTGGAACAGACAGCTTACAGGCACCCTCAGCAAAGCTCCACGGGGATAACAAGCCTATAATATCTCCCCTTTGTCTCATCTTCAATAGATCAGTCAGAGGCACTCTGCATTAAGGTGGGGCTGCCCATGCTGATCAGCGAGTGGGATGAGGGGAACAAAGCCCCATGCAGTTCCTCTCAGCACACCTCAGCAGTGCTCTGCATCACATCCTCACAGCCTGAAAAGCCTCCTGCAGCTAGAGCTGTTGTCTTCTGCCAAAAAGCCCTGAATAAAGCAAAGGAAACTCCTTGAAAAGGTTCAGAGCCTTCCCACAAGCTGTGCCAAAAACACGGCAAGTGTCTTTAGGGCAGCATTACTTTAGAAAGTTTAATGATTATTGACATTTTTAGAATATTAGGCTTTCAAGTCAATGAAATCTCTTTCCTGGAAGTCTACTGCGATGCCAATTGACAACAAGCAGAACACAGGATGGACTGAACTGGTGGTTGCATTAATGCTACACTGGGTCCTCAGTCAAGCAAGTGTCTCTTCTCTACAAAAACAAGCAGACCCTTGGGGTGTCCCCAGGAGGGATTCTTCCTGATGGAGAGTCCATTTTTACCACAACCACACCATGACCAGACAGTAGAGCAGGCGGGTGGGTAAGGGAAGGGATTGGTGGGACAAGCAAGCACTGAGGACATGCACACAGAGCTCATTACTGTCACCTCAGCCTGCTTAAATAGAACACTTCCCTCCCACTCCCCCATTTGCTTTGGTCAGCAAGGGGTGCTGAGCTCCCTAAGAGGGATGAATGAGGAGCTCTGACCTCTGCTCCAGCTGCCTGCTTCCTCCCCTCCCTGCTAGGTGCTACCTGCGGTCATGGAAAGCTGACACAAAGGGATTTTTCTAAAGCCCTCAGCCCAACCAGAGCCCCAGCCTGGGGAGCAGCATTGGATCAAAGGGACTCGTGCAGAGCTGCACTGGGGACAGGAGAGATGGCTGGCACAGATCTGTGGCTAAGGAGCTCCATTGGGTGGGGGAAGGCAGGAGGATGTGACCCTCAGCGTACCAGGGATGGGCTGTGCTCAGGAGGAGCTGCAGCCCCCAGGAGTCATAACCCATGTGCTGTATCCCAGCATCAGCATCCATCCCCAGCACCACACTGGGCAGCTAATGTGGCTGCAGCACAGGTGGACAGCAGAAAAAATAAATGCAGGCTCACATCTACCAGCTTTATCTTATCCTCCTAGTTTTGCTTGGCACATTATTCACTTCTTTTTCAATTGCACATAGCAGCAGTTACTGTTTACCTTTCCTTACTGCCTTCCAGTATGAAAACTCACATGCACGGTGTATAGGCACAGCTATTTCACTTAGGTCCCTACTGTCTCCCAACAGGACTCAAGCTGCTCTATCTTACAGGGCAGCAGAACAAAACAGATCACTTTAAAAAGCAGCAAAGCTCAGAGGAGACTATGCCAGCGTTTGCCTTCCTGTAACGTCTTCAACAATTTATATGACAAAGGGGACAAAATCTCCCGTTGTAAACACAACGGCAGGAAAATCCCTAGCAGAGCACTGACTCAAGAGAATGCGGCCAGAATGAGAAAAATGCTTCCAAAGCTCATCCCACAACAAAGGCAGCCCAAACAAAAGGCCGAGAAAGGCTCTGCTTGAGAAGCCGGCCGATCTCCTTTGCTCTTCATCACCGTCCCATCGCGCTGCTGCTCTGCAACAGGTGCCGGGCACCGGGAGCCTCACGGCAACGCTCAGCAGGGCAGCTGGCTATGCTGCAGGCTGCACGTGGGGGCTCGGCAGCTTTTCCAAGGGGAGATGCAGCAGCAGGTCGGGAGTTCCCGCAACTTCAGCTCGCGGTCTACATCTGGTTTACAGTTCTACTTTCTTTTCAAGAGGACCAGAGCTGTACAGCACCTTTTGCCCTCCCCGTTCCTGGCTGCAAGGTCCCCCCTGCTCTGCTTAAAATGGGACCCCTGAGATCAGTCACCCGATAAATGCTTCTTCTTTACCTTCTGCTCATCGCAATGCCACACCGACCCCAAGGAACAGAGCTCGGACCCACGAGGCCAACCGCCCCCACGCGCGCCCCAGCGATTCTCGTGCAGGCAGAGGGGCCGGGGAGCCTCGCGCGGCATCGCACCAACGCGAAGCTCTGAGCCCTTTATAAATAACGCCATGGGAACTGAACTCGGCGAGCCGCGCTTCACGTGCGCAGCCCGCAGCGAGTCTGGCAGCGGGGAGCACGTGGGCGGCTCCGGGGGGCACGGAGCACAGAACCGGCCCGGAGAGGATGATTGGGGGACCCCGCCCTCAGCACCCCCGGCACCCCCCACCATCCCCAGCCTCGGCCCCTACCTGGATGGTCTGGTTGGGGTCCCCCCCCGCCAGCGGCCCCCCCACCAGCTTGCAGTACAGATCCTCCACGGCGCGGCGGCTGCCGGACGTCCCCGCCGTTTCCTCGCCGCAGGTGGCGGAGGCGGAGATGCGGGTGCCCTCGGCCAGGTTGAAGTAGGGCGGGTGGAGGCTGTGCCCGTTCACGTCGCCGGGGAAGGAGGCGGGCGGGCGAGCGGCGGCGGGCAGCCCCGCTCCGAGTCCCAGCAGCAGCACCAGGAGCCGCAGCCCCCGCTCCGCAGCCCTCGCCATCTTCCCCGAGCCGCCCTCGCAGCGCGGGGGGGGGGGGGGGGGCAGCGGCGTCTCTCCCCGCTCCCGTCCCGCACTGCGCTCCGCGCCGCCGCGCCCGCGCTACTTCAGCCCCAGCGGCGGGGAGGGGCCGCCCGCGCCCGCCCCGCACCGCCTCCGGGGGCCCCGGTCCCGTCCGTTCCCCCCTCCCCAAACCCGGAGCCGGCCTCGCCCTGAGAACCGCTCCGAACTGTAGGGAGGAGAGGCTAAATGGGGTGAAGGGATTTTTGTTTTCTTCCTATTTTTTTGTTTCTTTTTCCCCCAAGACAAGAAGGAAAGGAGAAAAAAAAAAAAAGAAGAATGAAAGGCACAGGATCTTCGCGGAAACAATGTGTCTATTGTAGCCGCGGGGCTGCGCTGCCCTCGTCCTGCTCGCCGGTGTTGCAGTGCATTAATAAAATCCATGAACCAATGGATTGGTTTATCTCCGGGAAAAAGCTCTATTACTAATTAACAGAACGTTAAAAGGCCCCCAAGTCCCATTCGCTCTCCTCAAGGTTTGCTGTTGGTTTAATTTGGACAGTGAAAAATCGCCCTTCTTTGCCCCAGAGGCAGGCAGGCCCCATGGGGACTGGCTCTGCCTTCTTAGCCAAGGGGAAAGGAGCGCTGCTGACCCACCCTTCCCCATCACTCTGCTCCCGATGTCCCTCGTGTCCCTGTGGCTCATAAGGACAGGAGCACTGCCAGCACCTCCTGTACTGCCGGGGGAAGGCAGCTCATGGATGAATACGCAGTGATATAACGTCAGATTGCAGGAACCGGACTGCCTGCAGCAGCTCAGGAGGTGCGGGGCTGCAGCCTGCATCCAGCTGTGCCAGCTGTGCCACCATAGCACGTGGTGGCCCCGGTGTCATACCGGTGCACACAGTGTGGCGGCACTGAGCACAGCTGCCAAAGCCATTGGGGCAGGAAGGCTCCCCGCCGGCATCCAGGCGCCTTTAACCCCTTCCTGCTGTCTGTCTCTTGGGAGATTTTCCCCCCACTTCATGCAAGGTCTTCATATGCAGCAGATGAATGCACGATTAAAAGGCTAATCAGAACCCTTGAAAATACATTCCTTTAGAAAGCATGGGCAGTCTCTGCCCTTTAAAGTGCACGTTGCAATGGGCAGCTTGCTCTGGGGAGAGCGGAGCGGCCGCCTCTGAGCTCAGTAATCGTTAACCAACATGGTTATGAACAGGAAACCAGCACTTCTCTGAGCTGGACTTAAACTTCCTTCAACTTCATCAAATGCCATATTAATCAGCTGCTTATACCCCACGGCATCTGTGAAAACACCAGAAGAGTTAACCAGGAAAGCAGGACAGATTAGGGAAATCAGTTTCTCCCACCCCCACGAGAGAGTTTCAAAGCAAAGCACCGGGACCGCTCTAATATCCGTAATCCCTCTAGTGGTAACGCTGTGGCACGTAATTAATCACCCTTCCAAAATGCAATTAAGGAAAGCGAACCGTCCGTCCAGAGTGAGATCACTGCGAGCACGTGGGCTCTGTGGCACGGATTCAGCCACATCAGGAGCAGAAGCGAAGGCTGCCCCACAGCCCCGGCACTGCGCAGTCGCTGGGAGCAGAGGGCTGAGAGAGCACTGGGGTTACAGGGCTGGCACCGGTGCTCCTGCGCTGAGCTCTGCAGAGCTGCTGCCCACAGTCACACACTCAGACTGGAGGTGCTGAAGCAGAAAGGACTTTTCCATTCCAATCCAGTCCACTACCAGCGAATGTAGAAAGAAGGAGAGCAATTCAGTCTCCGGTGATGCTGCTCTGATACTGAGCGTACTGTCTCAGCCACCGCAGCATCCAAGCTCTGCTGAAGTCTTTATTTTTGCCTCCCTGCTGTTTGCAGGACCATAAGGAGCTTGCCAGAAGCCTCCATCGGAAACACAGCAGGCTTTTTCTCCCTGAATCTCACCTCAATTAGGGAACCCAACGCTTAAACCCGAGCAAAGATTCAGCAAATTGCAACCAACACATTTCCCATACCCACATCCCCTCTTTACCTGTGGCAGAAATGCAGAGAAGTGTGCCACAAAGTGGAAGCCTGCTGAGTAATTCAGCAGCAATACCAAGAAATTGCCTGGCTTTGTATTGCTTATTACATAGAGAAATGAAATAAAGTGCTCTTCGCTCTGGGAAAAAGCAACATATGTCCAATGGAAGAGGAGCTGTGCCTTACTTGTGGTGTTTCCCAGCAAGGTACCTCTGCATTTGGAGCTGTCAGTGCCTGAGCCAAGAGAAACAGCAGAGCATATGGTTTCTGTACCATGCATTCTGTGAGGTCAGGGATTCGTTATCTTAAGGAAGATTTAATTACTTTTCTGCTGCTCCGCTGCAAGCAGTGTGAAGGAATGTGTTTCCTCTGCGCTGACCTAAGAGCACTGCGCTGAGATCGCCATTTCCGTGTACACTTCCTGACACGGGGCAGGACACGAGAGCAGCTCCTGGGTGCTCAGAATTGATCCCACCTGAGCTGGAATGGAACCAACACAAGCTGCAGGAACAAGCAGCAGCCTTCACCTCCAGCTTTACAATCGTACACGCTTTGCAGGCTGTACCTGAGGGGACTGCGAAATAATACAAGGCAGAACAGAACCACAAGTGCGTTTCAGGTCTCCTGTCTCCTGGGCAGGAGTGTGCATGCTTGCACAGACCCCGTGCACACACAGACAGCTCTGCAAACAGCACGGAGACTCAGAGTACATCTCCCTGTTTGTGCTTCGCACTGACGGCTCAATCACAGCAGTGAATCTGCAAGTGGGGACAGGGCACTGTTTGCACCTGCAATGGGAAACGACTGAAGAGTTCTCTGGAAGGCACGAGGGGTTTGCCCAGGGACTGCTTGCCTTGCTCGGGTTTGTTCCTTGGAGTGCACAGAGGGGAGGGATGGTCACACTGTTACAGCTGTCACCTCCAGCGCTCAGCAGTCAGCTTCAAGCACAGCCCTGCTTTCAGTTTTTTGCAGTGTTTTAGAAGACATCAAGCTAAAAATGGTTCAGACCAAAGCAGAGTGATGGGGTGCAGCAGCACGGAGCAGCTCCAGGAAAGGCAGTGTCCTTTGGATCTTCTCAGAACTAATCTACATCAAGCAAAACACAGAACCCCAAACCCTACCAGCTTCACATAAGCATTAGCAAGAATAGGATTAGGACACATCTGAAATTAACTGTTATTTTTTTCCCTTTGTAGAATCACTTTTATGTACCCTGTCTGTACTTCCTTTACAGTGTCCCCCGTTTCACACCTATTCAGGTTTGGAAAAGCCTGCTCTGGCCCATGCATGGCTGCTGGGTTTGCTGTACCCGGGCAGCACTGCTTAGGTACCAACAGCACATCTGCCTTCTGTCTGCAGGGATACTTCCACAAGAGATCATGCAGTCCCACGGCCCAGCAGGACGTGTTACTCAATCCACCTTCAGGTCATCCTGTACCTTCCCTGCCATCGGATGGTTCCAAACCCTCCAAAGCCAGAACAGGTGTTCCATTCATGCTGCCTGTCTAGCTGGCAGGGACCCAAACACTTTTTCTTTAGCAGCCTGAGCTCTGTGTTGCTCTGGGAAGCACTGAACACACACACATGCTCTGTCCCCTGGGCATGCTCCAGGCTCGGTCACTATCAGCAACACGTTTTTCTTTGCCCAGATCAAACAAGAACACAGCTGCTTTTATGTTAGTGGCCGCATCACGCTCAGATGTAAACCATAGCTTTCCCTGCAGCCCAAGGGCTGCAGAGGACCCCATGGTGTCAGCAGCCATCAGCTCCACCAGCAGCATGGGCAGATCCTTCCAGGAGGACATGGAGCTGTGTCACACTGCAGCCATGGAGGGAGCGGGGGATGAGCGAATGCACTCAGGATGGAAACGAGGGCAGTGCTGATGTGTGCACTCATGTGTGAGAGGGCAGCGGGGTGCAGGCAGAGAGCACGCCCAGAGGAGGGACACATCCAGCACTGCTAACTGGAGCCTGGCTCCAGCCCGACTCAGGGAATAGGATTTGTCCTATTATGTCACTCCAACTACTTGGAATGCCTGGAGGTTCGTCCTCCTGGGGTTTGTTCCTGTACCCTGTGGCTGTGTGTGCATATTCTGCAGGCATGAGCTCACAGCTGTGCCTTGCTGCCCCTCAGATACACTGCATCGCAGCTCATTCTGCAAACTGCAGGTGGTGATTCCTAGGGGTGAGGAACTGGAGGGATTTCAGGAAGAGCCGTTAGCACTGCTGATGCACATACACACATTTTTCTCACTGGAAAGGGAGGAGTGATTTACAGCAGTAAGGCTTACTTGAGTGCAATCCACTGCATTTCCCTTCCAGAGAGCTGCTGGTGTCACATATAACTCTGAAAACAACAGGTCCCAAAGTCAGCAGCTAACACTACAGAAGGTAGAACTAATCCGGACCTGTAAAGCAACACAGCAGTGATTGCTGCACTGCCTCTGCTGAGCTGTGCATCCATCCAACCCAAAAGCTGCGGGTGTGCTCAGACCAGGGGATGCCCTGACTCTATTAGTGCACCCAAACCAGCACACTGCAGGGAACACAGCGCTCATGCAAACATACCTGCACCAGGAGGAGGCCTGAATTGTGCCTTAAAGCCCCGCTGCTATCATGTTCCAGTACACAGACCTGATGAAGAGACTTTCTCTGCCATTCTGGATCACAGTATTGTCATTTTCCTATTAAGTCCCATTTCTTCAATGAGAAATAATAGGTGGTTAATGGAAGTTGGGAACAAGCAACAGATCCCAAGCACCAAATTCACCCATGAAAAGGAACTGCAGGAGGCAGAGAAGCCACATCCTGGCTATAAGGCTCTGCTATTTGCTCCTCCCCAGCAGCTTTTCTAATTGTGCTGCATGTGTTTTCCCAGATGAAATGAGAGCAGTGGGTCTTATAAACAGTGCCAGCTGCTAAAGAAGTTAGATGCAAAGTCTGAAAGAAGAAATCATTAAAAATGAAGGATTTCTGCCCTCATTTCTTACAAAGCAGTTTTTGAACATGGGAAATAGCATCATTCCCTGACCTCGGGCAGTGGAATGGCCCATCCCAGTGAGTGGCACTGGTATGATGAGTTTGGTATCACACTGTGGGGTCTGAGTGTCATCTCAGTGCGGATGGAGATGGGCTCATGCTGCATCTCCACTTATTTCAGAGCTGGAAAGAAGGAGACTGGTGACTACACAAGGCCTTCCATAGGGCATAAGGCAGTGGTGAAAGGCAGAGCTCAGCTCCAGCTGCTCATTGTGGGTTCTGTCCATGGAGAACGCTTGCGTTTTTTGAGGGGGGGAGGGGGAGGAGGGGGAGAGATACACTCAGTCCAAGCACAATATTGACAATAAACTCTTCTCTCTGAGATTCCCACTCCTAATCCGTGGGACTTGGAGAGGGAGAAAGCATTGTGATGAAATATTAGCGAGAGTTGCCTTGGTAACTGCCCAGATGAAGCCCTCTTACATTCACTGAAGCCCTCCCAGCGTGACTAATACCTCCAGGGCTACAGTTACAGCGCTCGGAGTGCCCTGCATGCACCACCGAGTCAGCAGAGCAAACATACTCCAACCCCATTTATACACTTATGGCTTAATCTGATTATTCTGTAGCTTGACTGAGTGCAAGGGAAATTTGCAGGGCTGCACTTTGCAGTCTCTTCTCTTTCATCTTCCCCCTCGTACTAATGTTTCCCATTCTGCATTTCCTAAGTCAGAAAAGCCATCAGCCCAACAGCTGGGTGCAAACAGCCCTCATCTGTTAAAATGAGTTTGGCAGCACGTTCCTTCCCCTGTTAACCTTATCAGTGAGCGGAACAGGTGAGGAATGTGGAGGGCCCTCATGCAATGCAAAGTGAGGAGCACTGCACAGTCGTCAGCAATGTTTTAAGTTTTCAGCAACTAAAACCACTGGTGTGAGAGAAAACCGGGACACAGGAAAGGCATTGCAGAGAGCCCACCTGTCCTGAATGAGCCATCTCCTTCCACTGCTGCCCGGACTCCACACCAGTGCCCTTCTGTTGGGTGCAATATGAATTGCTCAGATCTGCGTCCTTAGCCATGTAAACCTGAAGGCTTGCACAGAGTTTGTCTTTTGCATGCATGGGGACCTGCAAAGATAGGCAGCTCAAGGCTGCAGTTCTGCAGTCCACTGAAGGCCGGGACCATCCCACACACAGGGCAATGACAGCAGAGGACCCCTTTGCAAACTGAAGCCACCAGCAGCAGAGTGGTATCGGTGCTCCAGGTGTGGGCTCACCCCTTGCACAGACTCCCTCCATCCCAGATGTCCACATAGCCCACAGTTTTCCTGTTGCAGAGCTCCTTTCACTGCCAGAATGGAGGCTTTATAGGTCCCAAGGGAGGATTCAGCACCCCAATCCTCTGTAATTGGCACTTTGCTGCCAGGAGGGTGAGCCCAGTGATCCAATTCCACAGGTAGGATGGGGATGGACAACGCTGGGGTATCAAGGTGCACTCAATGTTCCTTCTTCAATAAAGGGGGACAGGGAGAAGCTGCCTGAGCGTCAGAGCTGCGAGGCTGAGGAGAGCTCATCTCACACCTGTAGCTCCTACAAGGCAGCCACTGGGCTACACCCTGCTGCATCTCCGAGATCATTTGGTTCTCTGCACCTGCCCAAGGGCTTTCATCTCCAAGTGGGGCATGAGCCACAGCTGTGTCCTCTGCAGGGCTCAGCCTCAGGTGAACCGGCTTCTAAGAGTCAGTTTAGAGGAGATACATGAAAACATAGTGCTGCCCTCTCAGCCACCATCAGTATCAGCAATCCTCACCTTCAGAAGCACAGCACATCTGGGCGTGTAATGCCACGTGTGGGATTTCTGCCTTTGGGTTGTGCAGCGTGACTGAGCTTTCACACCCGTGTGCACCACAGATAAGAGTGAGCCATGCTTGGGGCTCCATCTCAGGAAAAGACTGCACGTATTTCCATTGTCACAGGCATTAATCTGAAATTTAAATTGCTTCCTATTTGGGAAAGCCTCTGAGCTTTTTCCATGCAGATTATTCCTCCGGTAGCTCGATAGGAACACCTTGCACTTAAAAATAATTCCCCCCAATAGGAAAAAAGAGCAAATAGGAAAACTGAGGTTTGCAATAATCTGCAATTTCCTCAGCGCTTTAAGGTTTGCATTGTGCATAACCTTTGTACGGCCATCCAGGTAAGCAAAGAAACCTTTCTAACCTGGTTGGTTTGCTGGGATGGATCATGACAGATCCTTTTTCTGCTTCCAAATACTTTGCACGAATACAAAGGATGATATTTCCAGTAAGGAAAAAAGGAACCTCAGAGGCACAGCGAGGCTTTTATGGGAATGTTCTCTCCAAGGATCCCAGAAGAACTGGCACGGAAACCAAAGGCTCATTTACCTTCTTTAAAAACACCAAAGGGAAAAAGTGCTTTGTGGATCAGGAGATTAAAATTACAGATGTGCTATCTGGTAATTTTACAGCAATTAAAGTCATTAACTTGAGGGTATGCTGCTGTTGCAGCCAGGCTGGGCGTTTGGGATTTCATTTAAAGGAGCCGCATTACCAGAGAGCTTCAGGTGAGGAATCACTGATGAAAGGTACCCACTGCAGGCTGAACCACAGCTCTGAACATTAAGGACTCCCAGGATGAAAGCCCTTGGAACCCCTAATGAGATTCATGCTGACGGAACCTGATGCCCCCGGCTTGGTGTGAGGGATTTATCCCTTCCCTAATGAGGCATCCCAAGAGCTGGAAACAGAGGGATGGGTGTGTGCCCACTGGCATTACTGCCTCGAGCCCCACACTTCTGCGTGAGGTATGAATAAAGGAATTTAATTAGTTTGTGCCTGCTGCCATTGAACTGCTCTGGAGGGATGCACAGACAGTGAAATAGAGGGAGAATGTGATTTACATGCTAATAAGGGTACCTACACTTCCTCTGGACAAGCCCTGATGAAGTGCTTTGGGGTGTTTATCAGATCTGCATTACTGCAGGCGCTCACTGCGTGTTGGAGAGGAAGAGAAAGATTCTCTTTTGTAACACCGGTCACATTTGGAGTCAAGGGAAAGCAGAGCAGAACTGCTCCCCACACACATGTTGTCCTTGGCACCAGCATCCCCTAATCTCTGCTACTCTCCTTCCCCCTCTGGCCATGCCAACACCACCATTTGTGGGACTGGGCTGTGAACCAGCACAGGGAGCTGACCCAGGTATAAAAAGAATGTAAATACTTTATTTTATTTACAGTTTATTTTTTTTAAGCTATCTTAAGCCATTTAAGGAATACTCTGCCCATGATGCTACACAGATCAGTCATCAGGAGCACAGCTATTTCTGTACAGCGCTGCTAGAACAGGTGAGCCTTAGGAATTGTCAAGAGGGGCATCCAACTCATGTTGGTTTAAGGCAGCAGCTCCCGATGTGAGCAGTAATGATGGAAAGCCAACTGAAATGGCACTGGGCCAGAACCGAAATGGATCCATCCATTTTAGGGGAGAGAAGGCAGCTCAGTGCACCATGGTGGAGGTTTTTGTTCCTGGAGCACACACACGCTGTGCAATTTCAGTTGGATTTACAGGTCTTGTTATGGCAAAATCCCAAATGTTCATCCGAAGCAGCCTCCAGCCAAACCCAGATTTGCAGTGTAGAGTAGCACAGCTCATCTAATGAAGGATAAACCAACAGCAAAAAGAGAAAAACAAAAACAAAAAAAATACTTGAAGTTCTCAATGGGAACTGCTCTGAGTCCTTTTTTGTTCTCGTGAGTTTCCTATGTGGTCTTGGAAGAACAATGAGCCAGCCACAGTTCCCAGTTGTAACACAGCACAAGCACTGATAAAGCAGGGAAGGAGCTGGGTGTGGAAGTGGGATACTGAGGATGCCCAAAGAGACAACCCACAGAATAGCACATGGCACAGGCAGGGGACAGGCAGTTTGAACCTCTACAGGTACAGGATGGCAATGGGATCTCCAGGCAGCAATTTGGGAGCATAGCCATGTTCTCAGGGAGAGCTCTGGGTGGTCTCTGACACAGCTCGTATAATAGAAGCCAAACAGCCTTGGCAATGCACTGCAAACACCTCCTACTCAATGAGAGCACACCTGAGCATCCTGCTCAGCCCGACAGCAGCTCCGCATGCAGCCCAAGGGCTCTGGGAGGTGCATAGCAACACCCTGCAGAAACTGCAGTGAAACCACCTCATGTTTCCCCTCAAGACCTCACTCAGGCAAGGCTCTGTGCCGGGTCCAGAATTCCTACAGGTCCTTTCCAGCTCTGCAAATTGCTGCTGGAAGGTTGCCCTGCTCCATGCATTGCACCCAGCGAGCAGGAGCCGCCCGCAGGCTCAGTTCCTCTGTTTCAGTGCTGCTGAGCACAGGCAATCCATCACAGACCTCCTCCCATCTGCCATCGATCCCCAAGCTTGCTGCTACAGACAGAGCTCAAGACCCCAGATACCATAACTCACGGACTGGAAGACTCAGCAGAATGTGAGTGCATTCCCCCTCCTCAAACCCCATCACTATCACGGTTGGTAGGAGCCTATCTAAACTATGGGAAATCCCCCACATGCAAAGAGCTGGGCTCTTCAAAGGCTGCAGCTGTCACAGCTCAGCCCCATGTATTCAGTTTTTTGGGGGGGAGAGCTGCCTTCACACCATTTAACTTCGGCTATTTTACAAGGTGAACTCCAGGACCAAGGGTTTTCTGGGAGATACATCACAGGATCACTGAGATTTGAAAAGACCTTTAAGATCACTAAATCCAGCCCCAATCCACCCCCACCATGCCCACTGAACCCAACCCACCATGTCCACTGAACCCAACCCACCATGCCCACTGAACCCAACCCACCATGTCCACTGAACCCGACCCACCATGCCCACTGAACCCAACCCACTATGCCCACTGAACCCAACCCACTATGCCCACTGAACCCAACCCACTCACAGCAGAAATTTGGACACCTTAGCATCGTTAGATTTTAAGGTAAACAGAGAACTTCTGAAAACCAAACCTGTTATATCAACACCCAACATGATTAGCTTCGCTCAGCAATGCTGCCCTGCATGCAGAGGGTCAGAGAAGGATCCTGCATGAATACTCTGAAATGCACAGTGACAGAGGGCTGATCCCCATGTGACAATGACACACAGCTGACACGCTCCTTCCTGGGAGCCCAGCACTGAGTAAATCCCCAAATTCCTTGACAAGTAGCTGCATCCTGTTACTTTGCCCTACAGCTTCAGAAATGGGGGCAAACAGCCACGTTGTTTATTTGGGGTCACTCCCAGTCCATGCCAGGTTTCTTTAAAATCCCTCTGCAAAGCACTCAGCTTTCTGAAGGAGGTGAAGTGGGGTGCAGCACCAGTGAAGGAATTCCTGCAGCATTCCTCAGGAATGCAGAACAACTCCACAGTCCTTCCCAATGCTTTTTTTGTGTGTGTGTGATTTCTAATCTTTACGGTGTTTACATTCCATATATCACTTTTAGAACCAGAGATCAGAAAGGGATTATGACCAAGCTCTTCACACAGGACTCTGTTTATCTAAGCAAGAAGAGCAGCACTTCTTTAACCATTTCCACAGTGGCAGAAGTGCTCCGTGTGGGACACACACATCTGGATGCGCTACATCTGAGAGCAGCACTTCTCCAATACACAGCAGCCTCCAATAGCAAGCGCGTGCCCAGAGCGTTTTTACACCCACTTCACAACCAGCTTTTTTTGTGATTAGCATCAGGAATTGCATCCCTTCTCCCACACTGCTGACGAAAGAGCCCAGTGACCTGCAGACCTCTGGCAGGCAGAATTTAGGAAAGTCACAGCACTGAGCTAAATCCATCCTGAAGTTCAAACCATCCCCTGGGGCTGAAGCTTGGCTACAAGAACCGGGCTGCCCAAAGGGACCAGAGAAAAACTGAGCTCCTACTCACACTGCTGAGGTGAGGCCAGATTGGCCAGCAATGCCTGCTTTCTTGGAGAAGGGTTGGTTGGTTATGGGCTGGTTGGTTATTGGCTGTTGGTTATGGATTGGTTGGTTATTTGTTGGTTGACTATATGTTAGTTGGCTATGGGTTGGTTGGTTATTGGCTGCTTGGTTATAGAATAGTTGGCTATTGGCTAGCTATTTATGGGTTGGTTGGTTATGGTATGGTTTGTTATGGGTTGATTAGTAGTTACTTATTTAGGCTAGTAGGTTATGGGTTGGCTGGTTATTGGCTGGTTCATTATGGGTTGGTTGGTTATCGTCTGGTTGGTTATTTAGGATGCAGTTGCCAGCTCTTAAGTGTAAACAGTGAATTTTGAGAAGGTTCCTTTGATCCTCAGCAAACATTACAGCCCTGCTATCAGAAATACTTTAAGCTCTGTTTTTGAAGTTACAAGTGGTATTTCCTCGCTTCCAATTCCCTCAGAGACAGAATGTCAGAAGGAAAAAAAAGACATTAAAAAAGTAGGGCCTTAAAAAAGCATTAAAATGCTTGTAAATATTCAGCAACTAAAAAAGGAAATTGATTCACTGGCGTGTAACGACATCTTCTTAAATATCAGGAAGAGCAGAGCCTGCTCTGGTGGAGGAAGTTGGATGTTGGAACAAAGCAGCTGATGAAGGAAAGGAAAAGGGACCTTGGGAGACATTTCAGAGCTGGAAAGGGTTCCAGGTTGGGAGAGTCGGGGATTTAATGTTTGCAAGGTCATACTGCAGGCCTTGAAGAGAGGGTTCTCAAGTGCTGTTTTGCAAAGTGCTTTTGAAGTACTGTATAAATTATACAATAACCAAGTAGAGTGGGGCTGGGAGGCCTTTACGCTCATTTGAAGCTCACCTCCTCTACACTTTCTTGGAAGCAAAACCTGGCACGCAACCTGCAGCCATGGGAGCATCCTGCATGCAGCAGATCAGGGCTGGGGGTGCTACGCATACCATGTGGATATCAGTGATACTGCATCACCAAATCCAGCCCCAGGGACCCCTCCCCAGGGGAATCAGGGGAAGCATCTAGTCAAGCATCCATGGATTTGGGTAACGCAGGACCCCATGTGCAGGGGTGGGCCATGCATACTCCATGTCTCCCTGTCCCCCTACAGCTATGAGCTCCCACCTGAACCCGCAGCCCCTCCTGCTGCCCTGCAGCTCACTGCTGCATATGCAGTGCAGAGCAAACCCCAGGGACAGCGCAGGCAGCTCTGCAAGGCAAAGGTTACAGGTGTGCCCGCGCCCCCGCAGCGCTCCCAGCCCCGGTGATAGCTGATGGATGACATACCCCAGTGTGGCTGGCAGCTCCTCTGCCCCAAGGAGTGCCGAGGTTCATTGGCATTTTTCTCCTCTGAAGTCAGCCCCTGCCTGGCTGCCATTCCCGGCCCCTCCAGCTCATTTTTTCCCTAATTATTTTAAAGATAAAAGGTACCAGGAGACCACTTCCTTGAGATCCTTCTAGATCCCTTCCTTTGGGCCTCTCGCTGCAAGAAAGACATGGAGGCCCCGGAATGTGTTCAGAGAAGGGCAACAGAGCTGTGAACAGTCTAGAGCAGAGGTCTGGGGGAGCTGGGATGGTTCAGTCTGGAGAAGAGGAAGCTCATTGCTAAAACATAACCCGTTGAGAGGCACTGTGCAGTTGGAAAGTCCCACTCTGCCACAGACAGAATACCAGGAAACTTCAGTCACATTGGCAGCTCTGGAGCAAAGCTGGAGACCCCCCTGCCAGCCATGCTGCAGCTCTGTCAGAGTTGGATTCTGCAGGGCACTGCCGTTGTCCTATGTGTCCATATGTGTCCTGCACAGCACCAGTGGGCTCTCATATTTCCTGCCCCAAGCTCACCTGCTCAGTAGGAGATCTGCAGAAAATTCCATGTCCGTATAGAGAAAATATCTGGTTCTTTCAAACTGAAGATGTAAAGATGACTAAAAGAAGGTCGGCCTGGAACCAAAAGGAAGAGCCTAAACACATGAAGCTAATGAGTGCAGAAATACCAGAGTTGTTGTAGCATGGACATCAAGTACATGGACACCAGGGACATGGGCAAAAACACATGGACACCAATAACGTGGACACAAGTACACGGACATCAGGAATATACGGACACAAGAACGTGGGAAAGCATAGTCTGAAGCTCTCCACAGCATCCAAGAAGGGCCAGGTCCCATGCCCCATTTTAGCAGTTTCAAGTGACATGTGCATCCCTGGCTCATAAATCTCAGCTAATCAGAGCACTTCCTTGGGCCTCCATATCTTTGTTGAATCACTTTCCCCAGGCCACGCTGACTCTCCAGACCTCTCACTCAGTGCTTCCAACAAGGGACACAACAAACTCCAGCCCAACACAGCTCCCCACAGCTCAGGCTGCTGTTGCCATCGCTCACACACACAACCAGCCGACCGCACAGAGCCTGTGAGCTCCCACAGCACAAAGCTCCACTGTTAGATGTGTCCGCTCGCGTGGTTTAACATGCATCATCTACCATGCTGACAAAGATTAAATGAGTCATCCCTTAGCAAGCGTTCAGCTGGCCAAGCTCAATCTCGTGGGGATCTTTGACTGTAACTCAAGCTACTTAAATCTGTTCTACATTAGACTCCCGACAGCCCAAATGGCGTAATTTAAAACATATGTCGGGGTGTAATCGCACCTTTTAATGTAGGCTCAATAAAACCCAAAGGTGCTTGAAAACCCAAATGACTTGTCATGAAAAACCTCCTAACGATGTAAAAACAAGCAGCCCACTCTTCCAGGAATCTGGCTCGAAGCACAGCTCAGTTAGATCATGTCTGTCTGATACCAATCCATGGGAAAAAGTTGGTCTTCATACATGACACAGTAGCAAAGAGTTTAAATTGTCCATGTATGGGGACTGCTCTTGGAGCCTGCAGTGAGTGCCTGCTATTGAAACCCTTGTGCTGTAAACAGCCCCTGACCAACTGCAGTTCTAGCCTGTGACTGCAGCAGGAGATAGAAGTTCTGACAGCAAAACAAAAGATGCTCCACTTTCGTTTCTGATTTACAACTCGGTGAGCTGGGACTGGGGGAGGGGGCACCGATTCATTGACAGGGATAAAGAATGAGGCAGTGGTTATTTCACAGACCTGTAAACAGATTGGCCATGGAACGGCAGAGTACAACATCTGCATCCCAGCATCTTCCATCCCTGGGGGGCTCTGGCCTAACAGGAATTAGACCTCAGTATTACTATGGAATAATTGATCTTTTTAACAGTGAAGCTGCCCAGCTGGCACTGGGGTTAAGAAGTGGATACTGAGACACATTTTTATGAATGGGGACAGTCGGTCAGAGCTGTCAGGAATGCTTTTCTTAGGGTTACCAAAGGATATCCAGATGGGAAGGCGTTCATAGGAAACCAAATGCATCAATGCTTCGCTTTGCAAAAAAACCAAGCAAACAAAAAACCCCACAAAAACAGCCACAAATGGTGCAAAAAGTATATTGCTGTCTACCTCCATACCAAACCCTGCAGCAAAAAAAGTAGGAAGAAGTGAATGGGGTGAAAGCAGCATACACAGGCAGTCGCTGTCTGTCATCAGCACAGCAAATGCTCCCTACAATTAAGAGCACAGGCTCTGTCTAGTTTTGGCATCATTCATCCCAATGGCTGCTACCATAGAATGTACAGATGCTGTAGGTGAAATTAAACCTGGGACACCAACACGATATATCATTTTTGTCCCGCTTGCTGATGTGGAAGGCATGCTCGTGCTGGAATGCACCAATTTAAGTGCTGTTCCTGTCAATCTTCAAAAGCATTTGCAGTCGAATTGAGCTGCCAGATTTTTATTGTTTTTTTTTAAACAGAGAGAGGCAATTAAGAGTAATAAAAACAGTGTTAGACGATGAGCAGCAGAGACAGGTGATGCTGAAATGAATAAGCATGAAAAATCTTGGGGATTTATCCGTATCTCCCCGTCTGCAAGGAGCTGACCCTCGTGGGGATTTGATAGATGTGGTCTTGGTTCAGGAGAGGCAAGTAGGAACAGTGGGGGAAAACGTGCCGCGAGAAAGTCCATGTCTGACCAACGGGAAACGCTGGGGGCAGGGAAGGAAGAGATAAGCGATCCCTGCGGGGCTTCCCGGGCCTCAATTAACCACGCAGTTCTCCTCACACAGACAAACGATGTTTCCCTCCCCGCCGCCCCAGCGGGCGATGCACGCAGCACGAAGCACTCCGTGTTCTCAGCGCTGCATGCTCCTGTCCACACAAACGCTTTTTTTTCCACGTGGGAAGCCCCAGCGAGGCCAAACAAAGGGATTCTTCAGATTTCAGGTATGCACTGTGAGTACCACGGCCACAAACAGGGTGGGAGCGACACCCAACCTCTCTCCACCCAAATCTCACTGCTGCGGAGGCACAGCTGCTGCCTCTACCATTGCATCTCCTTTCTCTCTGCAAACAGCGTCCTCAGCTGCCTCTCAGCCCGCTACATCAAACACAGGATTTAGTTAATCATACACGAACAGAACACAGCCTTCTTTGTCAGAGCCCTGCAAGCGTAAAGGACTATTCAGACAATGGGTGGGCATCGTTTCCTTTTGTGACACTAACAGGGGTCAAACATTACTTCTTTCCCTTCCATTAGTCACACCAACCCTGTGTAATGCAGCAGAAAGCCTTCACCTGCCCACCTCCATGCACCAAGCTGGAGTCCCAGTGCTGTGTCCGGGCACGGGGTGGTGGCACATGGCTGAGAACCCGGTGGCTGTGTCTCCCTTCCCAGTGAGGGACAGCTACGCACAGCACCAGGATGGCTGGTTGCCTTCTCCCAGTCGTTAGCATCTGTTGGTATGTTTCATAAAACCACAGAAACACAGAATAATGGGATCAGAGAAACACGGAGAGACAGACCCATGGAATCATAGAACCATAGAAGTGGGTTGGGTTGAAAGGGACCTTAAAGATCATCCATTGCAATCCCATACCAGATCAGCCCACTCAGGGCCCATCCATGGCCTCGGGGACCTGCAGGGATGGGGCACCCACAGCTTTAGCAGCAGTGCTGGGGCCTCACGGCCCTCTGAATAAAGAATTTCCTCCTAAAAACTAAGCTGAATCTCCATGAAATTAAATAATTTTGTTCCTCATTTCCCCCTGCATTTGTTGCCTCCCTTCTTTTGGGATGGGATTTGATACAAACTCTACCATCTACATCACCATGTCTTAGTGTATCTATGTCTGCTCCTGGAAACACCAAAGGATTCAGCCTGCTTGAGTGGCAGCAAATCAAGGAGCAGTTTCTGGCAGTGCCTCTGCTGGGACAAAAACAAATCCCAAACTGTTCCATAGACACAACTCACACCTTCTTCAGTTCAGCCACGAGCTCATGGGAAAACCCAAGACGTAGCTGCCTGAGTGAAGCCCAAAGTGAACGTGGAGACCCAAAAGATCAATTCCCAATGCTCCCATCGCTGTGTTTTCCAAAATAAGATATAAGGAATGAGCCAATGTCAGCCTGGGCTGGTAAATGACCACAGGCTGCCCTGTGTGGGCCAACCTGCTGTCATCTCGGGACCTCCAACAGCAAGAAGAAATGTGTGTAGGCAGAATTCCACAGCCAACCTCACAAATCAGATAATGTGATGGGAAAACAGAGGCGTGACCCCTGGGGGAGCAGTGCTGTGTCCCCAACAGCCTGCTTGAGCAGGACCCAACAGCTGTGCTCACTGCACATATTGCAGCCTTTGCTTTTAACTTCTGAAACTGCAGCACACACCTCTTTGAGTGCTAACTACTGAACATACCGCACAGATCTGAGCAATTAAAAGAGGATATTCCACCAGCCAAGGGTTTAATTGGTAGCTATTAAGTACCATGCGCAACTAATGGAGCAGCTTTAGGTTTGCAGCTATTCTCTCTCTGCTCCACTTATTGGGAAGAACAGGAGGACGCAATGGGATGTGGGCACAATTTGTTGGTCCCACCCATACTGTGGGCTGTGATGGAAATACCACAGGTCTGGGTTTGTGCTCTTTGGAAGAGTCTCAAGGGAAAGAGTGGAGTGAAGCTCTCCTAGGAATCAGGCGAGATTCCCACTATGGAGATAATTCCTCTGGCAGATTTATACTGCCCAGCTACCACAATGGGCACGGATGCCATCTCTCTGATCCACAGAGGAGAGCATTTTGGGGTCTGGAGGAGGGACCCTATGGAGATGGGGCTGAGCGCTGAGCCCAGGGCTGCTGACACAGCGCTGCCTTTCAAATGTAAACAACTGCTCATGGTCCAGGAAAGCATTTCACAGAGCCCAACCCAAATATTAAAGGAAGGAATCTCCCCTCCCTCTCGAGTGCCGCTTCAGAATCTCAATTTAATTTTCATCAATTTAACAAACTCCGGTGTTTCTCACCTGCCTTTTGTTTTCTGGCCCGTGGGGTATATTTCAAGGTGTTTGGCTTTTTTTTCCTTCCTTCGTGAGAATAAATGCACTTTAAAAAATGCCAGCAGAAAAGGAAACTTCGAGCAGCTCATCGGGCATTGCAGGACATGCTGAGGGCCCAGGAGCGGGCAGACCTGGCAGGCTGCCCCATCCCACCCACCCATGGCCGTGTCCCTTTGTGAATCGCCCTTTGTTTGCTGCAGACTCACTCTAGTGGTTTCTCACACCACGAATTAAGCCCTGATTTATCCAAACCTGGCCCAGAGGGCCTCTGGCTCCCCGCCAGAACATACATCGCCTTTCTCTTTATTTGCTCTTCCTTTCTCAGTCTCTCTCTCCCTTCGGGCTCCCGTTATTATAATTAAAAAAAAAAAAAAAGAAAACAAAACAAAAACAAAACTCCACACATCAGAACATGAATTTTGCTGATTAAGGTACTCGCTTTCATGTCAGTACATTTGTTTTTGACTGCCTTTGGGGGTCAGAAGGAAGCACAAATCATTTTGGATCTAAAGGGAGCTGAGAGAGAGCAAAGAAGAGATACCATAAGACACTCCTTTGGCACTCAGGCACTGATATTGGGCAGTGTTGGATGATTTGGGACTGCGGAGGGAAATGGCATTTGGATACAATGGACGTGGTTACGACATGGGACGTGGTTTGGTGGATGTGGTGGGGATGGGTTGGGTTGGACTTTGATGATCTTAGAGGTCTTTCCAAACCGTAATGATTTTGTGATTCCTCTGATACAACGCAGACCCTGTAGTGTTTGCTAAAGAGCACGGAAAGAAAATAGCTACATTTACAGAGGCCTCAAGGCAACAAAAAGATGGTGTCTTTGTCCAGATTTGGCGTCAAAGGTCTTTTAAAATCAATTTACACTGACAACACATTCCATTCCTCTCCTCCCTGTGCAGAGATCAGGGGCAGTCACAGGGCACTCAGCCTAGCGTGGGCTGGAGAGCAGAACACGGCTCTGACACGAGCACCGGGCAGATTATCACAGGACATTGCACTCAGGGAAAGTGCTCATGTGATTGGGATTTAACAGACGATTAAATAATGCCGGCATTTCTGACAGCTCATGAAGAAACTGTGATTAAAGGACTCCAGAAAAACTCATTTTCCTTCCTGGCTCCAATGCCAACCTCAGGAATTTCCCTTCCATTAATACAGATGTTCAACCAAAGCCAACCAGAGCAACTGCCCCCCACTCCAATGGGAATGGGACAGTCCTGCCACCAGGGAGCCAGCCCTGAGGAAGCTCGGCATGGGAAGCTGCCCCGTGCCTTGGACTTCATCCAAAGGGCTCCAGCCACATGGTTCACACCTCCAGATTTCAGTGCACCTGAGAGGTTTCCCCCAAGTCACAACCACAGCACACCTCTCGTCCTCAGCAGCCGCTCACCAGCCCCTCTGTGCCCATTGCTTCTGCACTGCCCCACCTCGCCCCTTACCTGCAGAGCAGCCCAGGTGTAGGGGATAGCAGACTCACTCCTGACACTCAGCACATCTCTGCGGTGGCATCAGCTCCAGGCTTGTGGCTTCCCTGCTTTTCATCCCTCTGTCCCTCTCCATCTCACCTCAAGTAATCTCCGTCTGCAGAGGATTGGGGTGACTGCAACCACAGTGATGCCACTAGAGAGTCGTTGTGTTAAAGATCACGGTGCTGGTAAGTGACAATTACAAGCCCCAGGAGAGAAGCTGGTACTATTTCTTAATGCAGACTTTCCAGGGGGTTGGAACTAGATGATCTTTGAGGTCCCTTTCATCCCAGGCCATTCTGTGACTCCACGATTAAACAAGCTCTGTAATGCCAGCAAGCTGGTTTCACCAATACACGTTGTTTTACCCATTTACACATTTCCCAGCCATCCCATGGCAGCCTAACGGCAGTTTGAAGCTGTGCATCAGGACAGTGTCAAGCTCTGCTCCTTCTCCCTGAGGCCGTGCAGGCACTCAACCAGCACCACAAAGACATTTCCCAGGAAACAGTGTCTTCTGGGAACCTGAAAGACAGAATGGAAACTGTTGATCAGAACAAGCAGCTGTGCATCCCCGGAGGCGACATCCAAAGCAGAAGGGCTGCTGCCTGACACTGTGTTTAGGTTGGGTGGATTTATGGGCTCCTCTGATAACTGCTATCTGCAGCATCAGTCACCGCCCCTTTGCTGGAATTTCTCTTGGTTTGCTGTTCCCAGCTCTGAGCACTTCTGGAGGGGCTCTGGTGTAGCTTTGTCATTGTGTATATTCATACAGGTGGAAATCAAAGTCTGATGGCATCTTGTGAACTTTTAAAGGCTCCATTGGTCTCAGAGGTTTATAAGCTGAGCAGCAGTAGCATCAGGGCAGAGACAGTTGTGCACTGCAGAGCAGCAATGAGTTGTACAGCTCTCAGTCCTGGTGCCATTCACAGCTCCTAGATGCGAGGGATGGAAGACTGGGAGCAGATTCCCCAGGAGCACCATTTGCATTTTGGAATCCCAAAGTCCCAGAGGCGTTATCTCGAGCTGCAGAGCACCGTAAATCAGAGGGGCCCTTCCCGGCAGTCAGCTTTGATATGACCCTCCCCCTCCGCACCCATGCCCTACAGGAAGAAAAACCCTCAGCCCATCTCACCCTTGTAAACAGCTCAGGATACAAGAGGAGAATAAAAGATATCTGGTTACTCACAGGCTGTGCGACACTTCCCTGCTGAACAGAGGATAACATCACGCAGTGGTTAAAACATGTCTGGTTCACCTCTGCTGAGTCTACTACAGATTGCCTTTCAAGTATATACACCTTGCACAACAGTTATTTAATCAGCACTGCCACTTCACATCACATCTTCCGATCATTCTGCAAATCAATTTGAAGTTTTCTGCTCACATTTCTTTCAGAGATGGGCGAACTGTAGTATGGGATGGAGCAGCAGAGAGGTTGTACTTAGCTCAGCATCACTGTCAGAAGCACAAAGCAAATGATTCTGTGATGATGTCCTGAGCCCTGAGCACAGAGCTCCAATTTCTCTGAATGTCTGTGATTTGCACTCCGCTCAGCAGAAACCAGCAGCACATACACGTATACGTTTAAAGGCACTGAAATCAATGAGAGTTGAGTAATAGGACAGACAGTAGCCACGAGATAACTGACCAAGTGACAGCTTGACATTTTTACATGACTGTGGAAAGCTGTTTTATATACACGAATATCCCAAATATTTCTGTTGGAGGGAATTAAGACTTAAAGCAGAGAGTCAGCAGCGATTCCAGCTGAGCTGAGAATTAACTCTGCTGTCCAACCAGTCTCAGATAGGCTTGAAATGGAAAACCCATGGAGATGTGTGTGACAAGTAACAGTTTGGGAAAGAAACCTCACATCTGTGGCCTTAAAATGAAAGCAGATCTGATACCAACCATTCCATAGCTAAGATCAGAAGTGAGCGCTGGGCGCAGTGTCGCTGCAGGCAGGGATGCTGACACCTGCAAAGGCTCCCTGGGTGTGCTGATTTTGGTCAGGCTGCCTGGAGACTTCTCCATGTTTGAGGCGGCCTCCAACAGAACCAACACCGGGATGCTGATTACAAGAACCTGAAAGCAGTTCTCAGTTCTTAAACTCCTGGTACCTACAGCTCCTATTGAGGATTTAGGCAAGGGGAACTCCTCCTGCCTGATATTAGACAATAGTGTATTTCCCAGCAGGAAAAAAAACCTCATTCTGTGTTTCTTCCATGGCTAATTATTCCTACATACACGTAGGGAAGCTGTTCCCCCAGAATGCTTAAACACAAACCATCATCAGTGAATTAATCCCAAACAAAAGCATCCTTAACCTATTCAGTATTTGCACCAGAGAGGTGTTTTGTCTCTGTCCATCACCAAGAGTGACAGCAAGCGGACAAAACAGGGGGTGGGAACAGTCAGTCACCTTCAGAACAGGAATGAAAACCAAAAATGCTGCCAAATGTGGGGAACGGCTTAGCTCTAGCCAGGCTTTCAGCAGCTTCACATCACGGCAGCTTCGAGCCTCTGCTTGCTTCAGGAAAACAAACTGCAACGCTCCTACGCTATCCCAGCTTCCTTTCTGCAGGGAGCACTCGTGAGCAGCCTGTGCTGCTGGGGAGATGGAAGCAGTCAGCACAGAGCGGTAATGGACAAACACGAAAGCAAAAGACACTCTTGACCCTTTGTGCTCCTCCTCCGAGTCACAGGGCTCCTTTTTTGAGTAAAGCACAAAGGATGCCAAGGAGGCATTTTGGCTGGTGTCCTCTCCCAGCCTTGGCAGTGCTTTGCCTGCTTGGCACCTTGCAAGCAAAGCCGATACCATCAAAACATCTCATTCTGTGCTCCCAGCAACAGAAGATACAGTGGCCTCCTAACCCCAGACCTCTATCAGAACACACAGCTGAGACTGCCTAAAGCAGCTTTCCAACACCGTGCAACTCATGAAAAGAATGTCGAGGCTTGGAAGAAATCACATCAGTGCGAGACATCTGCAAGCTCCCACCCAAAAGCAAGGTGTTCTAAGGAACAGGCTGTCTGAGCAGCAACATTTTGGCCAAATACACTGAAATAGCCCCAGCTAAATCAGAGGTCCAGGATGCCACTGCCAAGTCCTTGTAAGTAACAGAAAAGAATTTCATGACTTGGTGCAATGTAACCATGTAAGGGCAACTCTGTCCATCTCGTATAGCACAAGTACAGTTCATTCCCTTTCTTGGCTCTAGAAGATCTGAACTATTCCTGTCACATGAAAACAAAGAACGTTTTACGCCACAATACTAGAAAATGCAACTCAAAATTGACTTTAAAGGGCCACATACCTTTCCTTGTTAGTGTTCTGCAACACCTCATGCTGGACGCACCACCTCTGACCGCAGTGTGAATTTCACAGAGCCTTTAGGACAGCATTAATCCCCTCCCAACTGGTCTAGGTTTAGGATATGGCATCACAGCACTTCATCAGTTTATCTTACAAGGAATTAATGAGAAAGTGATGTTTGTTGCTCTTTGTATTTCAGAATTTTCAACAGACAGCATAAATAGCAGAGAAAGTTTTTAATTGTAATTCTTGAATATATAACTAATACTTGGTGCAAACTTCATTTGGTGTATTTATGCTCTAATGGACTTTTATCATTTAAAGAGACACCCAAATGACCTCAACTTCATCGTGAACTCTTAAGCTGCCAGTTCACTTTCTCTTAACGGGGGAATTCCACTGAGATCCACACGGATGAGCAAAGTCCCAGAGGATTAGATGGAAGTCAACAATATTTACTCGCTGCTAAACTAGGCATTTATCAGCAGTAAACAGACACTGGTTTATTTAGAGTTTCTCCTTAATGCCGAGGCAGAAACAGCTAATTTAAGATACGTCAGAAAATGAAGTCCAATTAAAACTTATCTCCTTCTACTGTGTACAACAGAAAGTAATGAGGATTGGACATCAGCCAAGCCAAATTTTCTCCCTTTTGGATACTGCATTTGTGTTTCCAGAAAGTGCTTTCAGAGATTTATCTGCTGGAAACACAGCACAATTACAACTAAAAACTTATTTTCTTTTGAGGTCTCTCTCATGGCTAACACTGATGCCAGAAAATAACTCCAGAATAAAGTGTGGCATTCAAAAAGTGAATGCGAATTCAACACAAAACCTTTTCTTTGGTCTCTTCAAATGAACTCCTGCTTGGCTGAAATGCAGGAGTTCAAAGGTTCTGTCACGCTGGAGGAGGACGAGTAAATTCAAGGGTCATCAGTGCAGGTGCAGAACGTACAAGCAAAGGTGTTTTACCTTATGGCTATTCTGACAAAGGCCAACAGTTGATTTTGTCCTTCTCTGTGGAATTGGCTTCTGAAACAAAGGTCTACTTTACTTTGCAACTACACATTAACATGGGCTGATCTACTGCACCTAGCTTCAACAGATACAGTCTTCCAAAGATGTATGTTGCAGCTTGAAGTGTCAAGAGGGCAAAACACAGATAAGGGGAAAGATACAGAACTTGAGATAAATGATCCTCCTTGGTTTGATAGTGCTGTTATTTCACACTCTCAAGAGAAGTCTGAGATTGAAGTTTCCCACACCAGTTTTACGTGGAGACAACTCACAGCATGAACAGGAAAGCAACACGAAATTCATCTCTTGAGAAGACTTGGAATTTGACAGAGCAAAGACAATTGCAAACATTGTCCTAGAGGAGTTAACATAGTATAATCGGGATATAATATTTCCTACAACACACAGTACTTTTTTCCCCTCAATGACTGCTTCAGAAGTTTTTTCAGCAGTCCAGAAACAGTTCTAATTAAAAATACCTGAAATACAGCAGGCAAAATCATGAATCAACTTATTCAAATTAAAGCATAAACATTTCTTTGCATGTTACGCCAAAAGCATGAAATGATGGAAAATGGCCAGAGAGAAGGCATGGGCAGATAAGAAATGCAAAGTCAGTAAATGTTAATTGACACTGCTTGCAGACTCCCCAGATTCTGCTAGTAAGATAGCTAAGAAACAATACACCAGCAAGCAGAAAGTTTATCTAGACACTGAAAGACTATTAAATGAGCTATCAAAGTATTGCCAGATATTAAGAGTTATTTCTCTGTAAATCACTTCCTCACTTCTCAGCATCAAGGTCATACTTGAGGGGTTAAAATGCTGTCTCTCTCATGTTGAAATCAGGCTGCTAGCACACAACAAAGTATTTATTTCTTTTTTAAAGTTTTCCATGAGCTCCAGCATTTGTAATTCACTTACAAAACATGTGTCAAAGGCAGAACAAATATTGTGAGCCTTTTATCAGCAGGAAAAAAGATAAACTTTGATAGCATAACCAAAACAAAGCCTTTGGTTTGGCCAGTGAAAAATATCAGCAAGCAGGATTAGATTGTTCCATTGCAAACTGTTCCACTAGAAATGAAAAGAGATGAGCTACAACTGCAAAGCCTGTTATAATTAGAAAGATTGTAGTGGACAAAGAGTGAAGTGGAAATTCTTGATTTACAGCTCTGATGCTGCTCTACAATTTGATTTGTCCCAAGATTTCAAAACTAGAATCTGTATAATGCACCCTTCACTGATAAACATTTCTAAGTACTTTTAAGACAAACCATAATGAATCCACTGGTGTTCACTACTTGCACAAAAGACACAGCACAATATTGGTTGAAACTGTTTATTTTACATCCAATGTATCCATACCAGTTTCAGTTGTTAGAAGTTCCTAGAAGAAAATAAAACAAAGATGTTACAAGCTGTTACACCTGAACAGCTCCAGTAAGTATTCCAGACCAACTGTGCAAGCATCCTATAAATACAATGTATACGTTTTCATCCTGAAATTTGGATTTGGACATGAAAGTTACCTCTGCAAATGTTACTATGGGAAGATAAACATACGTACTTGGAAACAATTCCATCATTTTTTGCCAGACGCAGAATGGAGTCATCTGATTCCCCCTATAATAAAAACAATAATTCTTAGATGAGTGAATGATTGCTGATACAGACTGAAAAGAGGCAGCAGCAGCACTTACTGGTGGCAATGAAATGCACAGGGATGTTTATTTTTTTTCAAAGCAGATCATTGCATTTTATTGCCACAGATTACTGTTTTTAAAACAAGCTGTTAATTTTTCATTCCTCAGAATAAGAAACAGAACTTGATAAAATGCACACTTGCATTAACAAGACACATTTCTGACTAAATGAACTGCTGATGAACTCTAGGAAGCTTCACAAAATGCTTGTTTAACAAATTTAAGACAGTACCATACCTAATAACGACAAACAGTCAGTTGCCTGAAGTATTCTTGGAAGACAAAAAATTAACTTGCATCTTCTAGTGGTTTGCAAAAAATACAAACATAAATGATACCCCAAATCAAAGAATTGAGAAGAAAACATAAGAAATTAATTCTTAATTAGCTCATGTCTTCATTCTCTATTATCCCAACAAAAGCTCTTCCTCTAGAATGTGCTGAAAGCACACTTCATTTTCCAGGGCCAAGCATACCTAAAAAACGACCCATCAAGACAAACAGGAACACAATCATATTCTGTTTCAAGAAAATACCCACCATCCTACGAATTGCTCCACAGATGGCATATGTTTTGAACTGGCCATTGACTCTGCCTGTTACCTTGTCGACCTGTAATTACAAGCAAATCAGTCCACAGGTTCTTACAGAATTCTTACCAGATTTTACAGTTGCACATCATACTTGCCAAAAGCTCACTAACAAATATTATTTGTTTTTCTGCAAAACCCCAAGGCAAATGTGTATGTCTGTTAGAATCTACAAGCTATATATATATATACACAAAGCAAATGTATCGTTTACTACAAAACAGCTATAACATATAATGGATCACACAGTATTACAAAATACAACACAAAAATGGTAAACTTTACTGCCTGTTTAATATTTTTTCAAGTTTCTTTTAATTAAGTCAAGATAATGTAATGGAAAATTTAGGTGTGGGATGAAGGGGACAATGTTGTTAGAAAGGAAGAAAAATGACCAAGCTGAAGGACATGAATGGTCTCATTCTGTCCAATCACTGAGAAATTTAACAGGAGAAATATAGCTGAACAATACAAATAATGAAATTAAACAGCGTAGAGAACACTGTAATACCACATGGGTTAGTTTCCAAGTTCTGCTAATCTCTGATCTTTGGAAAGCAAGCAACAGGGATCAAAAAGGACAGACTGAACAAGGGATGTATTTGCCTAATGTTTACAAGAAACCACAAACAAAAATAATTTTAAGAAATGTTCTAAGTCAGATGGATTTTAAACAACAGGGTCTCTTGATTTATATCGGAATGTAGCCTTGTGATCTCTCACTGAAGAAAAAATAAACAGTTCTTTCACACTTCTCAGTTCTTTTAATACTCCATGTTCTAATTCAACAAGAACATAAAATTGAAGAACTGGATGCAACAAAACAGGCTGAAGAAATGTGCTTTTTTTGGGCAGGTAAAACTGAAAAGGATACCAATGTTCCACAATTAAGAACTTTCCATTACCTTCAGGATAAGAAATCCTCTAGTTTTAACTCTAAATATCTAAAGTTGGGTGTTCTATTTAGTCACACAGTTAAATGGTCAGGAACAGGTCATTTTCAGCCACCAGGCTGAAAAATAACCAGGAGTGACACAGTAGTATCCTAGTAAGTACAAAAGCCCTCCATTTCTACACTTGTACAATTACTGAGATTTACTACATGTGTTTGTATTTACTAACTTCTACCAGAACTAAAAGGTACTGCTCCCTTATCAAACCCTTCTGTTAAGAAACTTACCTCAGAAATATTTATCTGAATGGAAGCATGGTCCTTAGCACCAATTATTCGGTTGCTGGCAGAGCTAGGGAGTAAATAACAAGGTATACTTAAATAAAAAGAAATAAGACAATGACAGTAAAAATAGACTGTCAAAGCTAGACTTACACGAGAACAATAGCTGCACAAGTTCACAGGAACAAACACAAGGCTCAGACACTTCAGTGCACACAAAAAAAATTAATCAGAATTCACTTTTAAGAACGTTTAATGGAGACTTTCACCTGACTCATTCTCAGCTGCCAATGATCCCTCCAACTTGGCATGCTCAGTTTATTTTTATACAAAGCAGCCACAAGCAAAGACTTTCAAAACAGATTATCAAATTTGACTTTTCTAATGTGCAAAAACCATCAGGTCAATGAAATCCTTAAAAAGGGGAATTTTCTATACCTTTATTCACTAGGAGCCATTAAAGCTATCAAAAAACATTACGTTGTTCAGTCCGCTCAGAAATGACTGGCTTTAAAAACATCTAAATTAAAAAAAAAAATCACTTCAAAATAAACCACTTGTATGCATTTTATTAGATGTAGAAATGCCTTCTCACTGCCCATTTTCTACATTCTCAACGTTGTCTTTATGATGCACTCCTGAGATAACAATCATCTCAGATGTTTACTGCAACAGCCAGCAGCACAGAAATGCTACTACACTACAAATGTTTCCTTCTGAAAGCAGACCTAAACGATCTGCCACAGCCACTGTAAGTGTGGCTGCAGTGCAACCCAACATAGAGTATTCTCTTCAAATATAGTCTTCACTATAAAAAAAATTTAGAGTAGATGCGTAAAAATACAGGAATATGATCCCCTCCTAAAAATAAAAACCACGATAGGCCAAGCGTCAGCCTCTTCTCCCTTTCTCTGCATAGGAAATACCACAGCACCGCTCACCATTTCCGAGGCACGTAGAGATCCACGAACTCGCCGGCGTCGTTCTGCATCGTGTGCGGGTTGGGCCGGGCACGGAGCGCTAAGACCTGGAGTGAGCGAGGCAGAGCTCAGCCCGGGCCCTACAGATCCCCCCACCTCGCCTCACAGCACGCCGGGAACGGAGCTACGGTCATCCTCCCTCCCGCCTTCCAGCCCCCGCGACCTCTCCGGCTTTCACAGCCCCTTTGCACCAGCCCCCGCCCCGCACCAAGCCCTGGCCCAGGAGCAGCCGCGTGCCAGCGCCATACCTCACACACGCACCACGGCGGAAAGGAAGAGCTGCCCGCCGGAAGCGGAAATGAGCGCGCGGGAGGAGGAAGTACTTCCGGTGTGGCGTAATGACGTCAGAGGCGACGTTAGGCTCTCTCAGAGGAGGCCGGGGCTGGGCTGTGATCTCTGCCCAGCCCCGTCCGCCGGTCCCCGGGAGCACAAGCACCATTCCGAAACGCGACGTTTGGTTACAAAACACGTATCAAAACCGTTTTTATTTCACAGCATCTTAAACGCACAAATTCACGGGGGGAAAAAACTAAAAGTACATGGAACGGTCTAACCCAGATTCTTAAATAACACAGTAAGCCAAAAACCGTGACAGTGTATATGTATACATATATATATATTTTACACAAGAACGTATAGCCTCTTGTCGAGAATCGCCTGTGCTGAGCCAGAGCAGCACCGCACTCACAGGTGCACAGCATTCAGCCACAGCTGCCCCAGGAGGAGTGCTCTGCAGCCCGATGAAGCTGATTAGGGTTTGGGTCCCGCTTTATTAATAGGTAATGCAGTAATAGTCCTTTGCCACACGGTGGCAGCTTTTAGGTGAAGTGATAAATATTGCCACATAGGAAGAACTGAACGGGGCTGGAAGCCACACACTGGCAACAGAGTAATAAACACATATACACGGCTACTGTATTGCTCCAGGACTGATCCTGCAGAGACAACACAAAAGAGGTACTCATTTACAAGCTGCATCTGGCTGCCGCCGGCCCAAAAGCACTGCTTCTGCTCCAACATCACTGCCCCACGGGGCTGCCACATCTGCCTGCACCCCACGCAGCCTCCAGGCTCAGCACCACTGCGTGAGCCTCAGCCAATGCTTAGAGTTAAATGATAGAATGCTGTTTCAAAGTAATACTCCTTATCCTAATCTGTTCTTCTGAAGAAAAACAAAAACAACCCCAAACCACACCAAAATACAACCCAAACCTTACCCATTTATGATGGTAAACAATAGTTTCCCGTTTTTCAAGAGGAACTCCAGCCCAAACGCCCACTGCAACGAGAGAAACTTCCTTCCACTGAATACAGACTGAACTACTCCAAAAATAAATACATTTTTTCCCCTATATTGCGAGAAAGTTAATTGTTAAAGACGACTCTTCATACGCTAAGTAGAAAGAAATTGCCAGAGATGTTCTCCAACTTCTTTCTCACTAAACAAAGTGGTTTATGAATTTCTGGAGATATCACGTGAAGGATTTCTTTGCTCAATTTCAGCTCTTCCTCCTTGCCCAACGATCATAGGGAGTGGTGGGCCAACTTCAGTTGTCCTCACCACTGTTCACTAATTCCAAGGCTCACCATATGTTTAGCACTTTGTTATTAATTGCATGCAATTACAATTATATTCAGTAGAAAGTTGAACCAGCAGGCAATTTTAAAGCCCTTACATAATTGGCAAGCCTACCTAATTACCTACCATCTCACTTACAGAGACTGGAAAGTCCTTCTGTGTTAAAGAGAAGCCAGAAGCATATTAAGTTTACACAGACAACTTGAAGCTACGTACAGCTGAACACAGTTACAAAGGATTCAATAGTCAGTGTAGTTATTCCATACGAAAAATACAATTTGAGCCCTACATAAAGAGGAAGGGGGTCCAATACAGTTTGCTGCAACTCTAATGAAGCAAAATTAGCTGCAGGCAAAACATGGCTGAAGAATAAAGATTCAGCTTTGTTTCTGCCTACAACATCTAATACAAGGAACAGAAATTTACATTACTTTACATATTAGATAGCAGGTACCCATACCTCAGTACAAGGTTTAGCATCTCCATTTAGAAGTCAAACAAATTACAAATTTCTCAGTCATTATAGCCAAGCATCAGATTTGCTTCTTGCAAATGGACACAGCTACCTGTATCATAATATTGCTTCAGAAAATAAAACCAAGAGCCAATATCACAGAAGGTTCCACATGTAATCAGAGCTCATTCCCAACCTGGATACTTTAAGAACAAATGAAAAAATAGTCAATGGCCACAGAACTTAACAACCTCTGTGTAAGCAGTGGGGTGCTGCCTGGCGCCAGCTGGTAAGTGGCTGTTCAGGTGTGCAACAAATGCTAGTATTATGAGGACTGTCACAGTGATGCAATGCTTGGAAGAACAGAGTAAGAAAAGTAGCATTTTCAATATCAAGCATGCTTTGTGTCATTGGCTTGGTTTGGCAGAAATAGCTTTACTGACTTAAGTACTTGCTCAGAGCATGTAAGACCATATATAATACAGTCCCACTGAAAAAGGTGCTTAGTTCAGACTACAGAACACAGAAACAAATCAATATAAGAAATTATATATTTTAGACCAAGTTGCTCTTGGTCAAAAGCACTCATCTTTCATTTAAGAGTGAATTGGGCTGGTAATCACTTTGCTGCAGCTACCTTGTCCAACTGGTGGTATTTCATGACAGACTTCAAAACAATCTTTAAATAAAATTTATGTTCTTCAGGTATTATAGTTAACTAAATTGAAACAGCAATTTCAGTCTAGTTATAGATAGTGTAGGACAGATGCCCTGGGTATCACTAGTGCAGATATACTGGAATCATTTTCCTTATACACAAGGCCAATGCAGGTAAAGAATAAATGGCTATATAAATTCAGGATTCTCTACTAAATAACATAACTAACTTAAAAAGTACTGGTACCGGACCAGCCAGTTTTAGGCACGTCTTTAAAAAAATAAAGTATGTGTTCCATTAATGTAAAAATGCAAGAAGACTCTTAGAAACATCTGGACTTAATGGTGCACTGGAATGGAAGTGATGCTTCCTTTAGTTTCAAGGAATAAAAATAAAAGCTTAAAAAAAAAAAAAAGAAACAATACCATAGGATTCTTCATAAGGGAGAACAGTTTTAGTAAAACTGAGAAGATAAATAAGGAATAATCAGCAGCCATGACAGCTGCCTGGTGAATATTTGTGCTTTAAATGTCCAAAACAAAATGAAGTTCAACAACTCTTCTCGTACCATCTCCCAGACTTCTCATGCGTGTCCGTAATGCAAACCTTGACAGGTTGAAAACACACTGCAGACTTTAGAACTAGAGCTGGCAGGATGCTCCCAGGGCACGAAGGCCAATGGCAATGTCAGCAGCAGAGCTCAGCGATGCTATCCCCAGCGCCGCCAGCCACCAGCTGGAGTGTAGCTTTGGTTAAGACTGTTGTGTGAGCCGTCTGTAGTGAGGTAACACTTGGTTTTCAGGAAGATAGAGAGCCAGTTCCAAAGCTACAAGGACAGTGAATTCAAAACCAATAAGATCTCTTCTGTTGAATCTGAATCTCTCTTCTAGTTTCTATGATAGTAATAAATAAAAAGAAAAAAAAAAAAAAGAGCAGAGGGGGAGAAACAGAATCAGTTATCCGGAATTTATCAATGCACTTTTGGATTAAGTCAACATAATAGAGGAATGAGCAATGCAAGGCCAGAGAGAAGTATTGCCACAGATCAAACATGTAGATCAGCACAGCTGTCACACCCACACAGCAGTTACTGTTTTCCAGGCAACCACTACACAAAAATAACCTCACTGTAGGATCAGTAGGACATTATACTGCATCAGTCAGGAGCTTTTCATAAACTAGAAAAAGCATCCAAAAGGAAGAGCCCTGGATGAAGCTTGAAACTAACTGAAAGAGATAGTCTTGAATGCAGCACGCACTGCTGAAGATGTTTTTCTCATCTTTGCTTTGTTCTATGAAAAAGGAAGGTTTTGACCACACCCAAAACATGCCTCACGGTACTTACATCTATAAGATGTTTAACTTCATGTTTCCTGAGATCACTGCTGATTTTGGCTGCGAGCAGAACGCAAGCACCAGCACACAGTTTGCGGTTCTGTTTGTTGAGTTTGCCTTGGAGGACAAGCTTCTCAAAGTACACATAAGCCATGGACACAGTAACTGGCTCCAGATTGCATTCTTCACTCAGGTTCCGCATCTCTCTCTTCAAACTAAAAACAGGGAGGATAAAAGAAAACACACTCTGAGACACAAGAGCTTTCAGAAAATGCTGTAGGTACACTTCAGTGTGGAAACTCAGAAGAGCACACATTCAGGACTCTTATTTGGGAAACCAGGACTGGTATTATCCCAGACTGGAGCAGCCCAGTTGGCAGCAAGCTGGAGCTGATCCTCGAACTGATTTAAGCTGGCTGACTGCATCTACTGTGGAAGCAAAGTTCCTTATCTGTCCATGAACACTATGGGTTCAGCTCCTTCACTGAAGCACAGGCTGTTGCTGTATGGATCCCTCTGAGATCCCAAACACGTTCATGATTCATAAGACCCCACTGCCCTGACCTACACACTGTCACATCAATGCTGTGCAGTGGGAGGCCTGTCTCCCACATACCTCAGAGAAGAATCAGGTCTGAGGGGGAAGGCAAACTGCTTCATACCCTCCCATAGCAGATGGCCCTTCACTTCTGCATGAAGGAGAACGTTGTGCTGGATGCTCCCTCTCATTGCTATCACCGTGCTACAGAGCTCTCTGCAAAAAAACCCTGCTTATAACAACTACAGAGGGGAGCATGCAGGGCACTGCCAGACTCTGAATAAGCAAACCTTGCCCTCAGCTGGGAGCTGCAATGCTAGTGATTCAGCAATATCATGTTCTAAGCTGGCTATTTCAGAAGGCCCTAATTGCATTAACTCTGGTGTAATACCAGCAAGATTACAGCTCTCAGAAGGCACAACAGTACATCTCATTGGTGAACAGTCAGACATTTCCTGGACAGGGAGGAATTCTGTGTGCACAGTCCTGCCTTCAAAAAATACTTTTCTTCACCAAGTATTCCCAGAACAGACTTTTTTATTCTAGAATCCTGTTGAGTCTACATTCATCAGCAAGTCTTGTAACCGAAAGGTGAAAACAGCCAGAGATGATCTGGATAAAAGCAGGACTGCAGGAAAGCCAAACAATCAAGTTACAAGTATTTGTTTCAAAGCTGATGCTACTTCACTGTTAATTGGCTATTAGTGCTGATGAAACAAAACTCATCTAGGCTGAACGATGAAAACCAACTGTTACTCTTTCCCGGCAACCTAAGCATTCCTGTCATCCCACAGCCAGCTCAACCAGCAACAAGAGATTAGCATTTAATCATATATACTATAAATAGGTCTAGTATTTGCTCCATACAAGTGGCAGATAAAAGTACTGTGTAGATGATGTTCTCATTTTTCACTGCTTGTTTCTTACCTCCTAATTTTGCTCAGCGTCAGCTTGATATGAGGAAACTTCTCTCTGAAGGTTTCATTCATATCCTTTTTAAGGTCTGAGGGTTTCACGTATTCTATGACTGTTGTCTGAAACACAGGAAGAAAAATGTATTGTTATTTGCCCTGTGAGCAGCACTGACAGCTGGACAAGTCTGTCAAGGACACCTCAGTACAAAGGCAAAACCAAGTTTTATTTGATAATACTGTAATGCCTAGGTAATAGCCTAGGTTGAGTCTCAGCCACAGAAAAAAAATCTTAATGAACTAGTAAGCAAACAGCTACAATAAATAAATGCCAACTTGGAGACATGACAAGTTGGCCCTTGACAAGCTCAGCATACAAACTCAACTACTTGTGCATCTCCTGATGAGCTCTTAAGAAGCCACAGCCACTTCCTCAAGGACTGTTTCTCCCCAGGGGAAGTTGTTTATAGGAGGATCTCTCAGGCACTCACTCTGCTCAGGTACACAACCACTCACCATGTAAGAGGCAAAGATGAGAACCCGTTTATGTTTTCCACAGGGCCACTGAGGATCATCCAGAAGATTAGGATCATACTCTGCCACTTCCCCGGCTTCGCTTCCTGAAAGAATGAGGAAAGCACAATGTTGAGCCACAGAACTTCAAGTTTTCTGTTTCCTTTTTAATAAAATGTTCAAACAGCAAATGCTACAATGTTGGCAGACCCCACAGGGCAGGCAAGCTGCAGCTAGGGTCACGCATTTTCATTCTGTATGTGTCAGGTATTACAGTTAATACAAAGCAAACAAGCTGTCTCCAACATATGCCCAACACCATTTTAGACACTGCAAACTAGCAGTTTGTCTTCCACAAGTATGCACAGAGAACTGCACAAACCTGGTTTGCTGCTCAAATCTAACAGATGATAGCATTGTCAGGTTTGCTCTTTTACAGAGTTTAACACAAACCTTTGATTTGTGCATTGTTACAGTGCTAGAAGGCAAGGAAGGCCATCTGTACCCATGCACACCAGATGTTTCTAGCTGAGCAGTATTAAGCCTCACATTTCCAAGGAAATGCTTTGCAGTCCTTGAATTGCATAAGCTACACCGGATATTCAGAGGATGCAAGGAGTAGTGAATATAAGTCTGTCTTAAGGCTCAACCTTTATACTTCACTAACAAACCTTCTCTGCTCAGCTCTAAGCGGTCTCCTTCCAAACACATCACCACTTGCAATTGTCTCACACACACAGTCCTTTCCCACCTTTCTGCTCTGTGCAGAAGTGGTGAGCACGCTGGCAGCCATCCTTACCGATCTCTGTTCCTGCTGGTATCATTTTTGCAGTCACAGGTTTATATCTCGACCCAGGAAGACTCCGTGAAGCACCAGCTCGGCAGGAAGGGACAGCACTATGGCTGTCAGCCTTGCGAACAACCAGGGCATTGGTTGGGTACAGGAATTTTGCATAGGACACAACCTTCAAAAAGAGAAAGTTGTAGTAGTTATGGGGGAAAAAAAAAACAATACTGAAAGCTTACTTTCAGATATATAGGATTCTACAACTCGGAGATCCCCAGTGAGAGCGAGGACCTTGAAATTGGGGGATGGGAGGAAAAGCCTGCATGCAGGAATACTTTGCTTTTGTGGTCTTCAGTATGAAAGAGTTTTTGAGGATGTAGGAAAAGAAAAGGGGGGAGAATCACATCAATAAAGTTCTGGCAATATACAAAGATAACTGAAGAGGTTGTTAGAGGATGTTAAAAAAAATTATTCACATATTGTCTGAGATGCCAGTGAAGACAATTCTCCAGGAATGGAGGCAGAAATGACCAGAGACTGACAGCCTCCTCAGGAGCATTATCACAAGTCAAACATTCAAAACTTTAAGGATCTAAGCAGACTTCCACTGCTCTGTTAAGTTAGAGTTCTCAGTTTATGGAAGCTCTGTATAAACAAGTGATTTGCCCCCGTATCAAACAGTCACAGAGGTGAAAGCAGCCAGCTGACCCACCCGCTGCCCCACGCCAGGCATCAGCATTACAGATCAGGAGACAAAAAGTATTTCCTTACCTTGCCATCCGCCCCCAGCTCTACTCCTTCCATGCCAAGGACCATCTCAGTGGACACCGAAACGCCCCCAGAAGGATGTCGCTGCTTCTGTCCATCCATCTTCAGGTCACTAAATGCAGACAAGAAAACGCACTGTTGGAAAACACAGCATGAGCTCAGCTGCCCTTAAGGTGAATGCCAGGGCCTGTCCTGCGCCTCCACCAGCACCAAAGGGTCAGAGCTCCACTATGCATGAACTGGACTGTCCACCAACCTCATCTCCAAGTAAGTGCTAATTTTTCACTACTCTTTTCAAAACGTGGAGACGTTCATTAAGTCAAGAATTGCACTTCACCTCATTCTAAAAGTCAAATCTGCAGCAACGTGCCCATCAAAAATGGGGTTATTTTTAGGTACGGTCCTTCTGCCTAAGACAAACCATTGGTAAGACAGAAATGCTCAAACACTTAGCAGCAAGCACAGTTTATATGACTAGTTTTCTAGGATCAGAAGCTGGCCTTTCAGCTGCCATTTTCCAGCCACTGAGCACACAAGCTCACACGAGGAATTTGAGCTGCTACCAGAACTCTGCTTCAGTGATAGCAGCATTGTCACCTATATTCCAGCACAAAAAAGACAGCTTTCAGTTGAAGAACTGCATTGCCAGCTTCCACACAAGCAGAATAACACTGAGCTCACAAGTGCCCTAAAATAACACCAGCAACCTTGCTGCTTTTCCACTAAATGGGAAAACGTTTTCCCATCAACTATTTTTACAGCAAGTGTATTTGAATACAATACAATTCCCACCACCAAACATCCGTTTCCTTCTGCCATATGTTACGTACAGGACAGAAGTGACAACACAATTGTTTTGGCAGAAGTGGATTAAAATAAAATGATTTTCTATGGTATACTTGTAGGTCAGACCTTCACAGAATCAACTTAATAGTTCACGAGAGACTGAGCAAAGCTGCGTGGAAATCTAAATAGCAGGACTTGTTTCTCATATTTGACCATATTTACAGTTCCATGCAAAAAAATGGAGTACAGCTGTTAAAAGCAGTATAAAAATCAGGCTAAACTGCTTCTATTTGGCCTAGACTGTGAACAGTGACATTCATGGCTTTGGAGAGGTGAAAAAAAATGGAAGAACATCTCAAACCTCATTATAGCATCACTATAGAGCCTTGAAGGCTTCCCAGTAAGGAAAGCAGCAGACCTATAGCAGATGTACTCATTTAAGACCCTCCACAAACAACAGCACAGTTAAAGGCAACTCACCTGATACGTAAACTCTCCCCATAAGGTAGGATAGAAAAAGCCACGCACAGCGTTCGTTTAGCGCAGATTAATACGATCCTGTAAGGAGATGGGGAAAGATCAGGATAAGAATTGTCATCCAGAAGTTACAAAGCAGCTTCCTATGAAACACAAACATGGAACTCCTCTCTGTGCTAGAAAGGAGGATGGGGTTTGGGCAGAATGGCTTAACATCCTCTCTTTCTCCATCAGTGGCAGAACCATCAGCAGACTACTGCAGATGTAGCAGATACAAATACCCCCCGCCTTCGACATAAAACGTGTTTAACATTAGGAAGACCACAGGAACACTGCATTATTCCCACTGATGTCACCCAGCTAACCACATGGAACTAGAGCTTGTTTGTGGGCACATCCCATTTCACACAAGTATGAAGGTACGGCTGATCTCCAGGTGTTACCTGCTGTTCTTCGTGTCATACTGCCTCATGTTCTTGATGAAGTGCATCTTCTTCAAATTCTTGTGCCTTGGAGACCCAGATATATGCTTGGTTCTGCAATTATAAGACAAAACCCAAACACTTCAGTGCTCTGAAAAACAACAACAAGAGGAAAAACCGTGCCAGGTGTATGATCAGATGGCAGCACTAGCATGCAGGACCTCAGATACTGGCGTGGAAGAGGGTGGAGGGAGGAGAGGACTGCATGCAACGAGTTAAGGTTAATGCTGCTTTTGAAAGAAGTACCTTTGTACACTGGCATATTCCACTATGTCTTCTAAAAAGTCTAGAGAGCAGCGCTGGGAGATAAAACGCCTTCTGCAAAATGTACAACACCATGAAGAGTGAACAGTATTAGTTCATGGCCTCTGAGTTTATGAACTGCAACAGATGTATGAGCTCTTAGGACAAACGGCAGCTTTTCTTTGACTTGTTTTGTAGGGAAGCACTCTTCCAATGAGTTCCACATTCCTAAAAAGGCCAAGAACTTGCTTTCCCTGCTAGGCACTTTGAAGTCTTTGGGTACATATTTGTACTGGCTTTGGTAACAAGACCACTCAAAACAAGAGAATACCCACCTCTAAGCTAAACACCCAAAGAGCTTCTAAATACGCATTTGAAATCTTATCAGAAATATTACAAAAAGTTCCCTACACATACCAAGGCATCTTATATCAGCCTACCAAAACACATCAACACACACATCTGTATGATGGCAGAACATCTGTAGCTCCACTCCTGCCCCAGAACACGGTGCTGCTCCAGTAGCAGACCACGAGTCGAGGATGTGAGCTCAGCAACACGGATACAGCTCTTAGGAGAACAGCAGGGAGGGCTGTTAGAGGATGCAAAGAGTATTCAGGGCCCATCTGAAATTCCCACATGGAAGATACAAAGAGAGCAGCAGTAGGAACCTTGTGAGTTAGTATGACAGTTAATAGAAAGTCAAGTTAATTGACAGAGTTCTACAAAGAAACTGGCTGCAATGTCTATAGGAACAAGGTCCTCAGATTCAACAAACACCACCAAAATACTGACACCACAACTGTCAAATTCTATGTTTTCCACTTTAAGCATGCATTGTGCTGTGCTTTTAGCACAAACCACGTGTATTCCAGTGCCAAAGTGGCACCATAACTCAACTGACAGACAAAAAAACATCGTCATGGAAGCCAACCTGGGAGAAGCTTATGGGACATACGCTGTAGGATGCTGGGTTAACCTAAAGCTTAAAAGCTAATATTGAGCCCTAGGCCAAAAGCATGGCACCTCGGGTATGTGCAGGGAGCAATGGGCAGGGAAGGCAAACAAAGGCAGATAACATGGGATTTCTTAATTGCCAGAAGCTATAGATGAGTTTTTACAGCGAAGTTGGATAAGCAACTCAAACACACAGCTTTGTTGCTACACAGCAGGTCCACTGGCATTCTGGATGTGACCATGATCTGGTTCCTCCCTATGAATGGACATCAGCATCCAAACACCTTTCATCCAGGCTTCAGTTTTAAAATATTTTGGCTTGCCAGTGAAAGCTTTCCTGTAAAGTTCAATGCTTTCACATACATGTGCTTTAGTCTACTTTGGCATTTAGTCTGCAATTTAAAACAAAACGCCAAAAACAACAGGCCTGCACGTTTCATGATGTTTTCTATCTCAAATGTTATGGCACAAAAACAGCTCTCAGCGTCTCCACTGCTGTCATGGAACCACAGATCCTGAGCTGGAAGGACCCCAAGGACCATCGAGTCCAACTCCTGGCTTCACACAGCACCACCCAAGATTCCAACCAGGAAAAGCAAACCCGAAGCCAGTGACAACAGGGATGAGAGCACAAAGCACCTGACCCCATGGCGCTGTGAGAGCACATCTCACTGAGTGCTGCTGCAGTGAAAGGATCCTGCCCCTTTGCTCAGAGCCACAATGACTCATCCCTGCTGTGCCAACAGGAAACTTCATTTTTAGCTGCACTTCAGCTGAGATTTTCTGTCCTCATGTGAAGCTGTCACCTCAGAGAAATTCAATGTGCCAGGCAAGGCAGGATGCTCTCCTCCATTCTCAGAGGTCCCACTGGTTCAGAGCACACTGTGTGCTCAAACAAACATTTTGCAACACCAGAGCCTTGCTGCAGTAACGCTATCAGCAACAACTTCTTTATTACACAGTGCAGTATGCTGCAAACTAAGGCTTTTATTTTGAGTTGTCTGCACTTAGCTTGCAACCTGTCTTAGTTTCAGTGCTCTTCTCACACAGTCAGTTCACACATAGAGGAAGCACAAGGTCATGCAGCAGCCCCGCTCCTGCCCAATGAAGAACAGCAGAGCCACGCACTCTGTGCTCAGCAGACTCACCCAGGATAACACCCCTTGTTTGCGTCTGATCTGCTGAGTTCAAAAGACTTCAAGTCATTTACTGCTGCCAAGTGTGACTTCAATACGACAGCAGAAAGCCAAAAGCAGAACTCTGTTACCTTACGTACCTGACTGATGCTCGACCTGGCAATTAGAAATCAAATCAGCCAATATTAGAACTTCAATAAGTTCTGTGTAGGAGGCTGTAACATCAGCAGGACCCTAAGGGAAGTTCAAACCACCTGAGAGCCAACACAGCTCGCTCCTGGACAAGCCAGAGGGTTGGTTTGTGTCTGTCTGTCCATCCAGCCCCACTCAAGGCCTCCCTTTGGTGCTTTCTCACTGTTCTAAGAGCCAATAAAGAAGGACCCACCCAGGACTGCACCACACAGAGCATGTGCCCAGAGATGAGGGGCGAGATGAGGAGTCCTGGGTTAAGCCTGGCCTTGTTATCTGTGTGCACACAGAATCCAACAGCACTGCTCTGAAATGACCTAGCACCAACCAGACACCTTCAGAACAGATAAAACCCAGCCACGCGTGCTCAGTTCCATTTCCACTCCCACCCTGGGAGGCAGCAGCCAGCCCTAATTTCCCTCCTGATGGATTTCCCACTGAAAAACCCCACTTCTCAGTGCTTCCAGCCCCACACTTGTATCAGCAAGCAAGTAACAAAGTGAAGCAGCACTCGGATCCCGGGCCAGAGGTTAACCCAGCTCTTAAGTGTTCCCAGCAGGACAGGACACAGCTAAGAGCACTCTATGTATAGCACTGGTAATCCCTCAGTGTCCTGTCCTGCAAACTGAAAGGAAGAAGCTGCGTGAGCCACAGTCTCCAACTGGAGAGCAGTGGCCTTTCAGGGGGCTCAGGGCAGGGTCCCCCAGCCCACCCGCAGGCCAGGCCACATGTGGACACCCAGGAGACCACAAGAGAGAGAAGCAAAACGTAGGAAGCAAACCAGATGATCAAAGGAAATAAAAAGGAAGGCAAAAGAATAGGAAGAAGGATGACCTGCACCCAGCCTACGTTTTTTCCTCAATAATATCTGGGGCTCCTTCCACCCCATAACATCATGAGTTGCATCCCTCGCCCTTCTCTAGGTGGGAGGATGCTATGGTGGAGGATGCACACACACCCCCATGGGCACTTGGCTAAAATCAGCAGGTGGGCTCAGATCCTCTGCTGCTCCTTCACAACGCACACTGCTAATAGATGAACGGAACAGAGGAGGTCAAGAATCTTTAATTACAGCGTAAAATTAAGGCTAATAGAATTCGGTTTCTTATTTCTCACTCCAAAGTTAGTTGTATGGCTGCCCCCTTGCAAGGTGTTCCACATACCTCAGTGTAATCACAGCTGCCAAGAGACTGAGTTATTGATGTAATGATGGCAAAAGTCGGTTACTGGTTTGTGCAGGCACAGCCTTACTGACAACTGCCAAAGGTGATCTGCTCCAGGAGCCCATAGATCCCAAATCTTGCTTGCAACAGGGAGACATGCCTGTCAGATCTGCTTTGTCAGGACACACCATGCAGAATCACAGTGAGGTTTTCCCTTCCCTGTGGGTGAGCCAACAACCCGCAGTGAGCTGTGCTGCTGTGACCGTGTAACAGCACTGCTGACAGAGGATTACAGGAACCTGATCCCATCTTTAAGCTTAATTTTTCCTCTACTGCTACTATGTAGGCAGCCTGGAAGACACTTGCTGCTTCCAAGCTTGCATTGTAGTGTGTGAAAATCCCTATTCCCACACCCCATGCCCCACTGCTGTCAGTGTCTCAAGCATTTGCTTTTCCTCCAAAGCAGATTGAGCACAGCTTGCTGGCAGCAACAACTCTGCAGTAATTACAGACACAGAAGTTAGACCACATTGATAATAAATCACATTCAAACCACTGCCATTGCCACATCTTTGGTGCAATACATGACTTCGAGTACACAAAGTACGATCCAAAGCGTGGAGCAGGGCTGTGTGTCATACCTCAGGGTTAGAAAGGAGGCTCCAAATCTTTGACCCTTGTGTTCTTATTCAAGGTTTGTTTGCAAAACTGAAGGGCTGCAGGGCCTTCCTGCTGGTCCCAAACCCATGAGCAAACCCTGCACTCCTCGCAGAGCAGCAAAGCTGTGTGCAAGGAATGCAGCATGCAGCGCATGGGGCAAATGAGAAGGAGACAAGAAACTGCAGCAGGACTGGAGGTGGAGGCAGAGCACACAGGGAGCTTACTCAGCCTGTAAGATTTTAAGTACTAACAAGGAAATAAGTGACTGTAGATCTTTGTCACAGTGGCTGCTGCCTCATTGCTGGTTCACAACCACATAAGATTAAGACCTAATGCTAATCAGAAACAGAGCCCATATATCACATTGCTCTGGTGCTAAGGGTGTTTCGACAATCTAGGGAGAAAATGATGCCTTCCAGCAAGCCTTAGGAAAGCAGCCTGTCGCAACAAAGCCCCAGGGCAGGCAGATGTAAGGCTGCAGTGCCCAGAGCCCATTTCTCCTAAAGCACGCATACACCTCTGGAGAGCCTGCTGGAACTGCTGCTCCCAAAGCCAGCAGGAGGTGCTGGCCAGGACACTGCTCCCCAGGGCTCTGCCGTGTCCTGTGGGTGTCTCTAGCTGGCACCGGTATGGTCCCCCTGTGCTTCATGCTCTGTTTGCTAAGATGACCAAAATGCCGACCAAAACAAGCATGCAAAATGCAAGAGATGTCACCGAGGACATTATGCATTATGGAAATATTCAAGTACTTCCCTGAGAGATGATACATCTCATCATGTGCCTTGCTAAAATAAGAGCCTTTGGCACAATAAAACTCCCAAGTTCCAAGGAAAAAACCCAACAAACAACCCAAGGGCAGTGCTCCCAGAAGGCAGCTGCTCCCAGCCAAGGTGTTCCAGCTCCTGCAGAAGCTTCTTGTGTTACAGCCTCAGTGCTTCCCACAAACCTGGGCACTGCTTTGTGAAACGCCTTCCCTTCCCTTGCACTTCCAAGACAAGGAGAGCTCTTCACATAACATCATCTTCACAGGTTGAAACAGTAAATGGTACACAAGGTATCTATAAACCAAAGGTTAAGAGTTTAATAGCTCTGTATCCTAAGAGCTCAGTTACAGCCCTGCTAGTACCACCCACCTGCCTTATCAACAATACCTCATTAAAAACCTCAGATTTCATGGTTTGCACACACATCACAATACAGAATTTTGTGAAAGTCACATTCCCTCTGTCTTTTTTTTTCCTGAAACAAAAGGCCTAGAAGCCATACCCAAACCCAAAGCAAAAGTGCTGTCCTGTGGTTAAACTGCAGTGGACTTCTGTGCTCAGCGAAGCTATGCGAGAAGCACTGAGAACCTCAGACCTCAGTATTCACCCTCATGTGCACGCAGCATCCAGCGTACGGCTGTGTTCAGAGTGGGCTTTGCAAAACACCCAAGTGCTATGGCTCAGACGGGAGGCACCAGCTGGGGGGGACTGAAGGAAGAGAATGGAGGGAAGTGCTCCAGTCTGCAAACCAAACAAAACTATGCTTTAAGGCAGCACGCTGAGATCCTGCAGGCTTCAAGAGTTACAGCTGCCAGGCACACCCCTTGCTGCTGACTGATGGATGTACCTGGCTGGAAACAACAGGCAATCAATAAGAGAGGCAGCTTTGAGTTGTCAGGTATTTGCTATTGGCCACACACATCCACCTGTGGGCGCAGCGTGGGAGAAGTCTGCTGAAGCAATGCTGCTGGGGAGCAGAGTGCAGCCGTAACATCTCAGCTGAGCTTTAAATAAAGCCCAGGAACAGAAGGCGTTCGCGTTCAGCCCTGAGCAGCACAGCAGCCCACAGCCACGGCTCAGAAGTCACAGCTCACAGCCTCCAACGGGTACTGCTGCTTCCTTAACAGCACCACGCCTGCCCAGGCTTCTGCACAGAAGGCTTAGAAATGACAGCTAAAGCCTTTAAGCATTATGTTTCACTCGTCTCCAAAAAAACGTGTATCAGCACAGGATTTGTGCTTTTCTTTTCTTAAATAAATGTTTCTCCAAATGAAAGCAGCCACAGAGCTGACAGCGGGATAAAACACTGCATTAAGCCACGACCAGCAGGAAGGCCTGATCGAGCACTTCTTCTATTGCACACAGGGAACTGATTTGATCACACCTATGTCAGCAACACAGCATCCAATCAACGCTTCCAAGCAGAGTTGGTCCAAAGCACTGCTGCTACCACTGCTGCTCAGACTCCTACGTTGAAATGATTTGGATTAACTCAGTCATTTCTGATGCCCCGTGTTCCACTTGTTCTTTGACAGAACAAAAGAACAGGGTAAGGTGGAAAGGGAGAAGAGAGGAGAACAAGGCGGGTAAGGAAGCAGTACACACATAGCACTGTAATTTAAGATGCCATTAACAGAAGACACCTGAAGGGAAACAAAAGTGGGAGGTTAAGTCATTGAGTTTCTGAAGGAGCACTATAAAGCAAAGCATTCAGATGAAACCATGCCTCCAAGGAGTGCTGCCAGCACACACCCAGCTCCTGCTGGAAGTTTCCATCCTAAAGGAGCTGAAAGCCACAGAGCAGCTCAGGAACTCCCCACCACGTCCCATAGGCAGGTTACTGTACATAGCACAGATCAGAGATACAAGCGGACAAATGCTGAACGCAACGCCCTGTGCTCTTGCAGCCATCTCTTCCCCAAGCTGAAATACTGGTCAGTTTTGTCACTGCTCACGCAGAAGCCCTTTCATTACTCTGGTTACCTCTGCACGCCTCTCTCTACCTTTGTTTTCCAATTTAATCTTCCTTTTCAGCTGGATTGATTGGAGTCACTGGTGGAGCATGACAGCTCGGGATGAGATACCAAGAGGGGCAGGAAGGACACGGAACAAGAGCAGACCCAAGCAATATGTACTAAAGAGTATTTTCTTAACATCTGATCGACTTGGCGTGGAAAAGAGAAGGTATGGATAACATCACCGAAACCTCTCTACTTCTAAAGCTCCTGATGCTAAACTCAAAATCATCACCCACAGCATTAAACCGAAGAGCATACAAGAGAAGAACAGCTCAGCGCCCGGGAGAAGCCCAGGAGGAGGACCCCACACCGCTACTCACAGCGCTGCTGCTCTCTGGCTTTGCTCATCGTCCCGCGATCCCGGCGGCACGCAGCTGCCCGGCTGTGCACCCAAAGGCGGCACCGCTAATTGCACCGCAGCTCCCAGCTCAGCAACACGGATATCAGCCCGTCAGAGCCCCGAGAGCCGCTCTACGGAGCGCGGATTGTTGGTGCCTTCGGTTTTGTCCTCCTTATCGGCAGGCTCTGGGGTCAGCTCGCTTTACAAAGCTCTTTATGCAAGAAGCGGCCTGAAAGGAGCTCTTTTAGAGCTCAAATCCCCGAGATCCGAACCGGACGCTGCCTTCCACCGAGCAGAACGCCGGCACAGAGGGGCTGAGAGGAGTCCTCCGGACACACAGCGGGAACTCCGCGCCCCGGGGCTGAGGGAGGCGCTCCCGTAGGGATGGGGACAGCATCCCCCCACCGGAGCGGCCCCGGGGCTGCCCCTCCCGCCCCCTCCAGGTGCTCCCCCGGCAGCGCCCGGCCCCGCGTCCCACGCCCCCCTCCTCCCCCGGGGCCGCCGCTTTCCCACGCTCGCTCTCCACCCCCCGGGGGCACCGGGCCGGGTGAGGGCCCTGGGAAAGCTCCGCTCTGCCCTCGGCTTCCCACGCCCCAACGGGGCCGGGCTCCGAGGGGCGGGGAGGAGCCGAGCCGGGAACCCCTCTCCTCACTCACCTCTGCCGCTGCACCTCCAGCGCTAACCCGGCGCTCTGCGTGGGGCTCAGCAGCCCCGCGGCACCCGGTTTGACGGCGCCCAGCAGCGCGGGTGGTCCGGGGGGGGCCGGCGGGCAGAGGGGGCCGCCCAGCAGCAGCGCGATGCCCCCGCGGGGCGGCTCCGCGTCCCCTTTCAGCCCCGCGGGGGATGCCGCGGGCGGCGGCGGCAGCAGCAGAGCGGGAGGGGGCCCGTTGGACGCCCGCGGCGGGGACAGCAGACGCGGGGGGGCTCCGGCCGGTTCCACCGCTTCCTCCGCTTCTCCCGGGCCCGCGGGGGGAGGCGGCGCTTTCTCAGCCTCCGGGCAGGAAGGCGGACGGCCGTCCAGGGAGATGTTGTTGAGGAAGAAGAGCGCGGCCTGCCGCCGCCGGGAGTCCCCCCGCTTCCGCGGAGGCGGTGCCGGCTGCTCGCGGGGCGGCCGCGGGGCCGGGGAGCCGCACGCAGCGGCCGCGGCCATTCTCCGAATGAGCCGGGAGCGCCTCGGCAGCCCGGGCGGGGCGGCTCGGAGCGCGGCGCCGCCGGCGGCTCGCTCGCTCATTGGCTGCGTGCCGGCGGGATGCAAATGAAAGGGGACGAGGCGCTGAGCTGATTGGCTCGGAGCGTGGCCACGCCCATCCCGCCGGCCGGTAGCGCGCCACGGGGTCCTAGCGCCGCCGCGCCGCCGCCGCAGGGCTCCGCCGGTCGGGGTGCGCAGGGAGGGGGCTGCCCCTCGTACCGCCCTGCTCCCCCCGGGGCTGCGATGTGGGCAGCCCTTTCCTCCCTTGGCTCCGTCCTCTCCAAACCCACGTCCCTACAACCACCCATCGCATCTCTTAAAAAAAAAAAAAAAAAAAAAAAACTTTATAAAACTTCTCCATCTCTGCTCTCAGTGTCACATTGCCACAGTTTTGGCCTTCCTGCAAGCAAGGATGGCACAGCTGCACAAACTGTTACCTCCACGGGACAGCTTGGCACTGCACGCTGCTCCCATGGTTATGCTGTACAATATAAGCACACCCTCTGGCCCAGGTGATGCTCCGAGCTCTCACTCCTAAGGGCTGTGCCCCATGTGCCACCCCTGGAGGATGTCAGTGTGTGCTGCTGACGCCATGCAGCGGTGTCCAGATGTGCTCTGGGAGCGAAACCCCGGCAATCCAAATGATGACCAATGACGTGAACTGAAATGTGTGCCCTCAGTAGCGAATAGATGTTGAAACTGTCCTGTAAGATGCAAACAGGTGCTAAGGACTGCGTGATGAGATTATTTTGGCTTGCAGTTACAAATGGTACATTAACATTTCTACCATAATATCTACAGCATTTAATAATATCAGCAATAAAATGGGAGATACATTTTTTTTCTTGTGGGCTCTCATTTAAAGACTGTTAAAATAAGAGTGCGCAGTATAAAGTCTCCCCTCAAAGTCCTGAGAACATCCTCAGTACCTTATGGTATTCCATATAGGTCAGATTTCGAGCCAAAATTATTTGGCAGAACTGTCTCATATCACAGCTGTGAAAAAATTATTCGGGATAAAGAGGAATTAAAATCCTTCCTGCTGGCAGGCTAATCAAATACGCCAAGGGATAAATGGGCATGGAAACCTCACTGGGCTTCCTGCAAACAGTTCTCTAAAACTCAAGATTCAAATAAATACATTGAAAAAAAGCATTTTTTTTTTTTCTCTTCGTCTTTCCTTGCAAAAGCAGCTGTAGGACACAAATTGCCCCATGGAGTCAGCACGGGATGAAGAAGAGGAGGTGGCCTTCATCGCTTGATGGGCCGCTGCCTTAAAGCTGAAATCAGAGGTCTGAGTGTGGCAGCGCTGGGAGCTTTCATCTGCATCTGATGGGCTCACAGTGTATGGCTGCAGTGGGCACAGTGCTCTGTTTCACGGATCTGCTGCTGAAAGAGGTGGGTGGCCTCACTGCATCGCTCTCACAAGGCAGGGGCTGGGTGCAGAGCAGGGGGATCTCTGCTGTTGGCTGCTCCCTGCGATGTGGAATCGCTGCTGCTGGGGAAGCTCTGCTTTGGCTGAGCATGCTGCCAACACGGGGATGCTATTTTGGAAAGGGGCTCCAAGCTCCAAGTTCCAAGCTGGAGCATGCAGGAATCTTAACTTCTGCCAAGCCCCAGGTGAAAGCAGGTGGTTCTGCATTTCTAGCAGCATCACTGCATGGATGTAAAGCACTGTTTTGAATTTCCAATACTTAACTCACTTCACTTCCCTCCTAGACTAACAGATGGACCCTGAATGATGTGGATACATGGCTGATTAGCCAGGAGTTGCTGGAATAACGCCCTGCTCTGGCCCTTATTCCAATATTAGGTGGGGAACAGAGGTACCAAAGACACTGGGAGATTTTGTTCCTACATGCAAGAACTGCAGGATTTGGCCTGAGCATCTGATATGAGACAGCATTTAAAGTACATACGTGGGCAGGGTGTTATGTTTTTGCAAAATCATGGCCTGAGCTCAAGCAAAGATAAGCAGGTCAGGAATATATTTAGGCTGGGAGCCAGAGGAGCAGCCTTCCAGTTGGAGCAGCTGCTCATACGAAGATGAAGCACAAGGAATCTCTGTACATTTTCCATCCTGAGCACAGCGTAACCCTTCTGCAGTCCCACGTTGCTCAGGTGCTCTCCTCTGCCAGTCTGTGCCAGCTGGGGAATGAAAAGGAAACGGTGAAAAATGCTGCTTTTGTCCCAAAGCCCAAACACTGGGGCACGGTCTGAAAACAGCAGTAATCCCACAGGCAGTTGCTGAAATACTCTCCATAGCTCATGGTTACAGCAGCACACACTGCGCCCATCAATTTCAGGCCCTGCAGCAGTCTGCTCAGCACAGTGACAGCCCTCAGTGCTCCTCCATGTGCAGCCCAAGCCCAGGGAGCGTCAGGCAGGACAACTCCCTGCAAGGAGGTTGGGGTGAGGTGGGGGGTCAGACCGTGCTCCCAGTAACAGCGATAGGATGAGAGGTGATGGTCTTAAGTTGTGCCATGGGAGGGTCAGGTTGGGTGTTAGGAAACAATTTTTTCTCTGAAAGAGCAGTGCTGCAGTGGCACAGCTGCCCAGGGGGGTGGTGGTGTCACTGTCCCTGGAGGTGTTCCAGAGCCATGGAGATGTGGCACTGAGGGATGTGGGCAGTGGGTGCGGTGGGGTGGGCTGGGGTTGGACTTGGGGGATCTTAGAGCTCTTTTCCAACCTCAGTGATGCTGTGGTTCTGTGATTCCCATCCCCTCTCCTGAGCAGGCTCCAGCCCAAGGTCCTTGTGCCACGAACCCCTCATCCTCATGAAATCCTCTCCAATCACCATCATGGCCAGTCAAAGAGATCACCACCACAATCACCACATCCATTCCAACTACCACATTTGGGATTACGTGTTCTCCTGAGATCCTCCAGCCCCTCCTATATATTTTTTATGCCTTGGAAGTTTCTGCAGGGTACCGTTCCCACCTGAATGAGTACGGCTTCAAGTCCTGCCCTTAAGCTTTGTCCTAACACTGCAGTAGTCCTGCATCAGCAGGCTGCAGGGTCGTGGCTGCCCGTACCATGCCTGCAGAGTGCATCTGACCTTGGGAAGCACTCACCCAAATATCCATCCCACTCATATCTCCCAAGTGGGACTTAAGCAAGAGCACAGCAATGCCTGGAATGAGTGTTCCTGCGGTGAGCGGAGGGGCGAAGTTGTGTTCCCAAAGCCAGCACTATAAATGGGCATCAATGAGCAGATCCCACTTAAAGGGATTTCACTACAGAGAAGGTGGCAGTCAGCCTCATGAGAAAGAAACAGCCTCAGGATATCTTCAAAATACCTCCTGCTGTAGAGGGAACGACACTGCTGAAAGCTTTAAGGGAAGGAGGAAAATCTGGCGTGCAGTTCTCTATTTTCGGTGCTTTTAGTTCCTGCATCCCAGCACAGCCCTGTTCACTCCCAGCTCCACTGCTGCCTCCCTGCACAGCAGCAGCTCAGTTACAGCGCAACAGAGGAACCTTTGTGTGGTGGCATTTTTTTTTTTCCCCTCGAGATGGAGATTTATATTCACATCAAGGCTCGCGCAAACATATTTCTTACAGCACTTTACAAACCGGTAGCTGGAAATGTCAGTTTGCTGCTGAGTCAGTGGGAGGCTGATGCATTGAGGACAAGGGGCTGGTGTGCATCCCCCAGGTCTGAGGGCTGAGAGCAGCCAGCAGCACCGGGAGAATGATTCAGCACCTACAAATGCTTAAGGATCAGCAAGCGAAAAGCTTGCGGTGGTCTGCAATCAGAAATGTTTTGCATGACAGGCAGCGAGGCAGCCAGCCATGCTAATTCTGATGGGCAAAAAGGGAACAGCAATGCTTACCCTGTTGCTCTTTCAGATTTGCACAATTTCAGGCGCAGCCAGTGGGTGAATTGCAACCAAGCTGTGTTTCCAGTCTGGTCCTCTGGGAAAGCAGCTCATGGGCGCAGACACCCCACCTCCATGCACATCTACATGGATGGCAGCAGATCTATGATTTGTTCAGACAAAACCAACATGGGCTGCCAGCCCTCTAGACGGACTGAGCTGGTTTTGGGACAGCCTCTCTTCTGCTTTTTTTTTTGCTCCAAGGGACATAACTCACAAACTCATCATGGGTGGATTTTGGGTCATTGCACAAGGCAGCGCTGTGCTCAGAGTTTCCTTCCTTACGGCAGAACGAGCTCAAGCCTCAGCCTGCCTGGACATCACCAAATCAATACTTGCATTTATCTGTCAAGGATCACAAGAGCAAGAGACTGGCGGCAGAACTACAGGCACTGACGGACTCCAGCAGTTACCCATGGCCCTGCAGCACAGTGGTGGATGCCAGCATTCAGGGGCTGAGTGAGGACAGCATTACAGGGCTGGATGGAGTGCTGTGTGTGAAGTATGATTTCCCCCCAGCAACTTGCTACGTGTGCTTTGATTCAGAAAAAAAACCACCCAACATGGTTTGTTTGCTTTTATAGCAATGGGACTGTCCTAAGTATGAAATATGAACCTCCTGGAACACAGATTGCAGGGAGGTATGGGGGCACAATCTGAAAATGCCTGCTGGAAAAAGGCAAGAGGCAACACAAGGAAACAATAAAGGTCCAGTAAATGAAGGTCAATTCTGTGCAATGCACTGCAAAGAAAAAGAAAAATCTCTGTGGGGGGAAAAGAAATAAGAAATTGGTGGATTTGTTTCTTTGGCAGCACTTCTGCCTATCGAGGGATCGTCACAGGGAGGGCATCATTTTATAGCTGCATAAAAGTTCCCTCCCTCCTTCAGTTCTTCTGGTTTCAGGCTGCCTCCTTGCAAAGGGACCTTTTTCAGGTTTATATCTCCTCTCCTCTCCTCTCCTCTCCTCTCCTCTCCTCTCCTCTCCTCTCCTCTCCTCTCCTCTCCTCTCCTCTCCTCTCCTCTCCTCTCCTCTCCTCTCCTCTCCTCTCCTCTCCTCTCCTCTCCTCTCCTCTCCTCTCCTCTCCTCTCCTCTCCTCTCCTCTCCTCTCCTCTCCTCTCCTCTCCTCTCCTCTCCTCTCCTCTCCTCTCCTCTCCTCTCCTCTCCTCTCCTCTCCTCCCTTTCCTTTCCCATTCACTACCCCTCCCTTTCCCCTTCCTACCTCCCTCCCTTCCCTTTACTCCAGCAGCCCGGGGGAGGCGTTGCGGGGCGCAGCGCGGAGCAGCTCTGCCCGGCAGGCGGCACTGCACGCCCGCGGCTGTCAGCTCTCAGCGCCGGGCCCAGGGGCTGAGCTCTGTTCTCTCCCTGCCCGGCTGCAGTGAGTCTTTTTGCTTTATTACCATTGTTATCATTACTGTCTCTATTAGTATAGACATTAATAAAGATATACATATATATATTATTTATTTTTATTTTACCTGTCTTGCTCTAAGGAGGTGGAAACACAATGTGGAGAAGATGCCCATGCCAGCTGTGCTCCTGGCTGGGGGTTTGTCTTGCCATGCTCCCCCTCATGTGAACAGGACAAACAAACTCGCAATAAAATAAGAGCAGTGCCTGGCAGAGGAAGTGGCTGTGGAGAGACACCATGTAGGGCATATGATGTCTCTGGCACTTTTGTTTCAGCTCTGTTTGCTGCACGTTTGTGAGGAGCAGCTCTGCTCACCCCTGTTCTTCATGTCCCATCCCAGGCAGCAGCACTCCATCACTCGATGCTGAAGGCCACGATTCAGAACAACTGCATGAGAACAGCTTATCCATACGAAAGCGAGCTCTCGACAGTACCACTATGGGCAGCATGAGTTGCTGGGCTGGGGCTGTGCTGTGGGGCACAGCCAGGAACACACACCTGGCCCTGCTGGGGACACCAGACACCTCAGGTCTGCTGTCGTTCCTCATTCTCTTGTCCCTTCCCTCTCTGGGAATGTGTCCCACCTGCCTGGCCTGTGTACTCAAAAGGAAATCCATGGGCTCTGAAGCTCTGAAGCTCAAACAAGATCCACACCTGTATGAAACCCAGGTCGGGATCGTCTCCATGCATCAATTTAATGGGACCTGCAGTGCTCAGGTGGGCACTGGGTTCTGGGCCACAGGGAGGGAGGTCAGGGTCCCTCCTCCCAGCACCAAATCCTGAGGAAGAGCATGGTCCCTTTTCCTGGCATCAGGGTGAGGGTCCATGCTGAGCTTCTCCCAGGAGCACCCAGGGAGGGTTTGAGGGTGTTCTGCTCCTGAAGTAGTTCTTATGGGTCCTTATGGACAGCAGTTGCTCTCTCGGTGTTGGTGGAATGCTGGATCTGAGCTCTACTCCTTCAGCTGCAGTGTCCATGTGTCTCTGCACCACCCAGTTAACTGTCCTCAGAGGGGTCATGGTGGGAAGCCAAGCAGCTCTCTGCTTCCTCTGTCATCTCCAGTGAGCACTGCTCCACTTTGACTTTCTTTCTTCCTCTCACTGCCTTCTTGGAGCCTGTTAACAGCAAGATGAACCCAGGAGTTAACTACAGAGTGATGGATTTGCCCATATAAGATCAATGTGGCCTAATCCCAAAACAGGGACTGCACAGGGGGAAGGTAAAGCTCAGCAAAAGAGAGTGTGACAGGGCCATATGTCAGGTTTGATGGCCGCACTGGCTTATCCTCATCTTTATCAGGAACAGCTCTCTGCCCATTCACCTGTAGGAAGTGTGGGCCCAACACATTCCTTTGTCAGCCAGGGAAAACCTCTGGGGCCACACTGGAAAATCAACAGAGCTGGTAGAAACCTTGATCTGAATGTCAACAGCTTGCTGCTGGGAATTTGGCTGTCCCCAGCCAGCTCCTCCCAAGTGGTGAGCAAACAGGAGGATGTGGAGCTGCTAGCTTAGGTGCTCAGGGTACTCTTTGGCCAACAAGCATGGCTTGGTTTGGAAGGAACCTTGAAGATCATCCAGTTCCATTAGCAGCTCTACTCTGGCTGGGGACACTGTTGCCAAAAGCATGGTCCAGCACAGCTTATTGCAGTGAATCAAAAGACTCTACTGCGTCACGCTGGGCAAACATCTGTGTGCATGGTGGGATTCGTTTGCAGAGGAGTGCCCAGAAACAGAATGAGAAAGTCCTCTTCCCCACCTTTTGTCCAGGAATCCTGTCCTCTTCTCCTCTTCTTTTGCAGTACATGAGCTCTGTCTTTGGTGCAAAAATATTTCCCTTCTGACTGAGCTTCTTGCAGGACATCACGTTCATAGGGAGAAGCCACCTGCACAAGTGAGAAGAGCCATCAGTCTACAAAATACCTGATTGCCAGTGCACTGACAGCCTGGCTGAATTGCCAGGGACCTGTGTGACCATCACCACAGAGTTGTAACAAGGGCTGGCGTTCAGAAACCTATCTATAAAGAGTGACATATCTACCCCTCAGCAACCAGTTGGGTAACAGTGTGGAAATGGGGCTTGGCACCTGATGAAGGAAGAGCTGTCACCTCCTGGAGGGAGTTGGGCAGGGACAACCCGTCCTGCACCTCCTGGTGCTCCCAGAACAGGAATTCCTGGTCCAAGGAACTGTTTGACCCAAGAAACCAAAGCCAACCAACCTCGCTGTCTGTCGTATCTGCCTCATCGGATTCCTGCTTTGCGGACTCGTCATCATCATCATCTAAGGAAACATGGAATTAGGGGTTTTTGGTTGGCACGGGGGACAACAAGCATATGGGCATGATACAGAGCCACAGGCCCAGGCTTGGAGAGCCTTCATTATGAGGTGTCTGCACTCATAGAATCACTGAGGTTGGAAAAGACCTCTAAGATTCTCAAGCCCGACCCCATCCCACCCCACGGTGGTACCCACTGCCCACAACCCTCAGTGCCACACAGTTCCTGAACGCCTCCAGGGACAGTGACCCCACCACCTCCCTGGGCAGCTGTGCCACTGCATCACTGCTCTTTTAAAGAAGAAACTGTTCCTAACATCCAATGTGAACTTCCCCTGGTGCAACTTACAGCCACGTGCCCCATCTGCACACCCCTTGTACCAGCAGGGTTGGAGCTGTGTCCTCATCCCTGCCCAGCACCTTTAGTGTCCCTAGAACCCAACCTCATCCTCATGCAGTCCTTCCAAGGGTTAAGGTCCATTAGGAAGCACAGGAAGTATTTGTGTGCTTCTTCCTGGGCTTTGTGTCAGCCTTCAGGTGAGAACTGAAGAAAGCTCTGCATTTTCCCACACCCAGAATGTAATCAGCTGAAATTCTTCTGCTATGATGATATCTCCTTAACATGTAAATCACACAGGGCTTTCCCCCCCCCCCCCCCCCCTTTCTTTTTTCTTCTTCTTTTTTTTTTTTTTCCACTGTGCAAAATCCTGCTCCCAGTGTTCCCAAACCACTCCGACACGCCCAGACCAACTAATCCAGGTGAACTCAACATTCTGGCCAAGCCAGTAGGACTGGTGAGGAGCAGCTCCCCGCAGACGTGTTGCCCACTGTGCTCCCCATGGCTGCTGCTTCCCCCCACCAGTAAACCCAGCCCTGCCCCACAGCCATCAGCAACATGGAGCACCCCAGCCAGAGGGCATAGCTTGGTTTGGGGATGGAAAAAGGTTTTATAGGGGATGGGGTGGGGAAAAAGGAAGAATGCAGGTAACAGCATCCCTCCCCCTGTGCTCAGGAGCAATTTGGGAGGATGGGGAGCACCTGTTGTGGTCAGCAGGCACTGCAGGTGTTTGCAAAGGTTGTTTCCCACTGCAGGTTGCCTTCACACACACACCAAAACGCACCTTTGGCATTTGACTTCTCAGATGTCAGGCTTGCCTGGAGCTCTTTACCTGGTTCTTCCTTCTGTGCACTGGCTACCAGTCTCACCCTGGGCTCTGGAGGAGTCTCTGTGTTGCTTGCTGTTGACTTGTTTATAGGATGCACCCGGGAGAGAGCGAGCTGTAAGGGGCAGTGAGTGCAGAAATCCCATAAGAACCATCAATAGAACCACTGTCTTTGAATGTGGGAGAAAAGGGCCATCCCCAGTCCCATCTCAATGACTGCAACAAGTGCTGGGATGAGCATGACCCCTACCCAAACCAGTGGGAATGGGGTGCAGGTGTTGGTGCACATCTTTCCTCTGAGCTGGGTGGAAAACCCCATTGCCAAACACATGACAAAACCACCAGTTTCCAGGCCATTTCAGAATGGGACGTTGTGATTTGAATGACACTGGCACTGAGCACCAGAATTCCAACAGGAGGGAAGGGGTTGGTGTGATGCCAACCTGAGCTGTACTTACCACAGCCGTCTCCTCTTCCTCCTCCTCCTCTTCTTCCTTGATGGCACCGGGCTGTCCTGTGAGCTGTGTCTGGGCAGCATCATGCCAGCAGCTGTGAGGCTGTGAGCTGTCCCTCTCCATCCCATGTCTTCTGCAGGGGCCATGCATGGGGCTGTCCCCTGGGCTCAGACGTGGGCTGTTGGCCTCCTGGTGCTTGATCCATCCCATTCCCTTCCCACGCCCAGTGTCTGACAGGTCCAGTGGGGCATCCACACCATAGTCCCTCAATGATTCTGCCTTTCCTCGGTGCTCAGAGCCATCCCGGCTCAACCAGAGCTCTCTCTCCACCTTCCCATCCTCAGCATCCTCCATCCTCTCCTCCTTGCATCCCACTGTGATGCTCAGGCATGGGGACAGTGGCCTCTCCTTGGACACAGCTTTGGGCTCCCCATCCACCCTGACCCGATGGCTTCGCTGCTGCTCCAGATGCTGCAGCCGCTCATGGTGCTTGAGGAGGTGCAGCTTCCCCTCCAGGTGCTGGTCCCTCACGTACACCACGGCTGCAGGGAGCTTCAGCAGGGCAGCTCTGTCATCCCAGTCATCACGTGGCCTCGTTCTGCCATCACCATCTGTGGCCCTGAGCAATTGCCTGTGGAAGCTGCTGTCCCCATCAGATGGAGCGCAGCCACTTGTGAGCCCCAGCTGGTGCAGGGCGAGGTGCTTGTTGAGGAGGCAGAGCTGTTCTTTGCGGGCAGTCAGCTTTAAGCTTTCGTAGGATGGAACAATCTTGGGGGAGATTGGCTTGGTTGTTGTCAAGTAACTAAAAGAAATGGGAAAGAAATCACATTCTGGGGGGGAACCTTCATGATTTTCCAGCTCTTGCAGGTGGTGGTGGGGATGTGGCAACCGCCTACTGCTGCTGGGAATCATAAAATCACAGAATCCTTAAGGTTGGAAAAGGCTTTAAGATCCCCAAGTCCAACCCCAGTCTACCCCACCATGCCCTCTGACCACATCCCTCAGTGCCACATCTCCACAGTTCTTGAACACTTCCTGGGCATCCTGTGCCTCCCCACTCTTTTGGAAAAGAAATTGTTTCTAGTATCCAACCTGGACTTCTCCTGGGTCAAATTATGGCCAGTACCTCTTGTCCTGAAAGCCACTGGCCAACCCAGGCAATGCAACCAGATGTCCCCTGCCTCCCACCATGGCTGTCCCCAGAATTTCCCAGTGGCCTGGGGGACCTCATGACAGAGGAGCAATCCCCAGCCCCACTCCTGAGCAAATCTCTCAGCAGTGGCAAGGAGACAGCACCGTGCATGAACCTGCCCATGCAAACCGAGTCCCTGATGTTGCTCATCACTTGGCAAGCGCCCTGTGTGTGAGCAGTTCCTGGGAATGCATGGCAGATCCCTCCCACTGTGGGCAGCTGGCAGTCTGCAGCCAAACAGCCTTCTTGTGCTTCCAAAATCAATGGGGAGGAGAAGCCCTGGGAATTGCTGAGCCCTGCAGAAAAGCCCATTAGAATAGATAAGGAGCAGCACGGACTGCTGCCTCCTGCTCAGCCAGGTCCTTACTCTGCAGGCTGGGGACAGGCACCTGGGTCTGTCTGAAGGTGAAGTAACACGAGACCAGACTGGTTGGGTTGGATTCCAGTCATTTTTCTCAACTGGGAGACCCTCCCCTGTTCCCAGAGGCCATGGGCATTGTGAGAAGTGTGGACAAGAAGGTGGACAAATAGGGATCACAATTTGGGATCCACCTAATGGGGTCCTGCTCCTGCAAGGGGCACAAGCAGAGGACTCACGGCTCCAGGCTGGGGCTGCGTTCCTGCTCTGGTGGCAGTAGGGTCTTCCTGGCAGGTGGGGACACTGCGGCCCCCGAGGGACTTTTCTCCAGGCTGTGCCTCACCAGGGCGATGGTGCCGTGCAGCTGGTTGGCAATCCTCTGGGATGCCTGTAAGGAAAACTTGGGTCAGGCACTGGGATGTGTGCTGGGGCTCTGAGAGCAGCTCTGCCTGGTGCAGACCCAGCTCCTCGCCCGCGTTAACAGAAACTGCTCCTGGCTGTTCCGTACCAATGACTCCCCATCAGCTTTTACAACAGTTCCCACCTCAGAGGTGGTAAGAAGTGATTTGATACAATTCCAATCAGTGGCTGAATCTTAATTGTTTTGGCTTTCCCGGGAAAGCTTCCCTTTGTGTTTTCCGTGATATTCTTTAATTTCCGGCTGCACCGATCTGTGGCCAAGGAGCCCACATGCCTTGTCTCAAGTCAGCGGCTTAACCAAGATAAGACCCTGAAAATTCCCCAACCATTGCTCAGGGCTCTGGGCTTCATTCCATGCTCCTGGTATTTCTTTGGGGATGCATTTCCAGCAGAGACCTGGCAATGAAGCTGGGATGCCGTGATCCCATCTGCTGCGGAGGGCTCACCACGTGTTCTGACTTGACTTCTCCCTGCTTAACAGAGATGTCACCAATCCTTCCTGTGATCCCCATTAATTATCCTTGCAGCCTGCCTGCAGCCTCACCAAAACCTCACTTCACCCACTCCTTCAGGTTTTCTGCAGAGTTCAGCTAAGCAAAGGCTGTGCCAAAACAGAAGCAGCTGTGTGGGTGTGTATGTGGGCTTGGGTTCCCATGGCGAGAGCAGGGCTCCAGGTCCCATAGACTCATTTCCCAGTGCCCAGAATCATCACATCATTCAGCATCCCTCAGCTGACACATGCTCTGTGCTTCAAAGGCATGGCTGTCTTGTATCTATGCATAAAATGGCAACCAGTGAATGCCAGTCCCTCTGCAAACACTACTGTTCATTCTGCTGCAGATGGAGAGATATCTGTGATGCCCTTGGGCAGGTCTGCTGTGCTGCATTTGTATTCTGTATATCCCAAACCTCCACCGTTCACATGGTCTCCAGGCTTTGCCATCGTTCATGGTGCTGCAGCCTCTTGTTCCTGATTATCACTTAGAATAAGCTGCGCCAATACATGAGTTGACAATGATCTCCCCATGAGAAATATTTTCTCAGCAAGAGAGGAACCAGTGTGCTGGGGAGGGGACTCAGGGATGCTAGATGTGTTGTCATGGAGGGCAAACTGAAGATGTACTCTCCTACAACAGGGAATGGAAGCCTATGCCAAAATCTAAAGGATTTGCTGGCAGGTAGTGGCAATTCCTCCAAAGCATGCACATATCATTGGTGTATTTTCCTCCTTATCATGGGCAACAGCATTCTGCCCAATTCTAGGTAGTTGTTTTACCCTCTAAGTATTTCCTATTCATTCTCCATCCACTTCAACTCCTCCTAACCCAATGCAGATGGGCAGCAGCCCTGAGGACTCTGGGCTCCCTTTGTCAACTTACCATTTCTGCCAGGCTGGCTTCTTGGAGGACAGTGCTTGGGGAAACCCTGCTGCTAGGAGAGCTTCTCTGTCCTGTGGCCTTCTCTGCAAAAAAAGAAAAAAACAGCCACTGGGATGGTCCCACTGAACTGAAATTTCCTTCTGGTTCTGGTGAGTATGTGAATGAATGGACTGTCCATTGCATGCATAGCTGGCACCAAGGCAAACCTATGGTCTCTGCACCAAATGGGTGGTGGCTGCATGCCTGCACAGAACCTGTCTTAGAGCAAGAGCACCCAAACACCCCCAGCTACCGTTTGCACAAAGCAGAACAGCATATTTGTCCCTGTTCCTGAGAACATCCATCTGAGCTGCCAGCAGCTTGCTCTGTGCTCTCCAGGCCCGTTCCTTGAGTAGTTCTGCCCCATGGCTCAGCCACTCTGTCTCATCTCCAGGACCCTGGAGGGATGGTTGGACCACAGCACCCACCTTCCCCCAGCTCGAGCCCCGGCACACCGTGCTGGGAGTCCTCTGCTGCTCCAAGAGCCACTCTCTCGATGCTGGTGTTCCTGCTAGTGGGGGACAGTAATGGCAGTGGGGAACTGGGTGTGGAGCTGTGCTCCCTGGAGATGACTCCTGGGTACTTGGTCCTGTCTCTGCAGAAAGCAGAAAGACACAAAGGGAAGGGAAGGGGCAGGAAAAGGGAATCATCAGTTTGAGAGCCTCTGTACCAGCAGCTTTGAGTTACAGAACCTGATGTGTAAACATACATATTTATATATCATGTGGATAGACCAGATCTTCAGCCTCACCTCCCTCCTTTTCAGGTTATCACTGGCTTGGCTGCAGTCTGCAGCATGAGACAGAGCCAGCATGACAGCTCAAGGTCTGATTTCCCCACCTGCCCATGGGTAATGTCATGGGGAGCCACAAAGTTGGGTAAGACAAAACCCTACTGCAGCAGTTGCAAAAGCTCTGTGACAACCCGTACATCCCTGCCTGGCGTAGGGCTGGATTCAGGGCTACTGTCACCATTTTGAGCTGGTGGGTCCGTTGGAGGGAGCTGCTGTGAGTCTGAGCCCCACACTTTTGTCACCAATCAAGTCTTGACCAGACCCTGATGCCAAAACATGTGTTTGGTTAGAACCTTCCAGTGCAGCAGCCCAGGGAAGAGCAGAGCTCAGTGCTCAGCAAACCCAACCGGATCAGCAGCTCCCAAACAGAGCTCAGACCTTGGAGAGAATCGGAGGATAGAAGTGAGAATTTCTCTTTAAGCAGGTGGTGCTTCTGAGCTCCAAAGAAAACACATTTCTAAACTAATCCCTTGGTGCTAATTCCTCTGGACTTTAAGCCCTTGAGGAATGAGCTGATTTGTATGTATCAGCCTGCCTGGCAGGTTTTTTGGCTTTCAGCATTAACCTGCTGGAGCAGATCTTTCCCTCATTGTAGCTGGATCCCCATGTTCCCAAAGACTCAACCGTTGGGTGCACGTGAAGAGGGGAATGAGCAAAGCTCAGTGAGGACTTGGACCTTTACATGTATTTTGCTGTCTAATGTCTATAGGAAGCCATGGGAATCAGATGCTGAACTGTATCCCTGTGGACATAAAGGTCCAGATGTAGCCCTGCTCAGTGGTAGGGAAGCCACATCAGCACCCTGTGACATGAATGACATTCAGAGAGCACTTACTCTGGGCTCTGGAGCCTCTTCAGTTCCTCCTTGAGAGCTTTGTTCTCCTCCTTCAGACGGCTCATCTCGTTGGCTACAAAGAGACACCAGGAGAGCTGCAGCTTTGGGTGCTGCATGGAGCAGGACGGTTCTCAACCTCTTATCTCTCCTTTTTCTGGAGATACGGAGGGCTTAAACCCCAGCTCCACTGCTTCATGTGCAGTTGTCAGACCCGATTCCCCAGCACCTCCATGCTTCCATCACTCCCTCCCTCCCTATCACCAAACTCCTCCTGCCTGCACAGCCATTGAGTGGCTCTGGGCAGGTATCAGAAAGCACAGCCCCAGCGAGCCAAAGCTGAGCTTACAGCAGACCTCGGTACCTACTGAGAATGAAGATGTGCTGGAGGCTCTGGAAATGGGAATTCTCATATTCATTCTGCTTCTTTTTTGCCAGCTCCTGGGTGACCATGCATCTGTCACAGAGACCTGCTCGCAGCCTGGATGAAAACCCATGGTTGGGAGCTTGTTACCATGCATCCGCATGGGGAAATGGGCACCATGCGTGTGCAGAATAGTGCCCTCCTCACCATTACCCGGAGATCTGAGTGACACCAAACGGCTGACCATTAAATCCTACCTGTTTTCCAGCACTTTTACATTTTCTTTGAGGACCTTCTGTTGTTCCCTTAGTTGGTGGTTTTTAGCAAACAGCTCTTCAATTCTCTGGGCATCGCTAATGCAAGAAAAGAGTCAGGAACAGAGGGTTACTGGGCTTCTCCCAATACCTATGGCTTCATCCTCAGTGCCCAGTCTGTGGGAAGGGTTTCTGCTCTGAGCCTACTGTGCTGTTTGCACTGCTGGGATTAAAAGGCTTAAATTTGGCACCACCAAACAGGTGAAGGATGCTCTCTAAAATAGGGAACCACCTGCTTAGGGCTCGTGGGCACCTCTGTGAGGCACAGAAAGTGCCTGGAGGTCTTAAAACCCATCCCCTCCACCTGCAGGGACATCGGCACCGCAGGCATTGCTCACCGGCACTTCTCTGTCGTCAGCTCCGTTAGCTTTGTTTGCAGACCTGGAACAAGGAGCAGAAATGGAGAGATGGAGAGCTGGGTGCTAATTGCAAACCCCACAGCACCTCAGAAACAAAAGGCAATCACCTGGCTTCTGTCCGAAAGGAACTTCTCTGCTTTGCAAACCACATACCTGAGAAAGACCAACGCACCGCCCGCACTAAATGATACCGCAGTTCGACATAACAGGCAAAGTGGTACAGAATGGGAGCACGTTTTGCATTTCCACTGTTTGATGAATTTGCCTTTCCCCTCCTCCCCCAAAAAGTCTGTTACAGTTTTGTTTCTGGTTCTTTTAGCCACAGCAGGCGTTTCCCAGGTGGGCAGTATTTTATAGCTCTGGGGGCTGCAAAGCGTCTCGGAGAATATTTACAGCTCAACGAGAGTACTTTCATTGATGGATCTGCAGATGTTACGTTTTGTCAAATCCATTTTATGCAAAATAGATGTAAACATGTGGTTTAGATTGCTCAACAGTTTCCTCTAACTCTCCCATGGCCTGAAATCACAAAGACAAAAATGAATTCATAAGCCAGAATCTTCCGAAAGCGCTGTTGCTTTGTTCATAATGCTGACTCTGGGGATGGTTTTAATAGGAAAGCAATTGGATTTGGCATTTGCTTCCGTAACCGAATGGCTCTTACTTTAATGATGTATGACTGGGAAATTCCTGAGAGGAATAAACTATCCAAGGTTTTCTGTAACAGGGCCTTGAATTCTTGTTGCTTCTTCCTTACAGACCACTGTGGCTTTCCCACTCCCTCTTTCCCTCAGTATCCAAGCCATATCCCAATAAGATGGAGGAAACACACCATCAGAGGGTTATTTGGAACCAAACAGATCAAGGCAGCACCAAAAAGGAATAGATTCTGGCCAGCTTTAAAGAAGACTTCTCGTGTCCCCTTACCTTGGACTTCTCTTTCATGGATTTCCTTGAGCTTGTTCAAGAATTCTGCAAAGCTCTCTGTGGTCATGTTCAGGGCTGTGCCGTGCTCCTGGGCTGCATGCGAGGATGCCCTTTTGTTTCAAATTATTCAGGTTTTAGCCTAGAACAGAAAAAAATATCCAATAAAAACCTTATCTCATGGATATTTGGTTGGACCAGATGGTCTTTGTGGTCTTCTCCAATCTTAATGGTTCCGTGATTTTATGATACGGTGTTTTGCTAAGTCTTACAAAGAGGACAAAGAAATACCTTCCCAAATATAGGAAGCAAAATAATTTGCTCACCCACATATGCAACAAGGGCAGTGTGTTCAGTGGGGTTTTCAGAACAGTGCAACCCACATCAGCCCAGAGCTGGGAGCACAGACAAATCGGAATAGTGATGGTTTGGATAGTGGGAACACCACAGCAGCTGAAAATCAGGCTCTTCCTCTACTTTTGAGGGCTGTGGGGCTCTATGTGGGGGGCAGGGCTAGTGCTCCACGCTTCTGGGAACAGGCGATGAGAAAAGTCTTTGTAGCTGTAGGGCTGGAGCCTGATGGCTCCATAAATGCTTGCCTGTTATGCACCGCTCGGCCGCTCAGCTGCCATCGCCCCGGCTGCCCCCGCTGCCTCCTCGCACCTGGGGAGACACCAAAACCAGCACCATCAGCCCCGTTTTCCAGATGCTTGGAGAGGTGAAGGCTGGGTGGGGTCTGTGGCCCCTCAGAACCATGGGGAGGGCTCAGGTCTGTACCCCCCTGCACCTGCCTTGGTTTCTCCCTTGATGCTGTGGGGTTAGAGTCAGTGTTAGTAAGCCATGGTACCCCCAGTTCAGTAGGCTGTGAGTGACAGAATTGTAGGAGTTGGAAAGGACCCCTGGAGATCATTCAGTTCAACCCCAAAGGCACCAGGTAGCCATCAATCCAAAAGTCAAGTGGCTGGTTGTAAAATCTGCCCTGACTCCAATGATCACGAGCTCTGAAGTTGCCAGCAGGGATGCTGACATTGAGCTAAACTCTCTCCTTCCAAAATGGGAATGCTCAGCCAAAACCTTGGGCAGTATTGGGACATTACACTGGGTCCCCCAGATAGCTGCGATCCCTCCTGGGCCAGGCAGTGCTGCCAAACAGCACGTATATGAATGCCACTGTGGGGCATTGCAGAGGGTCCCCCACATGCTTTGGGTGTGTGACTTGCGTGCTGTGGGCCAGCAAACCCTGCACAACAGGGAGAAACCCAGCAGCCTCACGGTGTCATGGGAAGGGTTCTGCAGCTGCTGCATGCTCCCCATCCCTGCCGGCACCCGCGTGCCTTTATCTGCATGCAGAGCAGAGGTGTGCCTGATCGCCTGCATATGCAAGATGTGGGCATGCAGAGCTGGAAGGAGAAACTTTCCCCTAAAGGGTCTGATTTTAAAAAGAAATTAGGCACGCGCCAGTGAGCACAAGCAGCAGGCTGGGCTTGTGTGCTCTCACCGCGCTCAGCTCAGCATGACAGAGACCAAAGCACAGATCAGAAACTCAGCTGCAAAACCACGCTCTTTGAATATGAACCTCTGAGCAGCTCCCCTTGCCTTTAGAGCATAAAAAAATGTAAGAAAAAAACCATTGCTGCCCCTTTCGTGGGCAGAAAGCAGCCTGTGCCAGCAGTGGGTGATGTCTCCTGAGCACGCACAGCTTGTCGCAGCTCGCACAGCCAACAGGCTGCTCAGGATCAGCCACCGTGAAATGGGATTGGGAGCTGATCTCTTCTGCTCAGCCTCAAAAACCACTGCTTAACAATGAGCCAGGTGAAATAATACCCGGCTCATCTCCGACGAAAACCCGATGAAAAGATGTTAATGAGAGCACCATCTGTGCAGCTGGCAGCCTTGGGGTTGCTGAGTCCTGAATTTGGGGTGAATGAGGGGGAGATTCACCGCTGCCTGGTAGGGTGCTGGTTGGGAAGGCTTTGAAGTGCTGAGGGATGGGATGGCTTTGCACCTGGAAGCTGAGCGTGCGTCATGGTGTGGGCTCCATCCTGGCCTTCCTGTGCTGGATCAGCCCCTACTCACGCTGCCCTGTCCCATTGTCACCATCCCCATCTATGGCACTCAGGGCTGAGGCTGGGATGTGCCAGGAAGGAGATAGCTGGGCTGGGATGTGGGGGGAGCCAGATCCGAGCCCCGCCAGCAGTGCAGGCAGCAGCTGTGAGTCAGCGCTGTGGGCAGAGCCTGGTGGGTCAGGATCCAGGCTGTAATTTTGGTTGGGGTGTTGGCAGCAGCTCTGCTCCCCTCATGCAGCTGCAGTGGGGCTGGGACTCCATCCTGGTCTTTTTCTCAGCACATCTGAGTCAGCAGGGGATGTGCCCGCCTGGGGATTTGATCTTGAGCCTTGGGATGAAAAAAGCTACTGAGATTTTTGCTGCTATTTTTGAGATGCCAGCATCCATCCCTGTCTGCAAAAGGGACCTGCAAATGGGACTGCCACTGCAGCAAACCTGGAGAAGAGTTTCTGTCTCTGGTCTGTGTGCAACCACAGCTACTATGAGACAGCACTGCCTGTTTCAGAAGAATAAGGCAGCTCTTTGGCTAAACGAGCTTAAGTCATACAAAAATAAATAAATTCAAGACTCTGAAGTTCTGACTCTATCAGATCAGCTCAGCTTAATGGATTTACAATCAGGTATTTCCTCATCAGCAGTGCTGGAGAGGTTCAGCTTCAGCCTGAGTTTATGCAATATACCTTTTGCTGTGTGACTGCTGGGCAGCACTGCTTTCTTTAGCCAGACTTTTTTTCTTGGCCACTACTCTCTGTTCCAGTCTAATTTTAGGAATAAATGAATTTATACTCACAGAAACTGCCTCATCAGTCATGGAAAATCTGTAGGGCCCTTGGCTCATTGGGGGGTACTTCTTCCTTCTCTAACACCTGTGGCAATCACCAAAGCACTGTGGATTTTCTCCTGTTACATTATCACTGCCCCAAATCCCCCACCTGGACACACACTCAGGTCCTGCAGCTGTGCCATGGTGGGATTTGGGCAGAGGCATGGGCAGCTCCAGGAGCCTGCAGCAAGGATTCGAAGGATGGTTTAAAAGAGTCCCTTATCTGCCTGTGCATCTCGGGATAACCACTGCTTCTATAAACATCGTTTAATTAACACCTCAAAATGCTCTGGGAAGCGGATAATAAAGCATTATTGCATTTTTCAGGTGTTTTAATTGAGAAGTGGTGAGGCTCAGGGAATAGCTCAAGGCTCTGTTGGGAGCAGAGGTGCACCCAAAGCACCCAAACATCCAACGCTTTCACAGCCTCTCCCTTCCCAAAGCCCCTGTCTGGGCACAGCGGGTGGGAGCAGCCCTGGGGAGGGCTGGGGAGCAATGAACGGACGTTGTGCATAGCACCCGGAGCACCTTGGGCACGAAAATCCATCCTAACCACACTCACATAAACTGGCACCTCTGCACCCGCTGTGGCACAGTGTGCACGAGCATCCCGAGTCAGTTCCACGTGAATGAAAAGCGTAAATTTCTCTCTGCTGGACATGATGTAGGTAATGAATCCACTTTTCTCCTCAATGCTATTTATAAAAGGAAAACACCTACAAACAGGTGCTGGTGGAGCTGAGGGGCTTCTGCCCCCAGGAGCTTGTGGGGCTTCATGTTCTGGGTCTGGCGCTGGGACCCCTGAGAATAGGGATACCCCAATAGGTTGCCCCAGGAGCCCCTGCTGATGGGGTTCCCCCAAGGCGGATACCCTACAGGAATGCTCTGGGACCCCCCGCAGTTGGAGATGCCCGAATGGAGATTGTCAAGTGGGAATGTCTCAGGACCTCCTACCGGTGGGGAAGTTCTGATGGGGGATTGGCTGCCTGATGTGGGACAAGGAGGCCTGCAAGAGGCCATTTGTAGGGGTCTGCTCTACATGAACCATACTCCCAGCTTTGGAAGAATTTGTGCTTTGGATTCCACTTCATATCCCACATGGTTCTTCCAAGGCAACGATGGCACAAATCTCTGACTCGCAGCACAGCTCTGGCATTATGGCCAGGTCCTTACTCACCACTCAGCCCCACACAGTGCCATCTAGAAGCAGGACAGCCTCAGCCAGGCATTTTTATGGGCTGAGGCATCTCTGCTTTTCCCAAACACTTGGTGACACATTGGTCATGGGGACACTTTGCCCAATCCGGGTTTTGAAGCAATACCATGAACTGGTGTCCCCCGCCAAAGCACTCAGAAGGATGTGTGCTTTCAGTGCCCCAAGGAAGCATTACCCATCAGGGCATTAACCCCAGGGCATTCCCCATCACAGGACCATTGCAGCAGAGAGGATGAGGAACAGGCAATGGACACAGCCCACTTCTCCTCCTCCACACCCCCTGCCCCCCAGTATCCCCATCCCTTCCCTCAGCCTGGATGTAAGGTAGGGGAGAGCAGAGAAGGCACAAAAGCCTGGGGGCTGCTCTGGATTCCCAGCAATAGAAATACCATTGATTTAGGGTAAGAAAATGGGGATAGGAAGTGAATCTGGCACTGGGAGCTATCTACTTCTGAGTGCAAGAGATGCTGTACAGAAAGGGCAGAAGTGGGGGTGAAGCTGTAACAACCAGGTGCTGATACCGAGCCAGCAGTGCCACCTGCCTGGGATGGGCACTGCTGATTGCCTCGTGCTCTCACAGCACATCCCGGTGCGACTGAGGACAGGGCTCTGCCTCAGCCCTGAGTATTTGCTCACTGAAAGCTTTGATGCTCTCTGCCTCCGGTCCCTGCTCTTTAGACGTAAACGTGACCGGACTCCCGACATACACACCCCAACACCCACAGCCTGCTCTGATCCTTGTGCAGCTATCGCGCTCAGCCTGAGCGACAGCTGAATGCCATTTCTTTGCATTTCCAACCCACTGACACCTCATTGCCTTTCCCGTTCAGATGGACAATGCCAGAGCAGAGGTTTTGTTAGAGGATGGGTCCCCAGCAGCCCGGCTCCCTGCTCCCCAAAGAAGCAGAGGTGCTTTGCAACATGCCTGCGGCTCCTCAGCTGCTGGAAAAGCCCCAGCAGCCTCCACGAGCTCAGAGAGGTGACAGCAGAGCATGCAAACATGGGACACTGCCCATGGGCTGCTGGTACTGAGTGACAGCACTCCCCAAAGCACCGATGTGCAGTTCTGGGGCCATTCCCCAGCTCCTTCCCAGCTCCCTGTGCCAGCTGCTAAGGGACAGATAAACATCAGCGCGGGCGCAATACTCACATGGGGGTCTGCGTGTCTCCCTGGGCTCCTCAGGCTCTGTTAAGCTGTGATCTGAGTGCAGTCATCTGGGACACGGCAGACAGAAGTGAGCAGTGTGGGTGAACTTGCACAGACAATAAGCCATAATTTTTCTTTGCAGTCTGACCTGCTCTACTGGTTTGCGTTTCTTTGCCCCAGCAGCAGAAAGGAGGCACAGCTCAGCTGAAGCTGCTAAACAGGTTCTGCTGTAATAGAAAAAAGTGGCAGGACCAGTATGGTTTGAACCCAGATAGAGATTTGATTGTTTTCCCATAATTACAGCTCAAGCTGTGCTGTTGGTTGAAGTCAATCACATTAGCAAACAGACCCATTTAAATAATTCAGCCACCATTAAGGTGGGAATTTTTTCTTTTTACACAACGTGTGGCTCCTTCGGAGGGGAAGAGCAAAAAACAGTCAAAGTGACATCAGCACCCTGATAAACTCTGATGCATTTGTTAGGTTCACTCAAGGGGATGCTGCCTCTATAGGGGGGCACTTCTTGGTGGTGCAGCTCAGACAAGGGGCTGCGTTTGGGCTTGGGATGGTGTGCAATGCACAGTGCAAGCGGGCCATGCAGCAAACCCAAAACACTTGGCAAAGGAGAGGCAATGTTCTCCAAATGGCACAACTGGGTGCTTGTAGGTGAGGGAGTGAGAGAAATGCTGCTGTCCTGGGTGGGTTCCTGGGGCGCTGTGCAGTGGGGGATGCTCTGAGGAGCAAAGGTTGGGTGGAGGCTGTGGGGCTGACCCCAGCTGGAAGCCATTGCTCAGCACGGCTCGTCTCCCCACTATGGCTGCTGACACAGCAGCTTCCACCCAGCCGTGGGCCGCTGCAGCCCCAGGCAATGGGGACACATCTCTGAGCCTTTGAAGTGCAGCATCCCCCGGAAAAACACTGGCTGCCACGTGCTTCCCACCACAGCTGGGCAGGAACAGCCTTTCCCCTCTCTGCTGAGGCCACAAACGTGCAGCGAACACAAGAGGTGCATTTGCATTACGGTAGAGAGGGGGAACTGGATGCACCGAGCTGAGCCCCTTGGCTGAGTTTCCCACTGGGACAGCCCTGCTGCACAGCCCCAGAGCTCAGCCCCCAAAGACAGATTAGACCCCACGATGGCGTAAGGTCGCATCCATCCACCCGCAGCCCCATCCCTGCCATGGTTTACACCCTGTTGCTGAGCTGGCTGGTTCAGCAAGCTCAGCGCAGCGCTGAGCATCCTTGGCAGCGTTTCTTGTCAAACATCAGCTCTGTGCTTCCCCAGTGGCACACGGATGGGTCGGAGAGGCGGGGAGCAGTCGGGGCTCGCAGGAATGTGGCTGCACTCCCACGCCATGGAAATGGGCGGTAGGTAAACAAGCAGCTGCTCAGCAAGCCGCGGTCCTCGGCCAACCTGTAGGGACAGTTCAGTGGTAGCAGTTGGAGCATGGAATTCCTGACTCGTTCCTCTGCATGAGGGACATAGTGTGGGGCTGTGGGGGCTATTTTACAGCGAGTGCTTTGCACAAGCCAATGGGCAAAAGGAATTGTTTGCCTCTTTTCTTCTCCTCTCTTTCCTTTTGGGCTGTTTGCTCTACAAAGGAATTGGCAAACAGAGATTGATAGCTCAATGCAGCCCGATACCTCAGGATGATGTTTGCAGTGATGGAATTAATGACAACCACATGGATAAGGGATCCACACTGGGACAGCCCAGCCACAGAGCTCTGCCAGACAAACAGCACCGTGCAGTGGCAGTGGGACAATTGGCACCGGCCTTGGGGGCACCACCATGTGCCTGCTCCAACGGCTCAGCAGCTGCACTGTTGGCACCACCTCTGGCTTTGGGAAAGGGTGCAAGACAGTCTGATGCCACAGGTGGATGGGCTGTGCCAACGGCTGAGGAGGCACTTCTGGGAAGCAAAAGGTGATCCATCTAGAAATAGTCTCCTCCTCGCCTTGTAGATGTCCATTGGAGATCAGGCAGGCTGCTTGGAGAAATCGTGATGAGGCCAAAGATTGCTGTGCTTCCCAGCTGGAAAGCACAAAATCCAGACAGGAATTAGATTTCTTTACAACTGAGAACTTAACAAAATAAAATGTCATCCCCTTTTTCTAGGGAAAACCCAGAATTCTTCTGAGAGAAGTAACATGAAAGCAATGGTGCAACCTGGAGACAGCAGATCAGGACTGAGATAGAGGACTGGAACTGGAAACCAGGGGGATGAGAAGCCCTGGTGGAAATGCCTGCTTCACCTGCACAGCTTTCCTGGTGCATCCAGGGGACTGAATGCAGCTGTCCATGCCATGCAAGGAGAGGCACACACAGGACATATTCACCCACAGTGAAAATCTTCCCATTAACCATTCAGGACCCTGACTTGTTCCATCAGTGGCCAAAAGACAAACGTCCCCTTTGCTCAGGGCTTCGAAGGAGGACGAGCCTAACCCCCCGTGCCTGGGTTTGGCAGATTTCCCTTGCGACAGCAAGAGAGCAACGCAGAGCAAAGCGAGCTGGTTTTCTGCTTGAGGCGATTACAACGTCCCCCTCCCTTCAGTGCAGCCGCCGGGGCACGCTTAGCACGCAGCCTCCGCCAGGGGCTGCTGCCGGCTTTGCAAAGCGTCCGCTGCGGCCGGGAGCTGCGCGGAGCCGCTCGGAGCCCCGCGGAGCTGCGTGCGGGGTTCGGGCTCTCGAGGTACGCGTGTTACCCCGTCCTGCACATCTGCAGCAGCAGGAGGCTCCCCGGGTCTCATCACTCACCTCTTATTTCCATTACTTAGAGATATAAAGCCAGGCTGGATGGGAGAAGGGCGGTTGATCCAGTTATATCGATGACACGGATGGAGTAAGTTCTGGTTTTATGCCAGTTTTCCTTTTGTCTTCTGCTCCTGGAGAGTTTAACTTTGCTTCTCCGAGTCCTCTCACTGTTTTCAAAGGCTTGTGAGGTCCCTCCATAGTTAGCAACCCAGAGCACAGTGCCTAACAAGGAGAAGGATGAACTTTCCCCTTTCAGAACATTAAAACATTCAGACTCACAGCAAAGGGCTTCACTCCACAGACCTGAGAACCTCACACCAGCAGGGAGCTTGCCAGGCCTGGGAAAGGCCATTTCTGCAGGGGGTGTCCCCTGTGGGGGTATTGGTGCTCTCTGAGTAGCTCTTTCCTGGTGTGGATCCAACAACCCAAGTGCCTGAGGTGCAGCCACAGAGACCTGGAGTGAGCAGAGACAGCTGACAAATGAGGGGTGCAGACCTCCTGGCTCTTTGCAGTGCAATGGGCACTATCAGCATCCCAACATGCAGATGGAGGAGATGCCAATTTGAGAGATGGGAATGATCTGTTCAAGATGATGGAGCTCACCTGTGGCCCTACAGACCAGAGCCAGGTGGGCTGGCGCAGCTGTGGGGTTCAAGGTCCTTCCTGCAGCGGGGCTGCATCCAGCAACTGCCAGTCCATATTTATCCTTTGCCTCTCACAGTGGCTATATATATTGTCCAAACTGAAACAGAAGGGCAAATTTCCTGCTAAAAAAAATCCTCCTTTCCTTCTCCTTCCTGGGCTGGAGAGCTGCACCCGTGCCTCCAACCTCCTCGCACCAGTGCTGCTTTGCCCTTTAGCTGTGGCTTTTCTCTGGGTTGGAAGGAAAAGCAGATGAGTCCTTCCCACGTTGGCTCAGCTTTCCTTCACCTCCTTGAACCTACAACATCTGGGTTGCAAACACGCGGGGAGAGCAGCATTTGCCTTCCAAGGTGCTGCAAACGTGCAGGGGAGTACAAAGACGGTGGGAAAGCGGGTGGCAGCTGTTCTCAATGAAGCACAAAACGATGATGGAAACGCATCTGTCCATGCCCGGTTTTGGCACAACATGTCGAGTCAGGAAACACGTTGTAAGTTTTCATGATCCCACCTGCATTCACCTGTTGCTGTCACTGTTCCTCAGGTTTTCCCAATAGCCCAACACACGAATATTTGGTGCTCTAAAAAAAAAAAAACCCAACGGGGTGGTTTGCAGGGCACATTGGCATCGTGGTCCCTCTCACCACCACGGAGAAGACCAATGACATCCGGTGGTTTTAACCATTTCCTCTTGGATCCAAATGCTGATCCTGCCTCAAATCCATCTTTATTTTCTCCCCTGGGGACGGGGGAACTGCGTCCATTCTCAGCTGGCTCCTGCTTGGCTGAACCGGGGAGGACCCCGGCTGGCTTTGACACTTCTTGGCTCTCCTGCGAGCGACCATGACTCACTGCACTGAGCAGCCCTCCTATCTCACACTCCTCCATCTCTGCTCTGTCTCCTAGGATATCCATTTCCCTTTGTCGCTCCCTCCTCCTCTGGCCAAAACAAAATAAAAAATTAAGTGTGAATCTCAGAACCAAAGATGCTTTTGGCTGTTTTTTTTGTTGTTTTTTAAGCAGACACTGAGAAGCGAGGAAAAACCCTTCTTGTAAATTATAGTCCCATGAAAACAGCTCCAGTTGCACAGAGAGTTTGGCAAATTACAGAAGATGCAAATGTCAGTTGAAGGAACTCTGGCAGTAAATATTTTTCACGACTGCTTCGTTAGCAAAACTTGTCATTAGAATGGCTCCTGCTCTCCGGAGCTGGGGAGGGATGACAGCTCTTTAGTGTTTGGTAGATTTCAACACTTTACCCCTAAAACACAGCTATGCCATTTATTCCCATGTAATTAATCCATCGGTACTGTCTTTCTGAAAGACAAGAAAGCTTATTTTGAAGTTCAGCTGTGGCACAGAGCCTGGCAAAGAGAGATGTTCCACTGTTCTCCTCTTCCAGGTGGACACCCAACAGATGGAGCCTGCTCACCACTCGCTTGTTCTCATTGTTTCCATCTTCTCTTCTCCATAATGAGAAACCAGGAGCCGGGGAGGGTGCCCACCCTGCCCACCCTGCCCACCCTGTGCCTGTCACCGAAGACTGCAAAGAAAGAAACTGGATGTATCCTGTAGCCGCAGAACCCAGAAGGTGAAGAAAAGGACTCAGCTAAGCAAGCACTGTGCTTACACATACGAACTGCTAAGCTGGTTCCAGCAGCATTGTGCTTTCCTTCCAGGGCCAACATCTTTGGACATGTCAGATTCGCCCTCAGGCCCCATTGCTAATCTGCACAGCTTGGCGTGGTGGAACTGCAGCGTGTGCCATTGTGCAATGGCTCGAGCTGCACGAAGCAGTGATTTATGTCCCTTCCTCACAAGCATCTCCTCTATTTGCAGGGACCTCTGTGAAGTTTTGCTCTCCAAGTGCAAAACTCACATTGAGAACATGATTTCTTTGGGCTGATATTTCTGCTGAGCTGCACCAACGCCTGAGGCCGATCTCTGACTTTCTGAATCCTCCACATCTCCCTGCCCTGCCCCAGTAACTGCAAAACTGCTGCACCCACGCACTCCTGGATCTCAATCTAAGTCCTGGGGCTCCTTTCTCCTTTGTGAGTTCTCCTTTGTGAGTTTTGCAGCAAGTTCCCTTCTGCACGCTGGTGAAAGATGTGCCCGCTCTGTGCTCTGTGCAGAACTGAGTGTGCAAACAGAGCCTGGAGGTGTGGGGCTTCACCGCCTGCCTGGCCCGGCTGCTCGCAGCGCTGTGATTTATGCTTTGATTTGTGAATGCCTCTTCCTGCCAGGTGATTGCATGGGCCCTTGCCTGCACATTATTTTCGCATTTGCTTTTGCTTCCCCCTTTCCACCCCCACCCCCCCTTCTCACGAAATGGTTTTCATTTTTATGAAAGCAATCTATTCTTGAGGCTGCCAAAGGCTTATCAGGTTCGGCATACGTTCAGACAAGTTGTGCCTGGCAATTTGGGGAGAAGAAAATGAATGAAAGCAACAGCACAGGGGAGGCCGAGAGGGGCCAGGCTCCAGCACGGAGATTTCGGCTCCAGGCGAGGGTGGAGGTGAGGAGCTGAGCTGAAGGACAGAACCAGGGCAAAGGAAGCGGGGGGAGACTTCACACCGCCCGAGATATTTGCAATAGCATCACTGCCATTCCGGAGCTGCTCTCCTCGCAGGAAAGCGTGGTGGTGAGTGCTCCTTTAAGAAACCCCTTGGAAACTTCAGGAGAAGATGAATCTTCCTCTTGACGAATTAATTTTCTCCCTCCGCCTGACCCGTCGGCTTGCACTGCCAGCAAAGTTCCCATTAGCTCTGGTGGAGTTTGCCAACATTCGCTCAGCTCCAAACCCCACAGAAATCCACTGGAGCCTTTCCATTGATTTCGAGGAGCTCCGGGTCAAATCCCCGACTGCGGGACGAGGCGCGGGTATGCGCTGCTGTGAGTGATGAGCTGTGGGACGACGTCTTCATCGCTGGGCAGGGCCGGGAGGAGGGCCGGGGATGCTAAGTGGAACCATCCTGCAGTGAGGTCATTCGCTTCGCCGCGCTCCTTCCCTTCTCCCAGGGAGGAGATGATGGCAACTTTCATGCTGAGACCAAAGGCTTTATTTCCCATCTGTTCTCTGCTCTGTCCCCGAGGCTGTCACCCACCGCATTGCCACCGCTGCTGTCCTGCAGCCCCTGAGGAGAAACCTCCCCGAGCCAACAGCTCACGAGTGCTCCTCAAGAGGCAGCCAAACACGGCCTTTATCAGCGCATGAGAGCTTGCAAAGATAACGCTTCAAAGAAAACACGTTCTAAATACACCTTTAAAAGCCTTAAAACGTAATTCCATAAATGTTTGTGTTACTTGGGTGAGAGATAAAGCAAAGCGGTATTGCTGAACTGTAGCGGGGCTGAATACCTGCAAACTTCTCCCGTGTCCCTATCAGATGAATAGCTCACTTATTAACCTAGAGCTGCCTACAGCAGAGCCCGTTCCTTTCTCAATGATCTTCTCCCTGCTGTGGGCTCTGTTTGCCCGTGGCAGTGCCGCTCTGCTAGGACGTGGCCACTGGTGCAAATCAGAGCAAAACCTGGAATCAAAATCCTTCCCAGTGCTCCAGCCAAACACAAGCAGCTCCCGCCGTGAACCTCTGGAGATGCCGCCCAACTGCAGCAGGAGGTGAGGACATTTTCCATGGGAAGACTGCGGGAAGCCAACAGCCTCACAGTGGGTACGTGGTTGTGGCTTCATGGGGAGATTGGTGATGCATTTTCCAAGTAACTTTCCTGCTCTCTGTTTGGTGCCTCGTCAGGAAGGTGGCACACTGCTTGATGGGCTAATGGCACACTGAGACAGAGCATCACATCGGCACTTTTGGAAATGCTAAGCCTTGCGAGCATCAACCCCAAACAGCTGTTTTAGGACTGAGGATGCCCACATGTGACCTTCAAACTGCATTGGTTGGGCTTGGCCATTGGTGCAGGATTTGGTGCCCATCCACCAATCTCTTCGTGCATTCAGCAGCTGGGCACAGGCAGGGTTGTCCCTGAGGGGCTGCACAGTCCCCAGTTTGTGGCCACTGAAAAACATTCTGAAGAAGACCAGAGGTTTCCAAGCTGCCCTGACTGCCTCATGGCAGCACGAATGGGCCGGGAGTGGGAATCAATGGCAGCACAGCGGCAGTGCAAATCCATCCCAACTCTTGTCTGACGTATCCTTCAGTGCTCTCAGTCTTAAATAATTAACATTATTCTTAAGGTGCCCTAAACCCTGTGTGCACCTTTCTCTGTATTTAACCTCTACAGTTTACAGGTAACCTCTTTTCAATCTCCAGCACTTTCTCCTTTGCAAAACAAACCCTTGGGACTTCTTTGGATGCCAGAAAGCAAGAGTTTGAATAGTTGGTTTAGATCCAGAAGCATTTTCTTCTCTCCCTCTCTCTAAGCCAGAGAAAAGGCATTTTACAACCTCTTTGAGCTGCGCAGCGTAAAAAGCTGCTTAGAGAAAGGGGCAAGGGGTGGCCTGGGGCACAGCTAACCAACAACTCCAGCAATGACAGCAGGGAACCAAAGTCCTCCCCCACCCCACAAAGCACACTGTCCATCAGGAACCATGATAAGCAAATAGTGTGCAGGAGGGCGGCTCCACACTGCTCCAAAAGGCTCTGCAAGCCCCAGGACAGCGGGAAGGCAGCTGTGAGTGGTGTGCCCTGGGAGATCAAAATCAGAAGACAGCAGAGATGAAGCATCGCAGAGGGGGAAACCCTGTGTTTTCTCTCAAGAAGATGTTGTCACTCCTTTATCTAGTTTGCAAGCTATCTATGCTGTGTATATGTCGAGCTGTCAGTGCCTGGGACACTGAACATATTCCTTTCTGCTTAGCATCTGGGCTGAGCAGCCAAAGCAATGCAATGGGTGCAGCAGCTCCATGGGCAGCCCGAGAAGCCCAATCCTTCTCCAAAAGTCCATTGGAATCCCAGTTCTGCACCCCACCAGTGCTCAGCAGGAACCCAGCACGTAAGGTGACAGACAGATCAGTGCTCCAGCTTGGCCAACGCCATTCACCAACAGTAAATAAATGGCGTCATCATTTCTGTAATCTTTCCTAATAACCATGTCTGAGCCCACCCGGAGGCTCCAGTGTCAAACACTTCTACCTGCGGTGACTGATGCCAGGTGCTCCAAATTCAAACTGTTAGAAACAGTGAGAAGTGATGGGCAGGCTGAGTTGCCTTGGGGCACACATCCAGAGCAACCAACCATGCTTGTTGGGAACATCAACTCATGAGAAGAAAACACGTTAAAATACCACCCCTACCATTTTTGTGTGCAAAACAAGGCTCAGAGCAATCTACTTTTGAGCACAGATTTTGGGTATGGGGCTCTGTTCATCCTTAGGGTATTTCCATAGGGGATTTTCTGGCTTGATGGAGATGCCCATCACGGAGTGACAGTGGATACTCTTACAAAACAACATTAAGAATGCTGCAGGCCATGACAAAGGTTAATTAATTAGAAATTAATGACTCATTCTAGATCTCATTAGAGATGCCTAAAGATGCATTCAGGGTGGGATGTCATGAAGAGAAGGCAAAGAAGCTGAAAGCATCTTCCCCTTCTGCCTGGCAGGGCTGGACATGGCTTCACTGTGGGAACCTACTCCTAATATGGCTTATACAGCACAAACTGACTGCAACTCATCTAAAAACGCAGCGAGAAGAAACCATTCTCCAAAATGTCAGTTCCATGAGCTGATGTTCCTCTTCCCAGACAGATGGTCTGATTTTTGGGTGTCCTGTGTGGAGCCAGGAGCTGGATTTGAAATCCTTTCGGTCTCTTCCAACTTGGGATATTTTATAATTCTTCCAGTTAAATTGCCTATGTTAATCATGAAGAATCTGCTTTTTCTTCCATTGTGCCTGGATGTTATGCTTTTCTTTCCACAGGAGCTTAGTGTTGTACAGCAGCAGGGCTGAGGCTTCATTCATTCAGCCTCAGAGAAAACAAGGGAGATATTTCTTCAGTTTGTGACAGCTTTGTAGCATGAATTGCCTTGTGTTTTACAATGCTCCCTTGCAGTGTGCTGTGCATGCATGCTAGCACTGATAATTTTTGGCTAACAGTGGTATTCAATCATCAGATAAAAACTAATGAAGGAGAGAGCCAGAAGATGTGATGATGACGAGGGGGAGGAATTCAGAGTAGTAGAGGGGGGCAGCTATCATCCAGGCAGGGCTGCTGAATTGATGTGAGTGATGATTAACATTCTGATTCATTAAGCGTGGCTCATTGTATGGCTTCATCGATGGGAAGATTTCAGAGCTGGTGCCAAGCAACAGGAAGTTTCTCCAGGGCTCATCCTACCCACGTTGTGCTGGTGCAGGACAGGTGGCCCTTAGGTGGCTAAGAGACATGGTTAGTGGGCACGGTGAGGATGGGTTGACTTGATGACCTTCGTGTTTTTTTCCAACCTTAATGATTCTGTGATTAAAATAAAATGAAAATGGAAACAGAGCTTAAACAGGGCACGTCTGAGGGTGCAAGCAAGAGAAGAGTATGGAGAGACCAATGCTCAAATATTTCCCCATTCTCAGTATTTACTCAGCAGCCCCCTGTACTGAACCTCCATTGACATCCTCTCAGGCAGGGATGCTGGGGGCTTCCAGCTCCAGCTGCTGTTACCCCACCAAGTTTTCAGGGATATTGCTACAGTTAAGAAAGCTGAAATCCAGCACTCAGCTCCTCCAGCCTTCTTTTCTATGTGCAGAAATCCTGTACATCTCCTGGATGGCAATACATGGTGTAAAGAGGTTACTGCTGCAGAGATGGGGATGGCCACATTACTCATGTGCAGCCAAGTGCTGAATCATCTGGGTCACCTTATGAGATGCCATCTATACTTGTCATACAGATTTTACAGAAGGAATATTTCCAGGATGTTTTAGGGAGCATTAATACCATTTATATGTATTGCTTCTTTTATCCCTTTGCATAAAAAGCCAGGTGAATCTGGCTGCCCAGGACCTGTAAGGAGAGAAGAGTTACCGTTCAGACATTTCAAAAATCTCTAAAATGCACCTGCAATGGTCTTCTCATCCATCACCGTGCTGTTATTTTAAGCTTCAGCATGCTGGGACTTCCCCACCCTCCAAGCGAGTGTTGAACCAGAGGGACATAAACGGTCCTTCTTGAGGAACTTCAGTATGTTTTACTCTGTCCCTCTGAGTTACTCATAACTGAGGGACTCATAAACTCAGGAAAAATAATAAATTAGAATCATAGAATGATTATTTCCACCTGAACATCAATAAAAGAGGTGGCCAAGATCAGAATTCGGTGCTTTCTGTATTCAGTCTATTCGCCCCACTGCCCAGTGCCCAGACTTTGTACCAACAATGCTTTTCCTTCAGAAAATTATAAAGAAATAAATAAATGAAAGAGCAGCCGAGTTGCTCTGCTGGCTGCCCTGTACTTTTAAGAAGTGCATTTGGTCTCATGAGAATGCATCAAAATTTTCATGCTTAGCGGAAAATAAAAATATTTGCACTCAGTTCATTTCTAGAGCTGCACATAAAGTGCTCCCCCTCAGGGCACATCCAAGGAAAAGACTGGAAATAAAATATAAATTCTAAATAGCAGTAAAAAGTTTATCGCTTTGGGGGTTATGAGTGTTCAGCTTTTATTACTACAAAAATCAATTTACTGAACTTAGGTTTACTGCAAAATCAAAAAAGTTAAAACCTGAATTCATTCTGCATCCACAGCTTTGCTGCTTCTCACCTTTTGTGCCAGCGGTGGCCAGAGACAAGGGTTGGGATGGCGATGGTGATGGTGATGGGTATGGCGATGGTGTTGGGGATGACGATGGGGATGGCGATAGTGAAGGAGATGGCGATGGGAATGGAGATGGGGATGATGGTGGGAATGGCAATGGGGATGCATGAGTGACCTCCTCCCAGCGGTGCTGGCGGCACTGCATCTTCACCAACATCACTGTAGTGAAACCAGATTAGTTGCTGGGAAGTACCAATCTGCACATTCCCAACAACGTAGTGCTGATTCAAGTGGTCAAGAAAAAGCAACAAACAAGAAGTGGAAAAGTAAGAGCAGTGATGTCACTTCACTGTGGCTGAGCTTCTCTCAGCACAATGCAGCCCATCAGCAAATCTTGCATATCCCCCCTTCTGTTTTCATTCCTGAAGTTTTTAAGGTTAACGCCAGCGCAAGTTCTTGCAGAGCTGGTGGAAAGTGGCAGAGTTGGGCCATGGTGAATAGATTCTGTAAATGCTTTCCGGTCCGCCACCGTACTCACAGAGTCCCAGTTCTCAGTAAGCACCAAAAGTTCTCATAAGGAGAATTTCAGCCTTGCTGACAATTTCTGAATGTGTAGCAGAAAAGCCTTTTTTTTTTCTTTTTTTTTCCCAGACTAATATATATATATATATATATATTTCCCATATATATATATATATATAGGAGCACTTGGTCACCTTTATAGAGTGTCAAAGGAAACATTCTGAGAGGGTGAAAGCTGCCAAGCGAATCAGCAAATAGCCAGGGCTAGCAGGGAATGTTGGGTAGAACGCCCACTACCAGCAGGTTTGGCACATGCCCCACTGAAATATGCTCTGACCCACAAGAGCAAGGCGCAAATGCAGGCAGCAGAGTCAGGATCCCATTGGCACTGCCCTAGCATTTACACAGTAGAGTTTTTAATTGGGTTCCCCTAACAGCCCTTTGCCCCTCCAACAAAACAGTGAGCTGCTCAGATTTTGGGGGACACCTGGCTGGTTGGCTCCACATTCCAGAGGTCTCTGTACAAATGAGGTTCTTCTGGAGTGATGCTTGGCATCTCACTGTGGTGAGCCAGCAGCTCCTGCCAGCCCCACAGATTTATAGGGGAGTGGCCGCCAGCATGATGCAAAGAGCTGGAGCTGCCTGCGGAGCCACACCCCTGCTGCATTTTTCAGCTCTACAGCAGCCCCCCAAGCTTTATCTGTCCATCTTGCAAAAGATGGAAAGTGCTTTGCAATTTTTCAGAAGGTCATCTGATAACCCTGTCAGGCATAATGCGCCGTGATCAGATCTCCCCAGGTTGGGGTGGGGTGAATCAATTGTGAGCAAACACCTCTGACAGACCTTGCTGACATGAAAGGTGCAAACTCACCAGTAATTTATTGGAAATGTGCATAATGGAAAGGATTATACTTAATTTCCCATCAAAAAATAGGTTTTCTCGGCATGCAAGTGAGCAAACAAGAGCATGAGTGAAGGCACTAGGGCTCAGTGAATCACAGCAGGAGTGGGGTGGGATGCAGCAGGAGGAGCAGTGCTGTCCCCACTGCCCCAGCACCATGGGGCAATCAGGACATGGGGAGCCCTCACCTTACTTTCCAATAAAGTAAGATCCTTCCCCCTTGGAATCCTTAGAGAAATAACACAAACATGCAGGTTTTAAGTCACAGAGATGTTGAGTTCTGTATCACTTAAAGAAAACCAGGAAAAAGGCTCAAGGGAGACATTATTACTCCCTACAACTCTGCAAGAAGGTTGGAGTGAGGTGGGGGTTGGCCTCTGCTCCCAGGTAACAGTGTTAGGATGGGATGTGATGGTATCATGTTGCACCAGAGGAGAGTCAGATTGGGCATTATGGATGCAGTGGCACAGCTGCCCAGGGAGGTGGTGGAGTCACCATCCCTGGAGGAATTCCAGAGCTGTGGAGATGTGGCACTGAGAATTGTGGTCAGTGGGCATGGTTGGGTGGGCTGAGGTTGGACTCGATGACTTTAGAGCTCTTTTCCAGCCTTATTGATTCTATGAACTGAAGAATCTTTGGTTGCCAACACTGCAAAGAGAAAGTGCATGGGACAACCTGGCATTCCCCCACACTTAGGCTGTTTTCATGGAGAGATTTAGATCCCACACAGTGAGTGTTTCCTCTCTGTAGAACCCAACCACAGCTATCCATGGCAGCTCGCAGACTGACTGCAGACTGCTGGCACAGCCCTAGGGGTGATGCTGGCTGCAGTCCTGCACTGTGGGACAATGAACAACCCCTGCCAGAGGCCTGGGCAAGAAGAAGATGGCTCTTCCTGTTGCCCACAGCATGCCAATTGCTCCTTCCACCATTAAACTAAATGTCTATTTATCAGCACAGCTTTCACAGCAAATATTCCTATTAACCAAGCTTTCAAAGCCAACAAGGATTTCCAGTAAACACCCCTATTAATCAAGCTTCCAAACTACCGATTCCAAAACCTAAAATTACAGATCACACATTATTTAACAGACCAGTGCCACCCTTCCACAGCATGAGCCTAAGCCTCATCGCTAACAGCGATAACACCAAGCTGGCTGCTTTTTCCCCATACAGAAGGGCTCAGGGCTGACCCCGCTTCCCTCTGGAAGGGTGAGCTGTGCACAAGCAGCGAGCATTAACCATAGGAAATGACTGCCACCTCCAGCCCTCTGCCTGCTATTGGAGCCGGCGTCTCCTTGGGTGACTCGGGGAACGTGGAAACTTGTTTTACTGCTTGCTTGTCCTGAGATATAAACAGTCAGGCTCGGAGCACAGAAACACGAGATGGCAATTATCCCAGAGCTATTAGCTGCGTCTGAATATCATAGACTCGAAGCTCCCTTGATCCACTGGAATTTATATGACCGTTAATGGGGACTGTAAATTGCTGTCAATGGGGATAACTCGCTCCATGGGTTTTTGGAGAGGTGGAGGGAGGGAGCGGGCAGGAAGACGGGAAGGTGCCCCACGATGGACATGAAGAGCTGTACAACAGCTTTAAGGCACCGCTGTCTGCTGGCATATAGTAGATAATAAAAATTTGTTTTAATTTAGCACATAAGGATATGATGTCAAAATAAAAGGTCTCAAGAACAAGTAAGAAACATAAAAAAGTCATAGCCCATGCTGTGAGTATCAGCTGCACGTCATAAAGATACATTAATGGTGTATTTCTTTAAAAGAAATTTTTGTAGTTGGGAGTTTTATGAGAAATAAGTTTAAAATATTAAAAGTGGAAGTTTTATGATTGGAGGGGGAAAAGCTTCACTTGAAGGCGATGGGAACAGAAGGAGCACAGAAGTGCAGTGCTGGGCACGCTGGTGCAGCCAGCTGTGGCTCTGCCCCGTGGGGACCCTTCCACTGTGCAGTGCCCCCACAGATGCCAGTGGGAGACTTGTTTTAGTGGGAACAGAATCAGGCCCCAGAGGTCAGAGCTACGGACACGACCCAAAGTCTTCTTGTAAAACAACAGGAAAGCAAAGCTGCTGAAAACAAACCCACGTGTGTGCCAACAGAAAAAAATAAAATCAATGGAGCAATGCTTTGCTGTCAGACACGGGTTACAGAGAAAAGCAATTAATCTAGGGGTTGAGTTGGAGTGTTGGTTCATCCTCTCTGGTTCCGGGCTAGGAGTGACTATTGCAACATCCTGCATGGAATCACATCCAGCAGGAGGCTGTGTCCAGCAGGACCACGCTTGGTGGGATCCTCACTAGGAGAGAGCTCACAGCAGCTTTGCTGCTATGGATCACCTCGTGTTACCTCTGTTGGGGAAGCCTGTGGCTCGTGTCTGTAGGGAAGCTCCCAAGGAGTGTCCCAGGAAGAGCTCAGGGTGTCAGTGCATCTCTATAGAGCTGGTGGTTTCCAGGCACAGAATAAAGACACAGGCACAAGAATAATATTGAAACAGATGAGATCATTTCTATCGGTGAGTAGAAAAAAGCGTTTTAACCCAATGAGTAAAACATTCTTTCCTACTGTTCCACTCCTCTGTCACTCACTGGGAAGGATAACCTCGTATTTCCTTCCCCTGCCTTGCTGCTAACACTGCAGGTATCAAGGGAAAACTCCCCAAAACAGGAGCTGTTGGTGCTGAACTTCCAAAATCTATTCTTCCATGTGCATCCATAGATGTCAAGCAGCTGCTGGTGGTGATCACCCATAGGGACTGTTTTACCGTAGATTTACATCCAGGGGTCTTCAGCTGAGACAAAGCACTGTTTCTTCTGTTTGCAGTAATCTGTGCAGAGTGGTGTGATCTGAAGGAGATGGACTCAATGGTCCTTATGGATCCCTTCCAATACAGGATATTCCACGAACCTAAAAGGATGGGAGATGCTTGCTTGGGTCAAGGTGTGCACCTTGCCCTTGCAGATAGGTTGCTCTCCTCCAGCCCCAACTGAGTGCAAAGGATCACACGAAGAGTTTCACCAAACAGCTGGCTGCCAACGGGCCCTTAGGCTTGAAATTACAGCTCTGGAGAAACAAGGATTAAAGCTTCATCCAAACCTGTTGCCATCACATAGACTTTTTTTTCCCCTCCAGAATATTAAGACAAATACGCAGTGCCTTGGACACTATAAATATTAATGCAGAGTACATTACGCGTGTGTAGTGTAAATATTCATGATGAATGAATATTAATGCCTTACATCTGAATGATCTCCCAGGGCACTCACAGGGCGCATCAGCCAAGAAGTGATCCTTCCCTCCCTGGTCCCAGTTGTCCACAAGCAGCAATGGTGAGCACTGCTCTAGTGAACTTTTTCCAAGGAACATCCTTAAAACAGAATGAAACAATCCCAAATCCTGGTCCCTGTCTCACAAACCCCTGTCAGAGTACCTGGAGAACACTCTATGAACCAAATCATGCATGATGCTGGGGATGGCGGTGCTCTTGAAACAAGGCTGCCACCGTCAGACTGCTCGGAGCCCTGTGTGGTCCATTATATTTTATGCTGGTTTCCTAAACATTCACAGTTAAATAAACGATGATAACACTTCATAAACATTTTTCTAACATGCGGAATGTTTGACATGAATTTCAGCTATTTTAAAACTAATAAACAATTGTCAATCGGATGTTGGAGACTAAGCAGAAGCCACAGCCATTCTTATGGAACATCAAAGGCATAATAAATATCTTATTTTTTCAAGCAAAGCTTTTGTACTTTTGCGTAGGAACCTCTGTCAGAGAGCAGAGGGCTGAGCACTGGGGCTGTGTGTTGCTGTCTGCTGTGCTCAGGGTTGTGATGGAGAAATATGAGGCGTCACACTTTGGTTGATCGGTCTGAGCTTCAGAAATCTCCCAGCATTTGGGAAAAAAACAGATGAGCAGCCATCAGGCTCCCTCTCCACTAGCTGCAAATGCACTTTTGCAAGTGCAAAGGTGCTTTGTGAAGCTGCTTGCTGCCTCCCAGGCTCCTCCATCCACCCAGCATCATCCAGCATCACACTTGGGGGGGAATGGAGGGAAAGTGTGGGTTTTGCATCACCACGGAGCCCTGCTGCAATGGCTGAGAGCACAGGCAGGGCTTCCTCAGTGCTGGCTCTGCCCTTTGGTTGTGCCCTGCTGGGTGGGGAAAGCAGCCAGCACACAACATAAGTCAGCAGCAATAGAACATCACCGGAACACTTTTTTTTTTTTCTGATGAGTGCCCTGGATTGGAAAAAAGGATAAGAAGGAGCAGATTTAGAGTAACAGCTCATTTAACAAGAGATGGTCTGTCTCCTTTAATCTATTGCTGGTCATGTCCCAACCAGCTAAAGGTTTCCCAATAGCAAGAGCTGGTGAGCATTGGCGAGGAAGCTGCGGCCACCCAAGATCCTTCTGTGTGCTGGGAGGACAAGAAGGAGCCCCCAGGAGCAGAGCAATCAGGTCCTGGCTCCTCTCTGCCCTGCCTGAAGGCTGCGATGCCCAATAGGATGGAAGTGGTCCCATGGATGGAGGCTGCAATGCCCAATGGGATGATAGTAGTCCCCACGGTTGGGATGGGGAATGGTGGCTGTGTGGGAGGACGGCTGGGATTGCAGTGATGCTTGGTAGAACTGGAAGGTTTTGGAACTAATACCTTCTGCAGGCTGTCAGCCGTGATGCCCAGGGAAAACATATAGAGAAGGTGTTACTTTGCCCTGCTCTGCAAAACCCTCTCTAAATTCACACTTTTCCCAGTGCCATCCGTGCAGATGCCACGTGCCGCTGCTGGGGCTGGGTCGTGCCCCCTGTGCTGCAGGATTCCAGCTCTACCCCTTGTGCCAGCATCGCATCTTTCCCCTCTGCACCGCAGGAGTGTTTTCTGCTGCTGCTCCCACCGGGATTTTCCCAGTGGCAGGAAGAGGCTGGTGAGCCCCACGGAGCCAGTCTGGCTGCTCCGGGCCCAGGCGGGCGCTGGGGCAGATAAGTAAACACTCGCGGCTCTGACATAAATTACTTCAGTCCTTGACAGCAGGACACTGACCAGGGTCGCCTGATAAGGGAGGGAAAGCCTTGCATGTCTCTCAGTCCCACTCAGATATTTCACAATAAATGTCACTGGGAAAGAATAGACACTTCTGTACCCATTAGGCAGCTGCATGTTCCTGTCACCTTGAGAAGGAGGGACGCATTGTCAGAGCTGTCGGAGCAGGCAGGAACCAGCTGTTAATCTGCTCTAACATCCTTTTTCACAGAGCAAGTGTGAATGGGGCACTGCAAAAAGCTGGTGGAAAGGTGATTAAAAATAGTCCCGCGATGAGCACCTATGGGGGCTGTCACAGTGCCATTGGTGGGGAGCATCAGCCAGAGGAAAGCAGGACAGAGGCACAACCTCCTCAAGGCTTCAGCTCTGCAGTAATCTCCTGCTGTGCCTCAGTTTCCCCTCAGCAGGGATCGCACCACCCAAGGACAGGACATCACTCATTGCTTTTGATGCCTGCTGTCTGGATGGATGTAGAATCCTGCAAATATTAAGTTGGAAAAGACCACTAAGATCATCTCGTCCAATTATCAACACATCAGCAGCACTCACGGAAACTGCTTGTGCCATCAGCATCAGTACCTGAGTCCTTACACCACCCTGGCTGGGTTCTCCTGCTCATCCAAAGGTGCCCCAGAGAAGATGTGACCTGGAGCTGAAGACATGCTCATTTTGGATACATCACTTTGCAAACAAAAGATTGCAGCATCATCCTCTTCTGTTCTTAAGGGCAATACTGACTGATGTGTGATTTCCGTAGTGGAAGTGGAATAGATTTTTGTCCCGATGGCTGAAATCACTGCACTTCTCTCCTGTTTTTGTAGCTTATTTACAGTGAGTTGTTGCTTGCCCAGGTTTTGCCCCATGTAAATTACCTGCACATACTCTCTGCCAGATCTTTTGGCTATTCTTGGATCCCTCCTCTGCAGACCTCGAGGGCTTTAGTCTTCGAGCTGCAGCTTTCTTTTATTACTTCAGAAATTAGGAAGATGTCTTCTTTGGTGGAAGGCATCTGCTTAGTGTCTGATGCATTTAGGATACTCATTAAAGGGATATTTTCCCCCTTATCTCATGCCTAATCTCTGGAGGAGGACGCTGATTGCTTTGGCTGCGTGCTGTCACTCCTTGCTGGGATCCTGTGGTGGCACAAGCAGTGTCCCCATGTCCCTGCACAGCCCTGCGGGTAACCTCAGAACAGAGCTGGCCAATACCGTGCCTGGAAGCTCCCTCAATATTTCAATATTTGATTTTGCTCTTCTGTTCAGCCTTTTAATGTGGTTCTGCTTATTTTTACAGGTTTCCCAATCTGCCCCCTCCCCAGATTGTTTATATTTTTGGAAAGCCTTCTGTTTAGTGCCTGTAATACCCCTGACGTCCTTTTGCTGCAGTGGGCTTCCATTACCAGCATCTCCGCTGAGACTTAACTGGGATTTGTTTCTATACTAATCTCTCAAACTGTTTATTAAACCCCCTCCTGATTTATCTGCAAAAGATTTCCTTGAAGTTATAAAATCTCAATCAAAATTCCTCTGGGCATTGCACATTCCCTCTTACGACCACTAAATCCTGTTTGTTCTTGCCATGACCCACTTGGCTCATGGTTGGAGACATAGCACCCGAATGTGCCCAGCATCACAGGGGCAGCTTTGCAGTCTTTCTGCAATGAGGGCTAGTTGCCCCAAAGCCTCTTTCTAGAACTGCTCCTCTAAAACCATTTTTTTCCTTTTGAGTTTCAACCCTAGCAGTCAGCATGGCTTTCCTGTTAGCAAGTGCGAGTTTTCCTTGTTGTCCCATCACCTTGCACCCAGTGTTGAGCTCATAACCTGCTAAATAATTCCTCTTCCACCTTGGTGTTTACATTCTTCAGATATTTTCACCGCTTTTCACGTCCCAACTCATTTGTCCCTTGTCTGGGCTATACCCTGCCCCTTTCATCTTTGCACATCAGAGCCGCTTCCTCCAGCCTGACAGCAGCACCACTGGGCAGGTTCCTTTCCCCAAACTGGACTCATCCATTTGTCCGTCCATCCATCCATCCATCCATCCATCCATCCCAGACCTGTCAGGATGAATGTGGCCCCAAGGACTGGCCCATGCCTTTTGCCTGGATGCCCCTCATCCAGCAGCTTGCCCACCCTGCCCTCTCCTTTTGGTGTGAATCAGACCAGGTATCATCCAGTACCTGGTCCTCACTCTGCAGAGAGCAAGAGAATACAACACACAGCAAAGCTCCATTCTTGACCCAACTGCTGTTGCCTATTTCCCACTGCAGCTCTTCCTCGCACCCAGGGCAGCTTTTGGCCAGAGATTAGGACAGAAAATATGGCAGTGTTCTGGGAAAAAAAAAAGTCACTGGAGTTTGGCCCAATGAACAGATTATGGGGTCTATTTAAAGGAGGAGAAAACTCTTTTCTGGCCTCCTGCATGCACAATAATGGCATGCCAGAGGTTCAACTCCTTCCAAGGGCTTTACCCTTTGGTGTCATTTGGTTGCATATTTGCTATAGCAAGGAGATGGTAGTAATTGGAATAATACAGCTACGTAGGGAAAAAACCTTGTTAGTTTAGCACTCTATTTCCCTGCAGTGCAGCTCCTGCCTAAAGCCATCCAAAGAAAACAGTTCACCTAACATATGCTAGGCACTTCAAAGAGAAAATTAAAAGGGACAAAGCCAATGTGAGAGGATGAAGAATCCCAGAGGAGCTTTATCAGGATCCCATTCAGTGTTTCCCATGTTTTAGTGGAAAAAAAGCCCAGCAATAACAAAAAAGACCCGGGCGTGCAAGCCTCGGTGACTGATAGAGGATTTTCCCTTGGCTAGACACAGAGCCTTCAAAAAAACTGCAGCAGAGTGTGGGATCATTAAACACCTTCGGATTCCTTCCTCACTGCCAATCACGGCATCAGAAACCGCCCTCTCCGTGGCGTCTGCTGATTCCACTTTGAAAACTTCCCCATTTATCACCGCCGCGAGAGATCCTGCCGAGACCGCTGGAGCCTGCTGCTTGTCAACAGGGCACCTTATCTTCTCCAAACATTTACTTAACCCTTTGTCTCGCGGGTGGGGAACAATGGGAGCCCGGTGCGGCCCCACCAACCTCCCACACCAAAGCTGCTGCAGAGCACGGTGTGCCAACCTCCATGCCAGCAGGAAGGTTGCTCACAATGTGGGAAGAGGAGAAGCTGTTTGTGGGTGCTCCCTGGTAGGCACGCAGGTACAAAGAACTTTCCTAGCAATAAGGACCCACCATCTGTAACTCAAAATGGCTCCTAAATCAGGACGTACAATTGCAGAGTCCTTAAGGCTGGAGAAGAACCTTGAGATCCCCAAGCTCAACACAGCCCACCCCACCGTGCCCTCTGCCCACATCCCTCAGTGCCACATCTCCATGGTTCCTGAACACCTCCAGGGATGGTGACCTCACCACCTCCCTGGGCAGCCGTGCCACTGCATCACTGCTCATTCTATGAAGCAATTGTTCCTTGTACCAAACCAGACAGAATAGGTACAGCTTCACTTAAGGACACGATACCACCTTCAGAGGTGGTAGTTAACGCTGTGCAGAGTTCTAAAGAAAATTTTCTATGATCCTCATTGCCACTGTAAGTGGAAAGCTGGATGTGTCTTCACTGAAGAACTCATGGCAGAGCAAGCGTTTTGTTTTTATAAAAGCAGGTGATTGGTTTTGGAGAATTTTGCTTCGGTGCAGCAAGTGAACCAGCACTACAGGTTTCCACTGAGAGATGGGTCAGACCTCTCTGACAAGAAAATGAGGTCTCAACTCTTGACCTTCAGTGCAGCAGCTCGGAGGCTGGCTCTTTGTCATGGCTGGTGACATGCATGCACTGCTCACAGTTACCTGCGACCATAAGGATCCAATGGGGTTGTGGCAGAAAACTGCTGTGTTTTTGAAATGCATGAAGAACTCCAAGACTCACTTCCTAATAAAAACCCAAGCAAAAAACCACTGTGATCTTCCCACCAATTCCAGCAGGCTTTGGAACACGATATTCCTGTTAACCCAAGCCCAACCCTCAGCAGCCCCACTGTGGGTGATGGCAGATACAGAGGCAATACACAGGAATGCAGAGGGGCAAAACACCATCAGAAACCAGGGGACATACAGACAAAAGCTCACAGCTCAGCGTTACCAGTTACAAACAACCCTCATTGCTGCTCAGCAGCTGCACTGAGGACAGTAATAAATGGCTGCGTGTTTGAAGCTGAGTTTTACGTCTTTGCATTGTCACTGCAATGCTTTGTGCTGTTATCTATGACAAGAGCTGGGAGTTCACATCTTTATCTATGAACAAAGACTCACAGATCGTGGCAGCATTTGGCAGTATGACAGCCTCAGGGAAGTTGGAATACAGTCAGCAAAACAGCTCCTCTGTCACAGCAGCGGTGGCAGAGAGGGGCTTTGTCCCAGAATGGGTGATGAGGTTCTCCAAAGCGTTTTAATTAACTGCCCTTCATGTACTTGCTTAGCAGAGCTGGCAGTGAGCTTGATATATCTTTCTATGTTTGTGAGTACTCTAGCAAGTACCGCTACCCAGGTGCTGCCCCTAAGCCATTTGGGGAGAGTATAGGAAGGGATAAGTAAGAACTTTGCATTTCTGAGTCATGTATGCGTCACATCTATACTGCCACTTCTTTCACTTAGCTACATACTTAATTAAGCACTTACTCACAGCCTTGGGGTCAGCCTGAGGACAGGGTTCCTCTGTTCTTAACTCCTGTGCCACCTAACAAAGCTGAGAATCCTTTCTGAGGAGAACGATTATTCATTCAGCGTTCATTCATTCATTCATTCATTCAGCACCCAGTGTTGCACAATATGAAGTGCTACTGCTGGCAAGCGACTCACACCCCATTTGTGTGACGTCTGGCAGGCAGGGAGCCTTGGGGACACCACACACACAGGCACAGACCTTCAGTAAGAGAAGGGACTCCTTCAAATACAGCTCAAGGTGTGGCTGTACATCTATATTCTCCCAGCACATGGGAACACAAAAGGCACAAGAGATGTTACCAACCACTCCAGAGCAGAGCTGAGGGCATTGCTGTAGGACAGGGGACCAGGAGCAGCCAGTATGTCATCAACACATGCACATCATGGAGACCTTCAGGACTGGAGAGTCCAGGCTGGATGTAGCTCTGGGCAGCCTGGCCAAGTGCTTGGCAACCCTGCACATAGCATGGGGTTGAAACTGGATGATCATTGTGGTCCTTTTCAACCCAGGCCATTCTATGATTCTGTGATTCTATGATTCTGTGATACTATGATACTATGATAAGATAGGTCAAAAGAATGGTGTCATTTTAAGTGACATCTGAGAAAATAAAGCACCCATCATTATTCATCTGCTGAAAGACAAACAAAAAGATCCAGGATGTGAGTGGGTCAGATATCTTTGGATCTAGGAGGAGCTCTTTATAAGGAAAGAAACTAGATTTGGGTATAGCTTGTACAGCATTTATCGTTAGAAGTGCTACAGGAATGTGACCTATATTTAGCCAACATACCTTAAACTACAGAAGACTCTACCGTGTAACTCATGGCTCCCATTTCCTCATGGTCTTACTGAGAAAGGCTCCCTGGACCCACCAGACATCTGATGTGTTCCATTGCTAGTGAGGACAGTTCTGGCATGGAGCACATACTGTTTTGCTTTCACAGAGCGTTCCTGGACTGACTGAAGTGGCTGTCATGCTGCAGTGCATGCTTTCTCCAAGTTAAGTGGCATTCCCAGACCCTTGGCAGAAGACGACACATTTCTCCTGGGGTGGAAAGATTTGGAGGAAAGCCCCGAGCACTTTGGCAGAGCCAGTGGGATACCTGGCAAAGCTCACTCAGCACTGCCTGCCCTCGCTCCATCCCATGTTACCTTCCCTGTGATAACGGGAGCCCGGGTCCCAGCAGGGAAAAAAGGAATGATATCAATCTTCAGCAAAGGGAAAGACAGCACCTTCCAGCTGGATGAGCCTCATAGTCCTGTGTCTGGTTGAGGTTCAGGGGGGACAGTCCACAGTTCTAGGTCACCAATGGAAGTAGGGTAGCACAATGATATGTTCCTGATGAGCATGGGGTGTTCAACACACATAAGGCAGAGCTGTCATGGCACACTAAGTTGCTACACTGCCTTTCCATCAGCACAACCAAGATTTTAAGAGCAACTCCAGAACATGTTTTTTACTCCAGCCCACTCACGATGGGCAGATGTATGATGATGGCAACATCCTTCAGCAACATCCTTCAACATCATTCAGGCTAGATGGTGCTCTGAGCACACTGACTGAGCTGTAGATGTCCCTGTTCATTGTAGAGGAGTTGGAACAGATGGCCTTTAACGGCCCCTTCCAACTCAAAAGATTCTGTGATCCTAAATCACCAGTCAGACCTACTTGGACTCAGCTTTACCCCCTTTGCTGGTGGCTCTAACAGATCACATATGCTTTCTTAAATGTGTCTACTTACTTAAGTGCTTTGCACTGCTTTCACAGAAATCAGACATCAGTGTTGGGCTGACAGCACACCCAAATCTTTGCTGCTGTTCAGCAGATACAGTTTGTTCAGCTGAAGTGATTCAGCCACGCACCTGAGCTCCAAACGGTAGTGCTGAAGATAAGGAAACTCGCTTGGGATCATGAGAAGTACTCACAGGAGTTCTGGAGGAGGTGTGCTGAAGATGTAGGTCTGTGCAGAGCTCCCCTGCCTCACCTTGGTTCTGCAACCTGTAAGGAGATTGAAACATTATTGGCTATGGAATGGTTGACAGGACAGGGCTGCTCCCAGCTCATTGAGCCCCAGGCATGAAGGGAGCCGAGCCTCGGGCTGCCTGACTTGAGCCCTGACCCCCGTAAGCAGCCTGTCCTCATCAGAGGTTTGGGAACAGGCCCATCCTCATTCAAACCCGCTTTGTTAGAGAGGAACTTCTCCAACAGATAGAAGCTTCCGGTGGCAGGAATGTTTTATTCATAATTAGCGATTTTTCATTTATCGGCACTTCCATGAAGTGGATCCAATCTGCAGAGAATCTGGCTAGAAGGGTGTAAAAACATTTCAAGCTCCTGCACTTTTATTCATTTAACATTTTTCCAGACACTCTTCCCAGCCCTTACTCATGTCGTTCCCCTACCCGTCACAGCCTTCTTTTAGGCATAATATTGTTATCTATTACTTTAATCCCAAAATGGTGAGGGAGTGCTACATGGAAAAAAAAATAATGGGAAATGGTCCCAGCAAATGGAGTTAAGGAGAGATAGGAAGGAGCCAGGGTCTGTCAGCTCCCCGGGGCCCCGCAGGATGCCTGCAAATGACAGACAGCATTTCCTGAGTATCAGACGAGGCCAAACACATTTCTTGATAAACTAATTATGTAAATGTGTTGAAACAATGCAAGTGTGACCGAGTGCTCACTGCTCTCTGAGAGTTGGCTCAGGCTCTGCCATGGCTGCTGGGTGAGATCCATGTGTGGCTGCGGCAGAGCATCCCTCTGATGGGGTGTGACCAGAGTGTCCCTCATCACTGCCCTGGGTGGCATCTCAGCACCTAGTTGAGGGATGCTCAGTGGGTGCCCAGCCACGGGACCGTTGTCTTGCTGTGTTCAATGAGAAAGGGTCACTTTATGGGGTTTGATATAAAGCAGGGGTGCTGAAGCGTGCTGTGGAATGTTGCTGTCCCTGCTGGATGGAATCATAGAATATCCTGAGCTGGAAGGGACCCATATGGATCACTGAGACCAACCCTTCACGGATAGCTCATGGGAACAGCTGTGTGCTGGGGGCTCAGCACCAAAGCAATCCTTCCAGTGCACATAACTGGCCTCCTTGAACAGACGTGACATTTAGTGGGTGAGATTGGCACACGAAGGAGGGCTTTCAGCCTGCACCATTGGGCCACGCACATGGCCATCACTTACCCTAGCGGTCACAGGGCCTTTAGATCTTCTCCTGTTTCTTCTTCCATGTGAGAAGTACCATTGAGTACAGGGTGATGTGCCCAGCATTTCTCCCATAGCCAACAATAATGAACAGATTCTCAGGAGAGAGTTGGTGGCCACGCTTTTCCTGGGCTGGGGACTCCCTTCCTGCAGCTGCCTGGAGCCATATCCCCAGCAGCATTTGTTTCAAAACCCAGGCAAAAAGAAATATTCCCATTCTGAAAGCTCACTTGCAGGATGAAAGATTACATCCTATCCTTCCTCCTCCTCCCTCTCGGTCCTTTGCTGCCTTCCAAACATGATGTTAGGCCGCGCATATCCTGAGCAGCCCTCACTCAGACACGACAACCTGGACTTGACCCCTGGGGTTCTGGCTCCAACAAGTCTTCCTGGCCGCTTCGGGCAGCAGGAACCTCTGTCAGCACTGGTGATTGATGGCTTCATGGGGGGAGAGGCCTACAGACAAGAAGTCTCACAAACACAGGGACAGGCAGAAATAAAATAGAACCCGAGAACCAGCAGCTTGCTGTGAGGAGAGCTGGGGAAGGGCTTTCTCATGGTTTGTGGCCACAAAGAGTCATTCCTCCTCAAGGGTCATCCCCACCCTTCCACAATCCATGCTGTGCATGAGGTGCTTTTCTCTTGCTCAAGCATACATTGGCTTTCAGGCTTTCCCATCCTTTGTCTTAATCACCAACAGCTGGAAACAAGGCAAACAACAGCACGTTTCTCTGTCATATTACGAAGGAACCTCCAGGTACAGGGAGTGCTACTGAAGACACAATACATGTCTGAGGCCACATATTCAAGACCAAACTCCCAGTCATTCAGACGGTCAGTGGTGGTATCTCCAACCAAATACTGTGATCAACCTGTGGTGAGTTTGATTGGCCAGTGACTGTTATATTTTGCAGAGAAACCATGCTACCTGCAACACATCACTGAATGAAATTTTCTCCAGCATCCCTGCCCACAGCCCACCCTGGCAGCTGTCAGTGCCCTGGGTTGGGTTTGCACCGTGACATTTTGCATGGGGAGACATCTCAGACACCAACCTCAAAGACATTCACTTCTTGATTCCTTAGCAGATTCTGAGCAGCCAGCACAGCCAGAAGAAGAAATGAGGGCAGAGGAGCGAGGATCTGACCTTGTGTTTCTGCCTCCTTTTCCAGATTAAGCCATTTCCTTGTAAGAGACACACACCCTGCAGTCCAAATATTAGCCGTCTCCATTTCAGGCAATGCCACCATTAGCCAACTCATTCCCAGCATTTCTATCTGCTGTATTTCACGACACTTTAACATTGAAACTACCCATTTGTAGGACTAGTCTTTCACTTGCATATCCAGCACAGAAGGCAAGCCCTGAAGGTCAGCAGTGAGCTCTGAGCACTGGAATTGGACAACAGCAAACTGCAGGCCCAAGTCAAAGTCACAGCAATGCTGTGTCACCGCTTGGGCTCCACGTGCCAGGACAAAGGCAGAGTGACACCAAGATTGCTTTGAGGGGCTGCCAAACTCACGTTCCTCCTCTTCAAAGTTCGTCCACTCTCATCTCACCACCAAAGCAGAAATGGGGGCCACATTGTGCAAAATGTTTCCTTCAACCAGGCTGAAGGCGAATGCTTTGGAAATTCCAACTTTGTCCAAGGAATAGGGGTTACTGTAAGACAGTGACTGCGTGCACTGCAAACCCCATCCTTACTGCCTGTGCCCCTTGCTTCACCTGGTGCTTTGTGATGGGTTATGCTAACATACATGAAATTTAATTTCCGCTTATTAACCCACAGGAGGCTATTACTGTTTTCAAAGACATTACATTGCTTCCAATTAGTGCTGCCCTTTGGTTTATGGTATGTTGTTTTTCTTGAAAACCTTTGAACCAGGTTGTACATGAGCTGAAGGGCATTCTGGGGCTGTTAATAAAGATTAACTCTTTTGAGCAAATACATGCTCCGATTCATTTGTGAGGATTACGTTGTTGCAAAGAAAGGGGATTTGAGAAAACGATAGCAGACTCTTTGCTTTCCCTTCCATTTTCTCAATATATTTTTTTTTTATGATTTCCTTTATCTGGTAATCCTTCCTTCCAGCCTTGCCAAAGATGCCCCTCTTTTAGTTTCCACAGCAGCACAGTCACAGAGATGCCTCAAGAAGCAACAACTGCCCTGCTTCTTCCAGAGGGGGGCTTTGGGTGACTTCGTCCAACCTCTCTTGAAAACGTGTAAAGAAACAAGGAATCTTGAGATGCCAGGAGAAGGGAAAGGGGTACTGCTGTAACTCAGAAGCATTTACATACAGATCTGTTTGACTGCCTTGTTCAATCTTAACTCCCACTGCTCATCTTTCTCCATGCTACCATGAAATTTTATCGCTCTAAGTTAGCTTTAGTCTTTCTGCTTGTCTGGTATCATTTACTCACCTCTTTACCTTCGCATTACCAATGCACATTACAAATACAAAGTCAATTATGTCCTCAGCATATGTATTTGCTGCTCTGATTGCCTTTTAGCTTAGTGTTATTACATTATACTTCTATCATGGTGCCAAAGGCTGTAGTCTCCCATGTTCTTTTCTTTTGGTGTGGTTTTGTGTTTTAATTGTGCCTTTTTTTTTGGGGGGGAAGGGCTTTGAAGGCTGGGGAGGCATGGCCTACACGGATTTCACTACAATTCAAGAGCACCCACACTTAGTCAACTCAAATCCAAGATGACATCTACATGCTAAGCGGATGTGTGCCAATATATACTTGGGTCATACTCGTTCCCAGTGGAAGTGGACGCTTCATTTTCTACCTGTTTGTAGGCTCTTGTTTAACCCACTGCCACAGGCTGGCACTTCTCCCAAAGCTGGTCCGTAAAGCAACAAACCTGCACTTATCTGTTTTCAGTACGGCCATATATCTGCAAGGACACACAGCCAGCAATATGGCTGCAACCTTGGTGGGTCTGCGGACATTTATTGTGAGAAGCAGCTGGGGAACAATCAAAGTAATTGCTCAGGGCCAGCGTACGTGTTTCTAATGAGTCTCGTTGCAGAGGGACTTTTTCAGTGTCTGCATTATTTACACAGGACACCACTATCAGTAAAAAGCCTTCTTATCTCCCCTGTATTTGTTTCTCTATCTTTCAGTTTAGCAACTCTCAAATTCTGTGCCTTTTTTTTTTTTAATTTTTATTTTTATAGCCTGTTTCCTCTTTAGCGATATTATCATGGAGCCAATAAAAGTGCTTTCCTTCTACATCTGGTCAAGGAAAGATTTTGCTGGGTACTCGAGTCATATTTCTGAAAATGCCTCCGAGTGAATATAAAAAGCTGTTGGAAGCAATTGAGTTTACTGTTGCCTTATGTACTGTCATTAATTAGGAAATAAAGCAAACGGCATTTTATATCACTTGTAATCAAAATGTTACAGTCTTCACGCAAAGACTTCCAAGTGCTGAGCCTGAAAACAGACTCTGTTCTTGTAAGGATGTCTTAAAATTCATGGCCCAGGTTTTCAGCCCGACAAGGTGCTGTGCTGGGAGGCAGAATGAGGACAGTTGTGCTGGCGGGGCACGCAGGCAGGATGTCAATATGGGATGGTACCTGGGCAGGCAGGCAGGCATGCAGCTGCTGTGATCTCCCCCACCCCACAGCACCATGGCAACCAGCTGAGCTGCAGCTCATCACCTGCTTCCCATTCTTGGCTACCATGAGACAATGAACCTCAGCAATCATTCCTTCCTTCTGCTTTAGTTTAAATTAATGTTTCTACCTCCAGACTCTATCTTTATAGAACTCAGTGTTTTCCTGATTGCCTTTCCAGCCTCCCAGTTCAAATCATCAAGCAGGATAAAATATAAAGCATGGAATCATTAAGTCTAGAAAAGACCACTAAAGTCACCAAACCCAACCACCAGCCCACCCCCACCATGCCCACTAACCATGCCCCTCCGTGCCAAATAATAAAGCAGAATTTCATCAGCAAGCCCTTTCTTTCCACAACCCTTAACATTAGATGCCTTTGTCAACTCCATTAGGACCATATCTGCCCTTTCCGGAGCTTGAATGCTTTCATATATTTGGCTCCATATGAACAAACTGGTGGAGCAAACATATTAGTAGATCATTTGCCATGTACATGATTCAGATACCCAGACATGTACAAAACCCAGGCAGGGATTAACCACGTCTGACAGCACCGATGTGACTCCAGTTCTGTGTATGTATAAGCGATAATGAACCAAAGGCCCTGTTTGTCTTCAAATAACACACAAAAATGATTAATTATTTGGAGGGCTATGATTAATAATCACAATATTAAATGCTCTACCATAATGGAACGCTGCTCTCTTCTCGCTTTGTTCTTCTAATCTCTGAGAAGCAAATATCCACAGGGCGTTACCAGCGGGGCTGGAGGGAGACTGCAGTCGGTCACAGTTTATAAGGAGAACTTCTTTCCCATTGTGATTTTGTTCCCCTGGGATGTACAGAAAACCTCTTTGGAAAATGCACATAGTTGCTAAAGGATTAAGGGGATCTACAGGAGGAAAAGCAAAGGGCTCCAGTTGCAGATTGCAGCCTGTTCAATTTGAAGGCAACGTTTGCTTTGGTTCAAGAATGGATCCTAACTGAATTGTATGAAAAAAGTAATTATTATATTATGCAATAAAAATCATACTTCGTCACAGAAACGCGGAAAGAAAAAAGAAACGCTCAACCTCCTATTTGCTGTTTATCCACCTACTGCTGCAATGCAAACTGCTCTTTGGAACGCCGACCGAAGCAGCGGTGACGGTACCGGCGCTGCTGCCCTCGTCCTGCCGGGCACCACTCCCGTCCGCCGCGAGGCTCTGCCCGGCGCTGAGCGAAGCGCTCTCGGCGGAGTCAGCAGAGGGAGCAGCAGCCTCAAGTCTCCCTCGCCCTCCAAGGAGCAGCCTGAGGAGAGGCTTCCAGGCTAGCCCAGCACAAACTGGAGGGCTGAAGGCAAGGGCAGGATGGCATGATGCCATAGACCAGAAAGCCAAGCAGCAGCTGGTGCTCTAGATATTTCCTACATGTCACTGATCACAGCTTCATCCTCCACACCATCCACTTCTCAGTGAAACAGCAAACTGGAGAAGGTACTTAAATCCCAACTTGCAGTCAGTGCTGTTATAGTACAGTATTTGCCCCTATCACACAGTGGCCCCAGGAGCACATGCAGCACTCAAGGAGGGCACTGGAATGATGCCTGCATCGAGCCCATACATCTCTAAGTGACATCACTTTGTTCTCCTCATTGTAAAAACTAGACCCTTTTTTTTCCCAACCCTTACAAATTCTGAGATTCTATATATAGCTTTGCCATTCTCCCAGTTTAAAAATATTATAGACAAATTCCTGGCTTTGCCTATTTTTAGTCACTATTGTCCACTGACATTTCAGTGGGCAGTATTGACTTGGATATATATATATCCAATTATATATATGTATACACACACAGACATATACGTAGATACACACACATATCCACATACATATATATGGATCTTGCAGAGACTTGGAAAGGGCTTTTCAGCAGGAAATGACCAGGCAACACAAGTTGTGATGCATTTCTGCATTTCAGTACATGAGTTAGAGCTCAGCCCACGGGATGGATGCTGCTGCACTTCCTCAGAGTCCCACTGTCTTCTCCCCTAGGGACACTTGGGTTCAGAGGAAGCAAGAAGGTAATTGTAGTGCTTGCATGGGAAGCAGCTCTGGACAGCAGAGATACCAACACAAAGCTGCTTTTTTTGTCACCATATTTTCTGCTTCAGATGACTGCCACCTCTCCTTCCTCAGAGAAGACTTGATTTGGATGCACACGTCACATTCAAGTTCAGGAAGCAGAGTCCCAGTCCCTAGGATACTTCTGGGCAAGCAACACCAATTTCTCATTGAAGTTCTCGTACGGAATTGCAAAAGAGCTCTCTCATCCATTCAGCTAAGTGAGCTGCTTTCACCATGACCTCTTGGTTCAGTTCTGCCTTTGGAACCAAACCCTCACATTGGCCATTGATGGACATGGTAAATGGAGACATGACAACCTCCATTGCCAAGCTCTTCGTCATATCAGAAGAACTTGAGATAAAGGGATGTTGTTCTTCCAGACTGGTCCAGGAGAATTGCATAGCTAAGACTGGGAAAGCTGGAAACTCCTTAGGCTTTAGCTGCCCTTGCAGTAACTTCTGAAGTGCAGAGCCAGGCAGGTCTGCCAGCACATCTCAGTGCCAGCCTTGCCTTCACCACTATCTGACCCACAGCATCCTGTTCCTACTGAGAACCCCAGTGGGGCACATTCCCTTCCCCAAAGTCTCACAAAAGCCCTCTGCCCTCACCCCACAATCCTTGCCAGCCTTGACGTTTGCACACACGCTCCTGTGACTGACCTCAGTGAAGTTGGAGTCTGATGCAGAAGGGAAAATATTCCCTTCACTTGACATACCTACGTGTCAAAATGAAACAGGCTCATACCGGGCAAAAACCTTGTTGTTATCAGTGTGACATTGTGGAGGCTCACGATCATAATCCAATATTAGCGTGTGATAGGGATCCTGCTGGCGGTGCCGGGGGACAGATGGGACCTTGGGGGTGACCTCTGCCTGGCTCACAGGGTTGCCTTCACCTGCTGTGTGGCCTAAGCACACCTCTGCTCCAACACAGGTATTTGGGATTATGGGAGGGGCCCAGGACTCCTTCTCCCCAGTCCTCTCCCTCATGCAAAGTGCTTGGAATAGGCTCTCAGGCCTCCTTGACACCTGACAACCTTTCTTATAACATGAAGGCCGCCTCTCTTCCCATCCATACACTCTCCAGATCCATCCCTCTCTTCTGCCCCTGATGTCACACACACATCTGGGTTCCTGCTCTCACACCCGCTTGAGTTTGCAGGGACCTCACATCTTTAGTTCAGTACTTCCATACCTCCTGTATGGACCATTATTTGCAGTTTATTCCGCCAATTCCAGCTTCCACACAGCACAAAGCAGTGTCTCTGAGAGAACAGGGCACTCTCACTGCTCCCCTCTTCGGGTGCAGAACAAGGATCAGAAAGCCCAATAAGCGTCCTTGCCCACAACAGGCACACCTCTGAGCTCACCCTGCTTTAGTACGTCTGGATTCACAGCTGGATTCATCCCTCCAAACCCATAGCCTTCATCCAAGGCACTCTCAGCCAGCAGTGCAGTCACCTGGGGCTCCATCTCATGTTGCTGGACATGTGTGATCCGAGCCCTTAGCCATGGAGACAACTGGTTCCTTTTCGAAGCACAGGTTCAGACATAATAGCATAAAACTAGAAGCTGGATCTCCTAGAAAAAAATCAAATATTCCAAGGCTAATAAGAATTTATGAGAATCCACCGAAGTGGAACAAATCAGAGTGGGTTTGGCAGAAGCTCCAAGTAACTCCTTCATAGGTAATGCCTCCACCCCCCACCCAGGCTGCAGATAACCATAGTCCTTGGCTTAAAGGTCATTGCCTAAGGTAAAACCTGGCCCAAGTCCCTGCTTCTGGACACAGACATCAGAAAGCAGCAATAGGCTTTTCATAGCCGCTCTCCTCCAGGAGAGAGTGAGTTTTGGTGTCTGAACATGGAGCCAAAGGACAGAAGCCTTCATTGAGTCTTGCTGAATATGAAAGTAAGCCCTATTTCCTGTCCTTGCAACCAAATCCTTGCAACATGACAGACCCAAAGGGGCTCTGCAATCTTTCCTCTTCCCATAAATAAAGCAATACCTGTCAAAGGGCTGTGCTTGGATGTGGACCTGAGGAGTCTTATACCAAGTGATGAGTTTATGAACAAGCCATGTGCCCGCAGGAGAGCTGCAGCCAAACCCTGCAGGCATCCTGGCATGAGCCCCACACCAAATCAATAGGATGCACACGTGCTCCTGAAGGAGCATTAGTCCCTGCCCTATGAGCATCCCTGTATGGGAGATCCCTGCTGAGAGCATCCATTTATAACTGTGTCAGTGAAGATCCTCCTCAGCACCGAGTGCGGAAAAGCTCTTTACATCATAAATTGTATTTAAAGGCCCTTTCAAGAAGACAAGCAAATTTAAGAGGGCAGTTAGCTTCTGGCACTTAGATGCATAACTTTATTTGAGTATTCAATTTCCTCCTTCATTCATAAAGTAAACATCTGAGTTATCTGAAAGTGACTGTATACTTACGCAGTGTTTTCTTAAAAGAGTCAATAGGAGCAAGGCGACATAAAATGCTTCAGAGAGCATGACACAGGAAAACACAAGCCTTTAAATTATACACATTCAGGAAACGGTTGAATTCAGCGTTTTAGATGGAAAGGTTAAAATGTTTGTGCTGAATTGTATTAAATCTTTCACCAGTAAATCCTGTAGGAAGCAGAACATTTGAAGGAGTCTCCTTATTCCCAGTGTCTAGGAAAGACTCCCAGAGTTTCAAAGGAAAATGTCCATTAATCTCACTGGACAAGTGCAATCTAATAAAAGCTGTTGTTAAATTAAGGCAACATTGTTACTAATTGTTTTCCAAATTTAGTTTATTTTCCTCCCCAACAAAATCCTGTACTGAGATGGAGGACCCTCATTAAATTACTTTTTTTTAGAGAGAATCACTACCCTACAGACCTTATGTTGTAAGTGAGGTCCCCATTGCTTTGGGAACACAGAAAGGGCAGGGTGGGTTTGCAGATTGGCTTCCATCAGCAGGACCACCCCATGCTGCTGATGTCCCTTGCAGTTGGCATCAATGATCCTTAAGGTCTTTTCCAACCTGAGCTATTCTGTTCTACGATCCTATGCCTGCTTGCCAACCTCGCCAGCAGTTGCTGTTCTGAAACACAAGCCAAGCTTTACCTCCATGACAATATCCAGAGACCAGGAACTGGGGCCATTGCTGCCACTGACCTCTCATTCGACCTTTGGCACATCGCGTTGCCTCACTGCAGCTCAGCTCCATCACTGACAAAACACACACGTGACAGATGACCATCCACACCACGAGTATGCCAAAAAGCATCCAAATCACCACAGGGTCAGGGAACCAAGCCTGAAATCCAGAGATTAAACATTTTGCCAGTTTTGTAGCACAGACTTGCCAAACACCCTTCTTTCCTTTGGATTTCTGGGTCATGCTGCATTTATACTCAGCAGCACTGCGTATATGACAATGAAACCCTAAATCCTAACACAGGAGAACCTTCCAGCTGCAGTGCTGATGACTTCATCCCAAAATGTTTATCGTTTGACCTTTTTCTCTGCAAGAAATCCCCAAATGGGACTTTCGGTTCCAGGTATACCAAATAGCCAAGCTATCTTACAGCTGTGTGTGATGAAACCATCCCGCTGCCAGATCTGCCAAGATGGTTTATTTTTAATCATCATTATTTTTAATTCTGACCTCGTGCCTCATTTTGGACAAAATTTCTCTGGGGAAGGGAAGAACGTGAGCTGGGAGAAGGGCTGTGCATTCACAGCCTCTATCCAAACTGCATCTGAATTAACACCTGATCTCAATGAAGGACTGAAAATGGCTGGCTGGATTCTTTTTATTTCTATTTATTTTTAATTGAGCACTTCAGGAGTCTGGAGAGCCTGAAAGATCGAAGCGCTGAAACGTGTGAGCTTCTGTGGTCACTCAGACCTGGCTGGGAAGGGAAACTCTCTGCTTTCTTACAAAACAAACCAAAAGCAAAACAAACCACTTTTCCTGGTGAGACTTTCATTCAATTCCGCAGACTCAGGAAGCTTCGAGATAAGCCTCCGCTTCGAGGACACGCTCAGAACTGCCCGAAGCCTAAACCCAAGCTGGCAATTAGCAGCAACACAGCATGCTTAATGAATTAACACATCCAGGCAGCCTGACCCAGCGTAGAAAAATAACCTAAATGTTCACGGTGTTTTCTACAGCCCATTGTGCACCTCAAAAAAAAAAAAGGCATCGGTGGTTAATAAAAGCATGTCAGTCTTCCAAGAAACCTCCCAAGGAAGTCCCCGGGTTTCCTGGTTGAGCAGCACTTTGGAACCATCAGAAATGGTTTTTTCTTCACAAAATTAAAAATCTACTATTGGATCCAGTGGGAAATACAGACGCATTCGTATACTCCATTAGAAAGCTCGCAAACCTCAAGTCAGACTCTGGTTTTGTTTAGACTTGGTTTCTGATGAAGAGATAAGCAGATGCCAAACCAATTTTCTACTAATTACGGGCCAATCCCCAGCCTGTTTTCCTCTGAAAAATCAAAACTGAATTTCAATAGGAGAGTAGAAGACAGCTATTTTAACTGGAAAACACGGGTGCTATTGTGGTTTCGGGTTTTGCCTCCTGCAAATGCAGTAGGGCTCGGTTGCCATTTATTCAGTCTGCCTTTAAAGAAGAAACTCTGTCCCCAGTGACCTCACTCAGTGCACTCCAGATGTAACTGATTCTGTGGTTACTTTACAAGCCCCATTGACACCACAAATGATTGGTGATGCACAAACCAAGCCAGAAAGGAAAAGCAAACCAGAAAGGGGAAAAAAAAAACCAAAAAACAGAAGGTATCTTCATTTTAGAGCAACTACTGGCTTCAAAAAGAAAAATCAAGAAGGAACACTCCAGGCAAGCATGGGGACCTTCCAAAACCTGGAGCTGCTGAGGACAACGTCTCAAAGCAGTTAGGGATGCTTTCAATCTGCCCTGGGTGCCATGCCCAAAACCAGCAATGCAATGCTTTCCCCTTAATCTTACAGATGTAGTAGATACCTCCGTGGAAGGAGATAAGGAATGCCAGGCACTCCCTCCATTAGCACCCAAGTGCTTCTCGTGCTCTTCCAACCACAGGACCTCAAGGTGATGGAGCAGAGGTGGCTCTTCTCTCCCTGAGCTCACGGCCATTCACCCTGCTGGAGTGACACCAGCTCCAAAAATAAAGGGGTACCCAGGGAAAGAAAAACTGGGAACAAAAGCTACGTCTGTATCTCAAGATAAGGGCAAGGGCAATGTCAAAGTCAATAACCTCAGAGCAGAGCCTGTCCAAGGCAGCATGCTGCTATTAAAACTTGCTGCTTGGAAATGAGTTATCCATTATTAATATTTCAAATTGCTAAATCCTTTCTAATCGTGTTTTAATATGAGGCATAGCCACATGATTTAAAAGCAAAGCTCAAGACAATGTCAATCATTCCTGGGTGTGGAGCAAAACCCACCACAGGAATACTGATAAGACCAATTTTCCGCAAGGATGGAGAGTTTGGGAGCAGCTTTCCTGAGACCTCAGCCTTGTCCAATAGGCCACATGACTTTTCTATGGTGCAGAGCTGTCCTGAACACCACAGGTACCTTTTCTCTGAATGTAGAGCACAGAGCAAAGCTGGCACGTGAGGCTCAGCTCACCAACCCTGTCGTGTGGACCCAGCACTGGATTTTGGAGCAAGCTCTGGGATGCACCAAGAGAAATAGGCCCAAGAACAGTTTCCTCTTTCCTTTTTATCGTGGGATTCTGCATCTAAGTGAGCAGGGAGGATTTGCTCCTGCAGAAAGCCCCAGTTTTGGAGCACCAGTAACCCCAACTGAAAGTGGTGAAATATCAGTTGCTGTTGGCTGGGATTTACTTGGTTACGGAGGAGTGACATCCTGTATTTTTCCCTTGTAACAGTGAAAGGCAATGCCAACATGTTCAGCTACACCTAAATACCAAGTGAATCCCAAATGGACCTGAAGCTCCAGCCTTATTAGATGTATTTTACATAATAATACAGATATCATATGATGTATGTATGTTACTGAGGACACACGTATGTTTTAAACAATGTGAAACGCAGAAAAGCAAGCTCATGACCTTCCTGGTGAATTTCTACGGAGAGAGAGAGGCTCAGAAACACTATCATTGTCCCTAAACACCCACCATTAGCCATCACCCTCATTAACTTTCCACTCTTGCTTAATGTTGATCGTTAATTGGGTCAAAGCAGTCAAGGTCAGGCTCAGAAGTGGCAGTCACCCTACAGTCCCAGTCCACACCATCCCATAGTGGTGACAGAGGGCCAACGCTCCCACAGAGCAAACAAAGGTGAATCTGAGTAAACTGCTTCCCCAAAAGGCCACTTCACTGTGCCCTTTGAGCAGCAGCTTTCCCACTCCACATTTATGCCTACAGATCTTTATATACACAGAATGTCTATTATAGCCTCCATTGAGCTCATGGTAAATGATTAACACAGCCAGCTTCACCTCGCCGCTCCCCTTAGTCCTGCCCAAGCATGGAGGGGTGATTTCCCCAGCACTATTCCCTACCCTACTCACAGGGGCTGTAGCACTAAGAGGAGCCTGAGCAGTGCACTGCAGCCAGATGTTAACTGCAGGCTCCTGCAGCTAAATGCCCATCATTTCCATTCATTCCACAAGCCAGAGCTATTCTCTTTTATTACAAGCAAAGAGTGAACAGATGGGAAGGATAATACCAACACCTGAAGTAATAGCAACATTAGGGCTCCATACTGCATCCGTCTGTGCCCACCTCTCTTTCCCTCTCATTCAGCCTTTGGGCAGTCCCACAGTAAGGGAAATGCAAGCAGAAGTGGGATGGGGATCAGGGTTACCTGGAAATGCAAACAGCATCCTGGTAACAAGGTAAGAGATGGGACAAAGATTCAATGCCAGGACCTCATGCCAGCAAAGGAGTTGGCCCTGAGCACAGTTCAAGCCCTGACATTATCAGACACAGTAGTCACAGTCTTGTCTCAGCCGCATTTAATGCTGCAGTGGAACTGTTCACTGTAAAAGCTCCTTTAAATTCCAATACCAATGCATTTCCCAGTAATAGTAAGGACAGCCTGCAAGAGCAGGAAAATGGCTGGTTAATGCCTATGGTCCCAGCATCATTAGAGCACTGGGGGTTAAGCTGCTTAGTTTTGGTTTGTTTTGTTTTTCTTGTCAGTTTTGACCATAGAGACAGTTGACCACTGCTCCCCTCCTTTCCTCTCAACACAGTTCATTTCCATGGCACGTTACCTCTGATGGCACTGTTGGGTAGAAGTTTTACTACTATATGGAAAGCTGGGCTTTTGAGGAAAACAGCAGTCTATGGGGATAAGTTCCCTGTAACAACAGCCTTTCTGGCATGTGCTGCTTCTCACCAAGCTTCCCCTTGAGGAGGAGCTTTCTGGAAGCACTTTGAAGATGTCACTGTTCCTCATTAAGCGGCTTTTGGGTTATTCAATGTAAATTCATGCTGAAGAAGAGAGGTTTTTGGGGACACCACCTCCTGGCACCCCTAGCCACAAAGCCATCTCTGAGAAGGACCACCTGAGGGGATGAAAGGAGCAGGGCTGTTTGATTGCTTCTTGTACGCATACAATAGCGAGACTGAATATTCAGCTCTAAGTTAACTGCAGTAGAAGCAAGGAGCTCAGATACTTAATTACTGCAGCACATGGACCTGGAGAGCAACACAGGCTGTTTCCCTGACTGATACACAACCAAATTTGCAATAAAAAGAACTGGAAAAAGACAGGGAGAAAGACTGGGTAGTATCAGTAATTCTGTGCCACAGAGAGAGCTCTCAGAGCACTCGAAGAACACCCAGAGGACACCAAACCCCCTTCACCCCCAATAGGCAGTGCTGTACCTGGCTCAAAGACCTGTTTCCACCTTCTTCCCAGGAGATACACTGTGGCCCTTAGAATCACACCATTCACCATCACAGCAGCCAAATACCACCAGCACAAAGGGAAAATGTGTGCCTCCATCCTTATAACCTCAATGGGCTCAGCTGGTGCCAATCAGCCTAACCATGGCTGGGTGCACAGCTGTGTACCTCAGGTTGTGCAAAGGAGCAGCCAGAGCTCACCTCCCCACAGCTGGGCAGTGTTTGCTATTCAGACAGAACCACACAAGTTGGGCTGAAGTCTTCTTTGCCCAGTGTTGAGAAAATGATGTTTCCCTCCAACACAGAAGTGATGCTTTATCAGAGAGTCCACAACTTTGGGCTTCTCTGCAGAAATTAAAACACGACTTTCAATTGCCCATACAGAAACAAAAAAGAAGTTATTTTTTTCTTGAAAACAACTGCTCGGGTGAGCGCTGATTTTATTGTGCTATTAATATGATCATAAACAAGAATAGAGTGTTCATAGGCTCAAGTGCTCCATTACTCACTTGCTGACTTGGTAAAAATCACTGTGGCATTGGTATAAAGTGCAAAATGGAACAGATCATTGTAGTCATGTTGTAAAATCATCTGGGCAGGTGACCTTTGAACAAAGGCAATTGATAGCTCCAAGGCAGCTGTACAACAACAGTAAAGATAATTATTGTCCACAAGCCACCAAACCTGTAGAAGAGCAAATACACACGTGCCTGCAAACGGGTGAGCACCAACGGGAGGGAGAAAGGTTCATGGAGGAGAAATAAAAGTCAATCTCAATTAGCAGACTAATCTGATAATCAGCCTTCTTTGGAGCTTTGTGGGCAGGGATGAGGTGGGTCACAGCACATGGCAGTGGCAGCCTGGTGGGGACACGAGGGTAGCATCCTTGCTGGGGGGTCCCATGGGTATGCCAACATCACCAGATCAGCCGCAGGGTCCAGTTCTCCCAGCCCTTGGTTTTGGGGCCAGTCTGCTCCATTGCCATCCTGAATGTTCAAACTCCTACGGAGGCTGAGCAGGGTAATGGAAGCAGGTCTGGGAACACAGCGTGAGCTGGGAAGACCCCAAGTTTCCCGTGTGTATTCTGTTCTTTCTGTCCCACAGGGCTGTGCAGGCAGTGCTGGCTTTCTGTCAGGAGTAGAAATCTGCTCCTGCCTGAGGGATGGGAGCAAAAGGCTGGAAGAGACCTTGGAGAAACACGAAACCGGCCTCATGGACGATGCCGTCCAGTTGAGTGCAGGAAGGAAAAATTACACACATCCCAATTGTTTCATTTCTTGTCATCCTGCCCCGTTTTGTCAGCCACCAGGCCCTAGAGTATCCCAACGGCCCGCCGACGGTTACCAACAGGCAATAAATAAAACCGCTGGAGCCACTGGTGTCAACATCTTGGCATTGTTTGGGTCTTCTTGTTTGCCTTTAAAATAACTCTGCCCCTCAGGGTCACGCAGATGAGAAAGTGAGGACCCCTTGCCTTCACCCGCAGAAATCATTCTGTTGCGGCTTGCATTGTGCTGCTGGCGAATGTGGGATTTGGGAAGGTGCCCGGGAGCATTGCTTATGCTGCACCCAGGGCTCCTCCTTCCCGTGTCTGAGCATGTGAAGCTGGGACCCTACATTCCCTTGAGCCTGGGACACAGAACTGTAGCATTGATTGAGTTGGAAGGGACCATTAGAGGTCATCTGTTCCAATTCCCCTGCAATGAACAAGGACGTCACCCATCTTCCTGACTCCCATGAGTACAGTTTGAGCTGGATTTAGGGCCAGTGTCACCCTGCTCACTTTGTAGAGACTCAGCTCTGCATTGAAAACCCTGACGGCTACATTCAGAGTGAAACATGCCCAAAGCTTTCACTGCAGAGGTAGGAAAGGTGAAGGTGAACCCAGGGAAGTGGTGCAGCCATGGTCTCTGGAAGTGTTCAAGATCCGCAGAGATGTGGCATTGAGGAACACAGTCGGTGGGTGTGGTGGAGTGGGCTGGGGTTGCACTTGGGTCTTTTCCAACTAGTGGTCTTTTCCAATTAGTGGTCTTTTCCAACTTTAACAGCTCTATGACCCTACAAAGATACTAATGAAACTCTGGAGGTGCAAGAAGAAAGCCTCCAAAGATAGCTCCCATCAGTGGGCTTTGCTAAAAGAATGGGCTGAACACCCCAACCCGTGCCCTCACATTGAGGGACTGGCTGTGGGCTCACCGCTGAGCTATGGAGGTGTTGGAGGGATAGATCTCCTCAGTGCCCAGAGCATCTGCTCTCCTCCATCTCAGATGAGTCACAACCTGATGCCAGATTTCACTCTCCCTCATCATCTTTAGCTGTTGTTTATAATAAAAGTCAAGTGATCCATCTCTCTTGACAAGAGGAAGAGTTGCTCCAGGAAGCCCTGGACAGGTCAACTTCTATATTAAGGAGCTATTACTTGACAGTTTCCTGGCCATAAATAGCTGTCCAGGCAGGCTGGGGGTTTTATTTAGCAATAACAAATAAAGAAGGCCTTAGATGTAACTTCACGACCTCACTCCCCCTTCATTTCCTACCCATCTCCATGCTCAGGACAGTCCCATCCTCACCCCAGCACCCCCCGCAAAGCACCTCTCCCCATTGCCCATCTCCTTGGTGCAGCTCCAAGCCCCATATCCTCTCATTGCCCCACTTGGATTCCAGTCCCAAAACCCGCATTGAGTCCATGGCTGCGCTGATACAATCCCAAATAACCGCTCATAAGGGAACCCAGAGGAGTGAAGTGATCCCAGTGTTCCCAGCAGCACTGTAGGCACACACGGGTGCCAACTTACGGAAATGCAGAGTAGGTTTTCTATCTCTGGCCATAATCTGCTACAACGCAGCCCTAAGAAATCAATCCCTGCTTGGCTTTCCACTAAAAAAAAAGGGGGGTGAAATGGAACCTCTGACCCACAGGGCTGAAAGCTGAAAGTTCTTCACCTGAAATAAGCCCAAAGCTGATGAAAAAAAAAATTACCTCCAGTACAGCCTCTGTTTTTCCACTCCTCAAACCTTTCTCTGAACTTCTGGAAGACTCATTTCCAATTTTCTCATTCTTGGAGTTGGCAATATTGAAAACCATGAGGAAATACAAAAGCAAAACAGCATTTTGGAACTCTTTTATTATTTGGGTGGTTTTGACCATTCTTGTCATGTGGTTTGCCTAAAATAATAATAAAAGAAATCCTTGTTTGGAGCTGGGAAAGGAAGAGCGGTGTGTTTATTTCATGTCTGACTCATCAGCTCGGTGTTGGTACACTGAACGCTTCAGAAGCTAACACTCCATAGAGATGTTCGTTTTTAATATAAAACAGTAAATGTTTAAAACAACCATTGCTTTTTTTTTTCTTTTCTTTTTCCTTCTCCCTGTTGTGGCCAATAAAACAGAAGGGAGGCCACACAGTTTACATTTTAATAAAATTAAGTTATTCGGTGCCACGTTATTACAGTCTTTATTGGAAAGTGGAATAAATTGCACACAGAGGAGTCATAGGAGGGAGAAATCACTGCGAATAAACATAGATTCTGGGATGCGTTTATTTGCTGGTTGCATCTCAAAGGAGGACGGCTTTCTGGGGGAAAACAGGCAGCCTCAGGGAGGCCACCCTGGGTCTCCTTGGATGAGGAGAGGCTCTCTGGGCACCCCATCTAGCCGGCGTCTTCCTCCCACATCCTCCAAGAGAAGCCCGTCCCATGGTAAGCCAGGCTGCAGGCACGAGGGGTTCTAGGCGAGCGCCAGGGCACACCACGAGTCCTGCCGCAGTGGCACGCTCAGCCCTGGCTGCGGGGCCATGCTGCTGGGAGAAAAGGGGTAGTCCTCCGGCTCGAATTTGAACTCGCCGCCGGCCAGCGCCTCGTCTGACTGGCTCTGTGCCTGCCCAGGGAGGGAAGGGAAAGGTGTAGTTAGCCAGCAGGTCGTTATCGTGCCTATCCTAACACCGTGGTAGGGCTCTGATAGATCATGGACACAGTATGTTATCCATGATGCAAATTAGAGGTGCCCAGTGTACATCTCCAGGCCAGTGAGCATGGAGAAAGCATCCCAGCACCTGTCTGCACTTATTTATTGACAACATGTATGCTTCAGACATCTCTGGGCACATGTCTGTTTTCTGAGAGTGGAGTACAGATCTGATTTATCTGTTTTGGACAAAAAAAAAAAAATCCCACCCACATGCATGTCCAGCTTGAGGGGGCTCAGACCCTGCACCCAGACAGGACAGGTCACCAACTGCCCATCTGCGGGTTGACTTAGCAGCATTTTTTCCCCCAGAAAAGTGAAACATCTATCCCACCAAACAAATCCTTGGGGTTTAAGGCACAGATAACATATGGCCAAAGGGCCTTTTCTTGGGAGCTATGGAGCTTTCCACCCAGGGTTGATCCCACCAGCTCACTGAGTGGTCTCTCAATGCAATGAGCAAATTGCTTGGCCCCCAGGGCCCCCAGGTCAGCCATTAGGGAGTGCGTGGGGCACAGCCCCTGTGCCTTACCTGGGACACCGACACAATGCCTTGTCCGGGGTACTGTGAGGTTGTGCTGGGCTCTGACTTTAAAGTGACCGTGCTGTCTGAGTTCGTAATGGAAGAAGGGGAGTTCGTGGCCGAAGTGGTGGACCCTGCAGGAAACGGAGCACAGAGCAATGAAGGTACAATGATAGGCACAGATTTATCCCTAAGGAGATCTATATTTCAGTAGCTAGCATTGCACTGCACGGCACAACCTTACTGCTCTCTTTCTCCACCATCAGGGCAATGGTTTGTATTTGGCTAGCATGATGCTTCAGGGTTGGAACTAGATGACCTTTAAGGTCCCCTCCAACCTAAGCCATTCTATGATTCTATGCTTGTGAAGAAGGAAGGAGAACCCATTCACAGCCCAGCAGTGCCACTCCTTGTACGGCCCAGAGAGGCAGATGCTGAATGTGTCTGAGTCCCTTCCCCTGGACTCCCAAACACACCACCCTCAGACCCAATTTTTTCCTGTTGCCCATCATGGCTCAGATCTGCTTGAACACAGTAGGGCTGGAACCTGGTGCCCACAGAGCAGGGATCCCTCCAGGATCATGATACCAACAAGGTTTTCCACCCCACATCCTCCTCTCATTTGAGGACTATGCCTAAATGAAGATCGTAAAGCAAAAGCAATCATCAGGGAGAAAAATCAGAGTATGATTTTCTGCTTTGCATAATTTCCTGCAGAGCAAAGTCTGCTGAGATGAACTGTGCCCCAAGCCCCTGGGATGGATGGGAGCAGCACTATACCTGTTGAGGTTTTGCCTTTGGTAATGTTTTTCGGCTTCCTTTTCCTTGTCTGGATGCTTTCCTTTTTCATGGCCAGAGGTCTTGGTACCTTGACATTCATAAGGTTTGGAACCATTAATATTGTGTTTTCCTTAGCTCCTTCCCGCACAAGAATTGCTTTCCTATTTACACATTGCAGCTCATGCAATGCACCTAAAGTCCTTGTCCTTCGCTAAGTGCTATTTTTCTCTGCAACAGGCCTTGGCTGGAAGATGTATAAGGCTAACAGCTAAGGCTTTCCCACAATTTATTTTTTCCTTTATTTCCTATTTTCCTTTTCCTGATTTATTGGTGACCCTTATGAGAGGGCACTACTAAATTAAACTGATGGCCAGGGCCTACACGACCCAGAGGGAGCGGTCATGGGATAAAGAGACTTGAACCTCCATGGCAGAATCTTGAAGAGATCTGTATGGAGGGATGAAGACTCCTCTTGGCTGATGGACGTGGTACCAATAGTTTCCATCCTCTGCAGATGAGTGTTATCAGCATACCTCCCAAGAGCATCCCATTTACCCCTTCACCTCATTCTGGATAACCTCAACAGAATGGGCTTTAACTGCACTGAGCAATGGCTCTTTAGGCACTGCTCTAGGGCTGCTCCCTGCAGAGCGGGGTCCCAGACCCACCAGGAGGGATCCCATAACCCAGCACACCCCTGCCCTCACCCCATGGAGCTTCATGTACAAGCCGCAGGCGTTGCAGACGGGCTCCCCTTCGGCGTTCCTTCTCCAGAGGGTGGTGTTGGTTGTGTGGCAGTTAGTGCAACATAGGCCAGCACGTCTCGATGAAGACTTGAAAGCAAGCAAACAAACGCATGAATGCACACATAGAAAAGGCAAACTGGGGAAGCTTCCTTTCGTACAAAAATAAAATCTCCGTTTACAACGATTTCCTGGAAAACACGGAGCACGCAATGTGAAGATAGCAAAATGCAGATGAAAGAAATTGCATTCAAATGAGATCACTCTCATTTGCAAGCGCTTTTTTCTTAAGCTCAATAATCCTGGCAGATCTCTCCCCAGTCCATCTCACAAACCTCCAACGAGTGCTGGGAGTGATCAGGATCCAGAGCACAGAGCATGTATCTCAGATGGAGACAGAAGGAAGATACCTGCCAGGCTTTCAGTGCACAAACAGCCGAAATCTGCTGTTGCTTTAAGTGAACTCCACTTATGCTCCTCTGCACTCACAACTACCACTAAAGTTAGCAACACCCCAATTAATCTCTTGCTTAAGACAACTGGAATCAATTGGCTGAGCTGAGCAGAGCTGAGCTGAACTGGCCCGTGAGTGGACCGGGAGAGTTATTTTCTGCACGTCTCACAGATAATCTGTTCCCTCACAGGCTGCAGAAACACCACGCAAACATTAACTAATTACATATTTTGTGAGTGCTGTGATTGCTGGCTCTGCTACATTAATATTTCCAAACGAAGAAGGGAAATATTCTGGCAGAAGCAGCAAAATCATTTCTAACAACCGTACTCCGAGGCACTGGAAAATCCACAGGTCTCTATATACAGACGTGTCTGCTTAATAGGTGTTTCATTTCAATGTCTCTTAGCACCTCACACATGAACTATTTCAATAAGAGTAAGTATCCCGGTGATCTGAGTAACATCATGGACTCTCTGCATTCAGGTGTGTGAATACATTATTCAGCCCTGAGAAGAATTACTCTGATTCCTCTCAAAGGCAGAAGATAGGTGATGCGGGCAATAAAGAACTCCCTGCTTGTTTATCTTTCCATTACTCCCTGATATCATAAGTAATCAATATGACAAACGAGGTGGGGTGAGCAGGAATAAAAATGAAATGTTTTTACAAGGTTAGCAGTCAAAGAGAGATCAGCATTGAGTTTGAAGAGACACCAGCAACGGGCCCAGGCTTTGATTCAGTGGTTGCAAAGTGTTCTCAGCAACTATTTGCAAATAATGGTATTGCTCAGAAAATGGTTTGCCTTTCAAGAAATAACAGGGCAAAAATAATAATACACTGAGGTGTGGGCTAACAAGCCGGGCACAGAGGAGGTCTCAACAGCTTGTCTGTAATATGGGGCATGGTGTCACAGAATGATCCCGGACCTGTTACAGAGCTTTCTTAAAGCCTTACAGCCACCAAGACTGCGCCATTCACCTCTGCAAGCAGGAGGGCCCTCTACACAGGTGGCCACCCAAAGGTGCTCAGCACCCCGCTCTGCTCCCATAAGGGCAAGGCCCTGAGGTGTAGCTCCTGACACAGGAGTGAGGGGGAATTCGGAGCCTGGCATGGGCTGCTGAGATCTGTCATCACCTGCGGATGGACAAAGGCCAAAGCAAAGCGCTTTGGAAAGCCCCGAAATTTCTGGGCAGGCACCTGGGAGGGAGGGACACACTGTCCTGGCGTCACATGGTGTTGGGCTATCTGCTGAGGCATCAGTACCTGCCTGTGTTTGCAACTCCTGCACAGCAGACACTGTCCTCCATGGCCACGCATTACAATAGAAAACCCAAAAACCCAGTCAGAATCTGTCCCTACCCCACAGCTTGCCCATTTAGCAAGAAAAAAGACAGTCAAGGCTGCTTTTGCTCACTGAAGGACGACGGTACAATACATTATTGCTGGTTTCCCAGCAGTTCCCCTAAAAGAAAGCACATCGCTGCCTGCCTCCACCCCACTGCTTTTGTACCACTCTGACCTTGTCTAGGAAGTTGTTGACTTCAACATTGTGCTCCAGTGTTTATTTATACAAATGCACCGTACACTCAAACAAAAACTCTTCACGGACTTGGCTTGACAGCCAAGTGCTGCTGATAAGCTCGAGGAACCATGAGCTGGTGCCCATCACATTAACCGTGTGCAACTGCTGCTTGGACAGCCCAAAAAATTCAGAGCCAGCAGGGCAGGTCCCTCCCAAGGGAGGCCCAAGGCTATAGGAGACTTTGCTTTGCTTGCTTTTCAGAAGTACAGCATGACAGAGGGCAGCTGATGGTGACGGGAAAGTACCTGCAGCACACTGGTCTGATACACTGACCTAGCTAAGACTCCAAGTCAATGAGGGACATGGTCAGTGGGCATGGTGGTGATGGGTTGATGGTTGGACTTGATGACCTTAATGCTCTTTTCTATCCTTAATGATTCTATGATTCTAAGTCAGCACGGTGCGGGAGCTGCCGTGCACAGGACTGGGTCTGCCAGCAGTGCTGCCCCACGTAGCCCTTCTCCTACCATGCTCCTGCACTGGGGGAATGCTCATGAGCAGAGGCACCCAGTGCCAGCAGCTGCTAGTGGTGAAGGTGGTCTGCCTTTTAGGGCTGGGTCTAAGGTATCATCTTGTGAAACACATCAAGGAACTTTCGCTAGGAAGATCCTACCTAAAACAAAGTGCTGCTTCCCTCCTCCTCTAAGAAATATCCTTCCTGCTGAAAGCCACCACACTGTGTGTCTGGATACAGGCCGAAGAAAAGCAGCCGTCCCCGCTGCCATCATCACAATAAAAAAAGAAAAAATGGACTGGTTATGACAGGACGACTGCATGAGCTGCTGGCACCATCTGCACGGTGCTCTATGTGCCACGTTGTGCCTGCTGGGGCCTTGCTTTGTGAAAACACAAGTTGGAATAACCGCGGCACAGCGACTGCTTACAGAACAAAGGTCGTAACGTAAAGGGCAAAAGAAACCCTTTTTCCTCTCTGTGCCTGTATTTTGTCGTTCCTCATTGCTCCTCCAGCAGCATGTTTCACCGCAGGCAGCCATCTCCCATGGGTGCTGCAGTGACAGCCCTGGCAGTGAAATCATTTGGGGAGAAACGCCCCAAGGCTGGGAAGCAGGGAGCAGCCGGGGTGGTGGTTTTGCAGAGCATGCCCAGAGCCCTCTTTTCCATCATCAGTGGGTCCTCCTGGCCTCTGCCTTGTTGCAAAATGGCACTGCAAACCGGCAGAGCAGCCATGGTTTTGAAATCTTTCATTCCAAGTCAGAATGGGAAGGCAAAATCATGGCCTCTTTCCTTTTCCATGCAATAAAAGCCCATCAGGTATTTCAGCCTCACTGAAGTGTTTCCCATGGATAAGAATATCAGCTCTTTCACTTGGGCTTTATCACTGCATTGATAGCCGGCATAACAAAACGGTTGGAAATGCTGTGATAATTCCCATCTCGTCCCTGCAAAACAATCTTAAACCAGAAAGCTTTGCTGAAATGTTTACTACAAAAATGCCTCACGGGTGCTACTGATTGCCCCGTGCCAACAGCAATGGACAAAATATTGGGTAAAGGTGAGACCTGTCCCAGTGCTTGGGTGGAAAAGCTGCTCAAAGAGCCCTGGAAATTCAGCCAGTGTTGTGTTTTGATGGCGGGCTCTGAAATGCAGCGTTTGAGTTCGACTTTCAATACACAGATTGTGTTCGTACAAAAGAAATCAGCAGTGTTACTCAGAGATTTGCAGCCCAGCAGAGGCTGGAGCCTGCTGCTGGGGTGTGTATGTAATGTAATTACACTAAAGGAACGTTTTGGTGAGATGGGCAAATCTGATCGGACAACAAAAAATGTATCACAGAAAGGCACCGATTTGGTGAGTCGTCATCACAGAGTGATCTTCCACGGAGCCTCACCTCGTTTCGTTTTGCAAACAGAATCAAATTTCCACAATCAAAAGCGGAATGAAGCATCTTATGCAATCCCAAATTTGCTTCTTATCGTTTCCTTGCCCAGAAACTTGTCACTGTTGGGTTACTGCTAACAATTTGTTTTGCAGCGCACAAAATGACTACGGGAATATACCCAAGCAACAGCAAAAGGAACTCCCAGCTGTTCCCCAGCACAGCTCAGACAAACATCCTGTTTGTAATGACTGCTTCTGATGACAGGCTCTGAAACCAAAACTGTTACCACCAAATTTAAACATCCCAAAGCGACTGCACACATACAAAAAAAGGAGGCTCCTTTCCTCTCTCACGATGGGATCCCAATTGGAGGAAGCCCAACGCCATGAAATGGGGAATTAATGCTTTATGCTGCCGAGAACCAAGGAACTACCAAACCCCAAATTCTCCCTTAGGAGGTTCCAGGTATGGTAACCGTTCCCCATCTCGCTGCCATCACAACCTGCCTGGGATCAGCCCTGCCTTTTCCAAATGCTCTGCCTGCACGTCCTTACGAAGAACCAGCACACAGTCACTACTGTAATAGGAAAAAAGCAACAAGCCTACGCTGGGAACAGAGTCGGGAGCAGCCTGTAGAGCCCCATGCATTCCCAACCTGCAGGGACCCCTCCAGTTGCCGCTCCCCCTTCTCGGTGCTGAGCTCCAACCTTCCAGGAGCGGCAATTCTGCAGCTTCGCTCCTTCTGAACTGCTCTGGCTGACATCAACAGCATTTATTCGCGATAAGACTGAGAATCCAGCAGGCCCTAAAACGGAGATCCCAACAGCACGTGCACCAGCAGCAGCCCCCATAGCCTGCCCCCCAGCTGCCCCCAGGCAGCACAGCACTGTCCCCCTCTTACCAGCCTCTTCTGGGGTTTGAGTGGCCGGTTGATGCCGTTCATTTTGTGGTAGAGCCCACAGGCGTTGCACAGGTAGTGCCCGGTGCCGTCCTTCCTCCAGAGCGGTGTGGACATGGCCCCGCAGTTCACGCACTCCCGACCATCCCCGGGGAACTCCTCCAAATACTCTGGAAGAGAGAGCCAAAGTCAGGAGCCGGTCCCATCGCAACGTGCCACTCGTGTACGGGGCACTGAAGGGCCCTAATCCCCCGTGCCTCACTGCTGTCCCTCGCAAGGGACAACCAGGAGCTTGCCTCCATCCTGCAGAGCATGGAAAAAAAATCCTTTATTCTCCCCCCACAACTTCATCTTTCAATACTTTGCTCAAAGGCAAAGGATTGGGAATTTTCATCTACCCGCACCCCAAAAATCCCAAAAGGGCTGTGGGTGCCCCCAGGATGGGAACAAACAGAGTCCATCCGTGGTGTTAGCCTTGCTTGTGCTGTAAAAATATTCCTAATTATCACCACAGTAATTATGAACCCACGGTAAAACGGAGCGCTCTTCCCGACTTCCATCACTGTGCGATGCTCACGGGGGGCTCCGCGCTATGCAGGGTCTGCATGGAAGTTCAGCACTGCCGGCCCCACGCAACGCCCAGCAGCCACGTACGGCCCTCCCGGCCCCAAATACCCCCTCAATGGGGCTCCTCCGGGCATTTCTCCTCTCCCGATGGCCCCCGGAGCCGCCCGGCTCCAGCACTGCGCTTTGCCCCGCAGCCCGAAGCAGAACGGAGCGAGCCTCCGATTTGAGATCAGTGTTTTCCCACTTTTTCCTCTTTTTTTTTCCTCCCCTCTCTCTTTTAGAAATAATTTCCTTCGACCTGCACGTTGTTCTCTTCCAAAGAAAAATACTCTCTCTTTTTTCCCTCCCCTCCTTCATTTTCGATAGCGTTAAAAACGATCCGACTGAAAGAAATGAAAGGCAAAGCAAAAAATAAGAATAAAAATAAAAGTGTGTGTGGGGGGGAAGGAAATAAAAAAATAAAAAAGAGGTGAAAAATGGAAATGAAAAAAAAAAAGAAGAAAAGTAAAAGTTAAAAAAAAATAATTTAAAAAGCGAGCCATAATTCATTAACTGAAAACAATGTATAGTTTACGCTACTTAAGAGCGGTTTACACTATTCAAGAGCAAAAATAAACGGCACAGAGGACGGCTGTCTCTCCTCCGGGTCCCAAAGCAGCAAACTCAAAGTGCAGGAGACATTTCCTCCCTCGGTACGAGAGGGGCGATCCGGGCCCGCACAACGCAACGGATTTTCCGAGACAAAGAGAAAATCGTGGAAGCGAAGCGCTCCCGAGCATCCCCGGGTGGGAGGTAACGGCAGCGGAGAGGGGGCTGTGCCCCGCTTCGCTTTGTTCTTGGGGCAAAGATAAGATAATTTGGATCGCCGCAGTCAAGATAATAACGCGGCTGAGGTCTTGAAGTGGCTTTGAAAGGGCTTCGCGAGCCGCCGGCGGACAAGGATGCGGGAACACCCCCGGGGAGCATTGGTACAGCGAGACCCGAAAATTGTGTCTGTTTGGGTCCTGCTTTAAAGGGACACTGCGGTGTGGGTGCGGGGGAACAGTGCGGGGCTCACGGGTCAACGCATGAACCCCTCCAAAGGCCACGGGGCGCTGCAGCTGCGGACCTGTTTGGGTGAAGGCGAATGAGGAGACCGAGAGTCTGTCCGAATATAAACTCATTTACCACAATAAATTACTTAAAAGGGTGGGAGCTATAAATCTGCCCCGCTAATTTAAACACAAGGGTAAGTACTGAAGTACAGGCACAAAGTCGATATTGTGGACAGGAGATATTGCGAGGGGGTGAGGGGTGCTGAACGGCCTCTGCTCCTCCGTCCTCTCCTTTGAAACGCGTTCTTTGCCCTCCGTGTAACCCAAACACACACGCGCACACACAGAACGCTCCGCTTAGGGTCAGCCCCACGTTCCCTCTACCCGTACCATCTTTCCATCCCTGGGTAAAATCTTCCCGACGGGAAACAAAACCCACGGCGCGGCTCACCCCCACCAAAACCCCGCGTACGGGGATGCTCCGACTCGAACCGAGAGAATCTAAACGCTCAGAGGCGGCGCTGAGGGCGACCTACCGAAGGTTGACCTGCGGCCGGGCAGGGCCGCCTGCCTCGTCTGCAGGCTGTGCAGCACGCTGCTCTCAAAGTGTCCGGCCGTCCACGAAGGCGGTAGCTCGGGGGTCACGTAGGCGGGGTAGGGGCTGGAGTAGGACCCGTTAACCGAGCGCACCAAAGCGTTGCCGTACTGCTCCCGGCCCCCGCCGCCCAGCAGCAGGGGCCCCTGGTAGGCACCGTCACGCCCCGGGGGGCTGCTGCCCGGGGGGCTGTGGGGGTACGAGAAACCCGACGGCGGGTGCGGGCTGCCGGCGTTGAAGGCGGTGGTTTCGCCGCTGCTCTGCGCCCAGCCCGGGGGGTTGCCGAGGTGGCTCTGGTGCGGCTCGCAGCTTTGCAGGTAGGGCAGCGTCTGCAGCACGGAGGGCACCCGGGTGGTGGGCACGTAGACGGGCGAGCCGGCCGACGAGTGCAGGAAATTGCCGGAGTCGTGGGAATAAGCCGACTGGCCATGGTTGGGGGCGAGGGCCAGGCCCTGATACATGTTCCGTCCTCGGCGGCGGCGGCTGCTCAGGGCCCGGCCGGCTGCGCCCCGACGTTGCCGAAGCGCTCACTCAGAGGCACCTGAAGGGCAGAGCCGAGAGTCGCGGCTGAGCGAGGCCGAACGCCCCGCACCTCACCCAGTCACCAGCCCACCCCCCGCGCCCAGCCCCGTCTGCGTGAGACCCCGCGGACTCCGGCCCGCGGCCCTTCTCCCTTCCCTTCGCAAAGCCGCCGCTTTCCTTAAAGCGGGAGCTTTAACTTATGTATACGCAGAGAGATTTCTCTCTCCTTTATGCTTTCCTCTGGTCCGCTCCATCCCGCAGGATCGAGCAAAGAAATCCACTGAACCAACAGCAGCGCCCGCGGCTCCGTCCCACCCGGCCCCGTCCCAACTGCTCGGGCATTTCCAAGGATCCGAAAAAACAGATTTTTTTTTTTTTAAACAAAAGTATTTCCTTTCCTGTCTTTTTTTTTTTAGCTCCGGGCCTGCAGCAGGCACCGGGGCCTGGTGGAAGGGAGATGCGGGCTGTGCCGGGGTCCCCGGGGCGCTGGGGCCGGGAGCATTGGGGTCCCGGTGGTGTCGGGCAGCGGCCCCGGCCCAGGGGTGGCACCGATGCCCCCCAACCGCCAACGCTGCCATTTTCTTGTTGAAAAGAGAAATAACGCTACAGCGGCCTCCCCGTGCTGATGGAGCCCTCGCAGTTACAGGGAAACCTCACCCCCCAGAAGAGCATCCCACCCCCGGGTGCCTCATCCCGTACCGGTACTCACATGGCAGCGGGCCGGGAGCGGAGCCGGGCATGGCCGGGTGGGCATGAAGCTGCGCTCAGACCATGCAGGGAAATCCCAGGAAAATCAGAATAATAATAATAATAATAAAATAGAATAAAGTTTATAGGGAAAAAAAAAAAGCACCAGACAAAAATGAAAACTACCACCACTGTCCCCAGGCCGTGCGGGGCCGGCGCTCCCTCCCCCGTTCCTCCCTCTTTCCCTTCGCCGCCGTCTCCCGTGGGTGCGTCCCCGGCTGCGCCCGGCGGGGAAGTGGCGGCGGCGGCGGCGGCTCCGGCTCTTTACGGCGGGGGCCCCGGTGCGGCCCGGCCCACGTGACGGCCGCCGGGGTAGCCCCGGACCCGGCGAGGATTGGGCTCCTCCCGGCAGGGGGGGTTGGGATACGTCCCGCCGGCTCCGCTCCCGGCGGGGGGGACGCGCCCTTCGGCTCTCCCCTGGAGCGGGGCCGTGGGCGCCGGGAGGACGGGGGCAGAATGCGGCCCACGAGAACGACCCGCGTCACCCCTTCCCTGTTGACCCCCTCCCACCTCCAGCTGCAGGGATGGAGGTGTCCGCCCGCCCCCGGGCTGGGGGTGGCTCCCCGCTTTATTTTTCCTGGGTTTCTCCGCTGTCCCAGCGGGAGGCGATGCTCCCCCCCTCAGCCCCCCCTCCCCCCCTCCCTACGGATCCTGGTTTCTCGCAGGAACCAGCGGGGAACACACCGAGACCTTTCCGACTGGGCTGTCGGATTGCAGAGGACGTGGCGAAGCGCTTTTCTGCTCCGAGCGAGAGCTCCCGCTCTCCTTTGCAACAAAACCCAGAATACCGGGGACGGGGACGGGAGTCTCACCAGCCGGGCCCCCACCTCTCCGTGCCCATCCCCAGCGGCGCGTGGTCCCGCCGTGGCCGGGGCGATGCTCGCAGCCGTGCCCGGGTCTCAGGGCGGCTCCGGCCCCTCACCGCCCCGTCGGGGCCCTGCCGTCCCCATTCCCTCCGCGCTGCCCCATTCCCGGGGCTCTGCTGTTCCCCGGGGGAACGCGGCCTCCTCCCCGCAGCTGACCGCTCAGCAGGGACCCGCAGCGGGCCGGGAAACAACAGACGCCTTTTCTCCATTTTTCCCCGTCGGTTCGTCCCCAGAAAGGGGCGGCAGGAGGGGAAGGAGCACTTACACCCCCGCGTCCTCCTAACCCGGTAATTTGGTCGATTTAACTCTCCTCCGAGACAGGGCAGCGGGACCGATCCCCACCGGCCGCCGGCACGGTCCCTTCCTTCGGAGAAAGTGAAGAAATAATTCCGTCGTTCTTAGGATTTGCTTTCGGGAACGGCTGTCGGGATCCGGCCCCGAGCCCCCCCCCCCCCCCCCGTCGGACAGCCGAGCTCCGAGCGGTCGGGGGAGCCCGGCCCGGCTCCGCGGGGACCACCGCTGCGAGAAGGGTGGGAAATTTCGGCTCCAAAATAAACCGGGGCAGGAATGCCAGCTATTTCCCTCCGAATAATGCGAGGCAACTGGCTGGGGATCTGTATTTATTTCCTTGCTACGTTCAGGAGAGAGCGGCCGTTTCCTACCGTCCCTCGAAACAAAATAATTGTTATACGTATATTAAAAAAGTGCGTTGGAGAAAGAAAATAACAACGGGGAGGAACGTCTCCGCGGAAAAACAGCTCCAAACCCGCGGCGGCCGCGGCTGAAGCACCGCCGGAGCTCCGTTCGTTTCGATTCGGTGGTTGGGAGCGGGTGAAGCCGTCGGGTTCGGCCGTGCCCGCGGACGCGTGAGTTCGCAGGCGTTCCGATTACAAAGCGTCATTTAATGGCGATTTAGTCTTGAAAAGATCATAAATAATAATAATAATAATAATTAAAAAAAAAAAAAAGCGTGCGAACCGCCCGTTCCGATCGCCTGCGGTGTTCAAATAAACGTAGGGACGCTGCAAGAAACGAGGCTCTGCTGAAACCCGGGGGCATTTTCGCTAGCCTCACGAAAACCTGCCCGCAGACGCTTTGCCTGTGCGTGTGTTCAACCCCGTCCTATTTAGCACTATTTCAACCCGATTTTTCCCCGCCGTGGCATCAGCTCTGCGCTGGGGGGCTGCCGACCGGAGCGGCGGGTTCCGAGGTGACTCCTCCCGCAACCGCCCCGGGCAGAACCGCGGGGACGACGCCGGGCTGCGGGCAGGTGCTCCCGCACCGGGGCTTTCCGGCACGAACCGCGGCAGTTTACCGCAACTTTCCGCGGTTGGACCGGCTGCGCGTCGCGGGACGAGCTGGGCAAAGCCCGGGGTGCTGCCACCCGTACGGCCCCGTCCACGCGTGGCTGCAGCCCGGCCCCGGTGGGTGTTAGCACCGCAGCCGATAGTGAAGATGGGGGGGACGATGAGTTTGGGGGTGACCACGGGGTGGGGGTCCGCAGCCGGCGCTCAGAATGCGCCTGCCTTTCTTTGCGATTTGGATGGTTTTGGAGAAATTCGAGTTGCTCTCCGTGCCCGGATCAGCCCGGCAGCTCTAGGTCCTCCTTTGGACCGGCCGTGGGCGATGCTTTAGGTCAGCCGGGATGGAGGAGGCAGCGCGGCCGTGCCGCTGGCGGTGTGCCGCCCGCAGCCCTCATTCAGTCGGGATGTGGGATGAGAAACGGGAAGGGTCCCCCTGACGCTCCCTGCCCCACGGGGGTAACCCTCCACGTGTCCCTCCCGGGCAGGACGTGGCGTCGGCGCTGTGTGGGACTCGAGAGGGACCCGACGTGGACGCAGAGCTGAGCACGGAGTGCCGGAGCTCTCTGCATATCCCACAGATTCCAAACAGGTTTAGACGTGCACAAGAAACCCAGACACAAACACCGGGGCAGGTGCTCCTCGGACCCCTTGGAGAGACCAAACCCCTCTCCTCCATCCCCACCCGGAGCTCATCCCTAGGACAGCTCGGTGCCACCCGACGGATCTATGCCACCACGGCCCATTAGACAGGCTGGGTCGGACCTGCTTTTCCAGGTCAATATTCTGCAAGAGGCAGAGACGGTGCCCCCCGTCCAGGCTGGGTCCGAGGAGGGCCGGTGCGGCTCGGCACGGCTCCCGGGGGAGGCCTGACCCCTCCAGGTGAGGCTCCCCCGGCCCGGGACAGACTGCCCGGCGCCCCGGCCCCTCGGCCCTAATCCCGCTCCGGCTGATTTGTGAGCCCTACGCGGGGGCGGACGCACGGGAGCGCGCTGCGAGGTCCCGAGGGGGGGCCCTTAGCCCCCTCCAACGACAAAAGAAGAAAAAGGGAGAAAAAAAAAAGAAAAAAAGAAATGGGAAGTGGAGAGGGGAGGGTAGGAACGTACCCAGTCCTGCTGCTCCCGGCAGGCGAGAGGCGAGGCGCACCCTGAGCGGGGAATCCCGAGTCCCTCTCGTTCCATCGGGAGGGTGGCAATTAATTAAATACGCTCACCTCCTCCCCACGCCTCTCCCGGGTCGCAGCATCCTCCCCCGGGGCTCAGAGGCGGCTCGCGGCCCTCCGCCCAGCTGCGAAGGGGGACCCATCGAGTGTTTGGCCCACGCAGCCCCCACGGGCAGCAACGGGCTTTCTGGTTCCACACCCATCTGCCAAACGAATGGCTCCGGGGGGAGGACGAACTCCCCAGAGGCTGCTTCCCCCGGCTCAGGTGAGCTAAGAAAAGGAGAGACCTCTGGGAAGGGACCGGTAGGGTCTATTCCCCCCTAGATCAGCATCTGTGGTCCCCATCCCCTGCTCCATCCACATCTCTCCTGCCCACTGTGTCCTGAGTCCCTTCCTCTCCTGTCTCCAAGGCCAGCGAGGGGCTGTGGGCAAAGGGTGAGCTGCCCCAGCCCAGGCAAGCAGGAACAGGGGGGTTGTGCCTGCAGGAGTGAGGGGTGCCAGAGGGCTGGGGCTCAAAGGGGTTAAACAAACAGTAGGCTCTGCCAAAAAATATTTATCTCCTGTTATATGCATGTGGCAGTGGCTCTCAGGAAGGGGGGCATTAGTTGGGAGGGGGAGGTATTTTAAATCTTTCCCCTTCTTACTCTCAGCTTCAATCCTGTTTTGTTCCTTAGCCCATAAGAATTTAACTGGCATGAAAAATAAAGGCAGTCCCATAGAGCTGATGTTGGCTGCTGTCCTCTTAACAGCCCCGAACATGGGGATGCTGCAGCCTCAGCTGCTCCTCCAGCCACTCTCAAGTCAACAGCAGCCACAGAAATCACCCCACCTCCTTCAATATTTAGAGCAAACCAAATGCAGACGACAATTTGTGCCCCTAAAGATGGGTACATAGGCACGAGCTTCCTACTCGTGGCCTTTGCTTGTGTGATTTTGGCCTCAGTTGTTTAAAATGCATTTTCCTTTATGGAAAATTTAATACAAAGTGTTGGAATCCCACAGCAGATGAGGGCAGAGCTGTGGGCTGGGGTTGCAAAGCCCACTGCTGGGAGCAGCACAGGAGGGCTCACACCACCTCCTTGTTTGTAGATAGGCAAATGGAGCATCCCGGAGTTATCAGAGGCAGGGTTCTCTCTGGGTTTCCACTTTACCCCAGCCCATGGGACAAGGCCGTTCAGCCCAGTTCCCAGCAGGGGCTCAGCACCATGGCGGGGGTGAGGATCCAACCAACCTGGATCCACACTGCATAACATTTTTCATACCGTGAAAATGGAAAGAGTTTCTCTGAATAAACCGGTGATGGCCGTTAGCAGAGGAGCAGCGAGCAAAACCTCCAACACCAAACCACCTCCAGAGCCTTCCCAGCTGTGCGGGGTTTGCACTGCGCTCCCCACTTCACAGCACAGGCACTTAATGGGGAAAGAAAAAAAAAGGGGGGGGGGGGGGGGAGGAAAAAAAAAAGGGCTATTTTGGTATATTAACCTCCCTGTGGCCAGGTGAAAGGTTAAATTCACATGATTCATTGGCGGCTGAGAGACAGCACTTTGTTGCTAGGATTTTGGGGAATGCGGAGGGCTCCGGCGAAGGAGTCTCGCTAATCTTTAAGGGAGGGAGCCAGGCTCCTGTCTGACGGCTGCAGGCCCAGCAGCTCTGTGTTTCATTTCAGACTGTCACTCTCCTATCTCTCAGCTCACTCCCAGCTCCTGCTTGCTGCCAGATCTTGGGAACTGTTAACTCAGACAAATTTATAGATGGAAAAAGAACAGTTAGCCATTGTTCCTGGGGTGGGGGAGGGAAGGGAGCGAGGAGCTTCGGCGACCAAAGTCGTGATGTAACCTGGTTGGTGTGGCGTGGCTGGGAGAGAGTGCAATGGGTCTTCCTGTGCTGTGCAGGGAAATTGGGACTGCTGTGCGACTGCTAAATGTTGGGAAATAGGATGCCGGTGCCCAAGACTATAGGAGATTTGTTTAGAGAGTTCCCATAGATGAGTGGTCTTCTCCCAGTTGGACACCTCTGGGATATGAGCTCACTTTTTCACCTCAAGTCCCGTGATGCTGGCTGCTTTTTCCCCTAAAACTTCAGACTCTGATGTGAGTACCGGTGTTCTCATAAGCATTTTGGAGACATCTCTTCCACAGCTGCCAGAGAGCAGACACAGCTTCAGAGAGTCCCCCAGCAGTAGGGCTGTGCTGGTGTTGCCATCTTCACGGCTCCTGTGGCATCTGGAGATCATCTCTGGTCCTTTGCTCACAGCTTCTTTGCTCACCGGGATATGGGGAAGGGTTTGGAGGGCAGTGGGTCCACTTCTGCACACAGCTTCAGGCCAGGAGGAACCTACATCTCAGTGCAAGAAACCTCTTGGGCTTTTAGGACCACTCTGACTCCAGATCCCCAGTGTTTAACCTTTGTATATATGTGTACAGAGTGGATGGGGATGAGGAATTTTGGACTTTAAAAAGAAATGACAATTTATGAAGTCTTTGGGTAATCCAGCCACTGAGAACCTGGCTGTACTGAAGATGCTGCCCTCTTCCACGGTCTGAGGAGGTGCAAAAGTCTTTTCTTAATCAGAATTCTATAGAAATTGGATTCTGAAAGACCAGAAGGCACCTTGGTCCTAAAGCATGCTTCCCCCTTATTTTGCTTGTGAGTTTTACATTGCTTTGCAGTCCAAAATCAACTGCAATATTAATGCTCATTGTCCACTTAATGTTGTATCTGTAATTAGAAGCATTTATTTTTCCCACTGCAGTTTTGGTGTGCCGTTGTTGACTCAAAACATTGGCATAGAACAGATGTGCACTTACGAATGCAGATCTGAATTCAAGTCTGCAGAAATCTTCCACTGAAGTTAATGAAGATGCCCCAGGGATGAATTTGGAGCACTGTTGGCATTTGGGGCTAATTTTGTTTTTGCACCTTTCTCTTCGGCTGTTTTATGTGCTTCAAAATAATCTTCCTGGAGGAAGAAATGGCACAATGGCTTCTCATAAACAAGGCACTGAAAGGATGTGACGAATGAACGGTTCAGCCTTTCCTATCTAGTAGAACTAAACTTAATGTTCGCTGCATTGCTTTGCCATGCTTGATTTTAATACCCCCACGTCCAGTGTTTTTTTCTGCCTTCACTCACCACAGTTTGCAGGCTGTTCTTTCTTTTCACAACTTCTCTACCACAGCCGACCTGCCGTGGTTTTGGCCAGCAACCCTTCTCCTCCACCTCCCTCAAATCCCCTCTCCACTTCTCTCCGCCTCTCCGGCTGCATCCCTGACCTCCCCTACCCTCATTTTTCACCCTCTGAGCAACCTCTCAGCCCTCGCTGCCAGCATTTTTCATCCACTTTGGCATGGAAACATGGCTCCAATTAGTTGGGAAGGTGGTGTGGGGAGGGAGAGGTGGCCATTACAGACAGAGCAGAAGCGAAGCACCTCTTGCAGTATCTGGACAACTGCTTCTGTGTTTTAGCGCTCTGGAGTCGGTGAGAAGGAAGAAAGAGGTTTTTCCTACCTCTCTAGACTTGCAAATATAAAGTCAAGGCAAAATCTGGGCCATAGCTGGTGCTGCCCAACTGCTTTTTCCCCGCACAGTGGAAACCCTGTTGGTCCCGTGTTCATAGTGGTGCACGGGGGAGTACTGGGCACTGGGCCACTTGCAATCTCCTGCTCACTCCTGAGACTGCCCAGAAACACACTGAGCAAAGCCATGTGTTATGAGGAGCCACTGGAATGACTTGAAGCAAGCTGAGATATGCAGAAGCAGAAGTCCTGGCAAGTCTTTATTTGGTTCCCCATAGACGGGAAGAAAATGATGTGTATATCTCATCTGCCTGCACGCAGGCCAATTCTAGACAGAGTTTAGCCATTGCCCAGTGTTTCCAAACCTCCAGCCCCACAACTGGTCAACCGGGCCCTTTCCACAGCCAAATTTGGGTCCTCCCTCCAGGGCTGTAGCTGATCTGCATACAATGGGCACCATGGGTTGAAGCTGAGGTCACCCCTGAACGTGTGTGTTTCCAAGGGCTGTTTGATCAAACAGAATTTGCAGGCCAGGACAGTTATTGACAGGGCTGACAAAAGTGATGCTGCAATGATTTACAGTCCAGGTGTGTTTTCAGAGCAAGATATTTACCTGAGACCCCAACAACAGTTAAAATTTAATCCTAAGAGACCTCCTCTGGCTGTTTTTTTTTTTTACAATGTCTTCAGGGTCACAGCTCCTGGACCATTTGAAGTCTTCATGCAAATAACCAAGAGTTTGGGAACTTCCAGGGGAAATGATAGCAGATGCAGTGATTTAAAATGCTCTTTAATGAATATAAAATTGGAGAGGTGAACTGATATAGGATGCCCTTTCCCTTATCCCAACCGTACAGTTCTCCACAATAAACCTCTCTGAATATATACACATTAGTCAGGATTATCTCTGAAAGTCCCACAGGCTAAGAATATGGATCCTGGAGACGTCAGAGGAGGATTCATTAGAGGAGATGGCAAGTGCTTGGAAATGGGAAATGCACTCTCTTATAAACACAGCCTGCACTGGGGCTGACCTCGGGACTGAGCAGCATTGGCTGGAAAGCAGAGAAGGAAAACAATGTTCGTACCATCACCACTTCTTGTAACCAACGTTGTTATTGAGGTGGATGTAACTCCTCTCCATGTTCAGATGGAGGCAACTCACACCCTGAAGGCTGACCCTGCTGAAAGGGGAGCAACAGGTCATCCCAAATGTCCCCTTTCCCATCAGAATTCAGAACATCAGAATTTTTCAAGAAGAGGGGAGGTGTGGCACTGAGGGATGCAGTCAGAGGGCATGGTGGGGTGGGGTTGGATTTGGGGATCTTAGAGGTCTTTTCCAGCCTTTGTGGTTCTGTGATTCCATGACTCTGTGATTCTATGTCAGGTTTTGTGGCACACGGTGGGACTCCCATCAGGGATTCCCTTCTGCTCATGTGCCAAACCTCCACGTGACCAAAGCATCACACATTTCCAGTCCTGCAAAACTAAATTTGCTACCGTGTCTTAAATCTTCCTGGCCCTTTAAGCTCTGTGATATCAGAACTCGTGTCTGCAGGTGAGCTCTTGTGTATGAAGATGCTGGGGGAGCTCTCAAGATCCCCTGTTTGTGCATGGGCACAAAGGCATGTGGATGGTTCCCTGTTGTTATTACCCTTCTGCTCTCATTTGCTTACTGGGCAAAATGAAAGTAGCTCACTCCGAGTATGAAAGGAACTCAGCATCGACTCCTACCTCATATCTATTAGCTGTAAATTACTTTAACATGAGTGACATCACACTTGACTCTTGGTAAAACAGTGTTAAGTTAGTGGGTAATAAAACAGCTTGACACTAATGATGGGTTCTGCGTGATAAATTACTGTCAGTGATCAGATAAGGGTTCTTGAGACTAACCTTGAACTAAATCTGTTTTGTTGCTATATCTTGTGTGCAGCGCTCCACTCCTCACCGCGGGGATTAAGGGCTCAGAGCCCAATCCTGCTCTGTGCTCAGAGGCAAAGGAGTGCTTCCAGCAGCTCCCACCAACCCTGGGGAGAGCAGTTTCCAGCAGGGGCTGAAGTGTCTGAAGGTCTGCTACTTTCTGTTAAGAAAACAATAAAGCAACATAAAGGCATTGCACAACGCAGGGCTGGATGCTGAAAGTTGCATTTTTGTGCGCGTTTGCTTTGTTGGTTTCATTATTGGATAAATATTTGTTGGCCTGTGTAAGAGCTCAGCATTAGTTGGCCTGTGTGAGAGCTCAGCATTAGTCTGTCCTGCTCACCATAGATAAAGAATCATAGGATCATTAAGGTTGGAAAAGACCACTGAGGTCATCAGGTCCAACTGTCAGCCCCTCCCCACCACTAAGCCATGTCCCACAGACACTGGGATCAGTGAGGAAGTGCTCAGCAGCCTGCAGGTTCAGGCCCCCATTCAAAGACCTTGTTTTACTTGCAAAACACTGGGAGAAAGCTTTATACCCAGGAGCTGGGAGCTGGCCAAAGTCAATGTACCGCATGGGATTTTGAATATTTTTTGCATGTATTTTCTTTGGAATCTAACCAGGGTGCTGCTTAGAAAAGGCTTCACAAATTGTTTTACATTGTTATTATTACTTGAGGCTCTGTTTTCGTTTATCATTCAGGTAATGTGCTTGGGAGATATTTTTGGGTACTACTTCATGTATAAATCATTGTCTTAAAACAATTCCCTTGGTTCAGTTTCATGCCTAATCGCTGTTTATTATGACTGGCCTAATCCTGGTGTACCTGTGCATGGTAAATGGCTTCAAGGAGCTTTCATTGTGTTAATGTGGGTACGTCGTTCTTATATGATTATGAAAAAGCCCATATTAAGATGCACTAATTTTAGTGCAAGCCATAATGAATGCACCACTCTGGAAAGGGCCCTTGAGAGGATGGCTTTTGTGCAATAGAAAGAAGGGGCTGCAAGGAAACGTGCTTGGGATGTGCCTGAAGAGCAGGGATTGCTGACCCATGGGCAAGAGATGCAGCTTATTGATGCTTCCAGTAGAGTGGTCAGGATACCACTTACATTGAAATATTAATCCAAGCCCAGTATTCATATAAGGTTAAGACTTCTTTCCAGGAAAGCTGTCCACAAAGGGTGATGTTGGGGATGGAGATGAGGACTGAACCCCGCTGTGCCTGCACACCCATGTTCTGAGCAGGTGGCACAGGAGCCAGGATGCTGGGAGTCACAGGTGGTTCTGCAAAATGTCTCTGATGAAATGAAATGGGTTGTTCTGTTTCTTTTCCCATGCAGTTTTCACATTAAATAACCTTTTTTTTTTTCTTTTCCCTCAGAATTTCCTCTTTATTCAAGACAAAAATAATTTTTATTGATTTTTTTTGTTTCTTTCTATTATTTCCTATCCCATCTCCTGAGTCTCCCTTGGAAAAAAAGAAAAAGAAAAAGGGAAGAGAAGGAAAATATCGCTTCTCTTTGGAAGAAGGGATGTAGTCTGTGTGGGAGATGTCAAATGGAGCAGAAAATCACCGGACTTTCTCCAGAAACCCATATCCACTCGAGCTGCAGATACCATCAGTTTATCACAATACCTCTGCTGCATCACTGGGAGGCAGTTCAGCACCATCCCTCCATCCAGGAAGGAGTGCCTTTTTGCATCCCTGCTCATTCCTTGGCCCAAGACCCACCTGTGCCCATTCTGTATCAGGGTGAGAAGCCCTCAGCCCTCCCGACCCATGATGAGTTTGCTCATGTTGCATGGAGGATGCCCTCACCAAACTCAACGCACAGCCCATGCTGGGAGCCAAGGGGCTCACTGGGTATGTGACCCTGTGCTGATCGGGTCTGTATGGCAGATATCCCCACTGCCAGGAAGGGAAACAACACAACAGCAACATTTGGGCAAGATTTGCACGCACTGTGGAATTCCTTCTCTCTTCCACCCTTTGATTTGCTCAACATGGCTGGGGGCACGGGTTTTGCATCCCTGTCTCCGACAAACCAGCCTATGAATGTGTCACACATATGCTCACAGAAGTGCCCAGACTTAAATGCTTCTGCCTTCAATGTGCCCCTTTTTTATTTGCCTCATTCCATCACCAGACGTAACATAGTCCAACACAGCAGACACTGCCATGATGTAGGAAAGAAACAATCCCCGGCTGACGCGGCGGGCTCCAAACAGCTTATCCAACAGATGCATGAACAGGAAATGCAATATCATGTCCAATTTCTCATACCTTATTCATGACTGTTGCAATTGTGGAACACATGTTGCCCAGCGACACGCATTGCATAATGCTTTTGGTGAGGGCCTGCTCCAAACCACAGGGAGAGAAGAGGGCTACTGAGAGATGCAGATCTGGATGAGAAATACCCATGGGTGTATGTAAAGCAGCCCAAGCACTGAGAATGGAAACGTGCCCACATTTGCTTTGCTAATTAACCTTAGCTTTGGCTCATAGGGACTGGCGTTGGAAGGAGGAATGGGAGGAGATGGAGCAGAGCCCAAACCCTGCTTGTCTGCTTCTAGAGCTGCCTCTGGGGCCCGGCAGTGTTTTCTCCTTATCCTTTCAGACCCAGATCTCATCATTCCTTTTACCAGCAGCATCCTGAGTCCATCTGGCAGTGGAAGCTTTCAGTGTCACTGCTTCCCGAGGCGCCAGGAGCACCTCCTGACCCATCCAGCCCAGACTGCAGGGAGCCTCAGCCAGCCAGACCCTACCCCTGCTCTGCCATGGAACCTTTCAAAGAGCAATGGCGAAAAGGATTTGCTTCTTTGGTGACCATCATGTACTAAGGCACTGTCTGGGCAGAGCAGTTCCTATAAAAAATCACAGAATCACAGCATATCCCAAGTTGGAAGGGACCCACAGTGGTCATGGAGTCCAACCCCTGGCACCACACAGGGTTACCCAAACCCACTATCTGAGAGTGATCTCCCTGAACTCCAGCAGCTCAGGGCTGTGTCCCCCTCTCTGGTCAGCTGCTCCATGTCATCACCCTCTGGGCCAGAGGGCCAGAGCCTTTGGACTGGGACTCATTTCCATGCTGGGATCCTGAAATCAAGCTCTTTTTGGGCTTGGTCCTGTATCTCACTGACCTCTCTACCATCCAGATTCAACAAGTCTTTTTATTAATCGAATCACTTTCTCCTCTTCCAATTATAACATGCCTCAGAAAAAAAGGGAAGAAGGGGCAGGGAAGTGAGGACTTCAGCCCTGTACAAGATTAAAATAACATCTTCATCAGGAGCTGCAGGAAAGTTGAGTTTTAAAAAGACACCACATGACTGTTTGTGTGGAAACACTATTTCTGCATGGCAGCACTCATACAAGAAAAAATCAGCAAAGCTCAGTCCCATCATTCAGTTTCCAACACCAATCTGTGCAGTTGAACCGCAGTGGTGAGGTTTCCCAATAGCATCCACTGCACTTAAGAAGGTGTCCACAGATTTAATAATAATCTTCACAGAGTTTCTGCATTCTTGCCCAAATTCCAGGGTTTTCCTCTAAGCTAGCTGGTCATACTGTAAAAGTTCATCATAAATATCTGTCTTTGGTATAATAAAAGCAATGTTTATATTCTTGACAGAATGCATTTGTGAACTTACAGTCATTAGAGATGTAAACTGAAGGCAAGAAGATAACCTCTCTCCCAAATGTTCTATTTATTTCTGTAAAGTAATTTGTATGATTTATCTTATAGACTAAGGTTTATGGTTCACTTTGAACTCCAGGTTCTTAACTCAGCAATTGCCTGTTTGGGCTGAAGCATATAAGTGATGGCATGACCCAAAGTGCTAGATGAAAGGAGAAAGACAAAAACAAGGCAGGCTTCTGGGATTTTAACCATCATTTCTATATTCCATTGACATCTCTGGGTTAAATATTTTCCTTTAGAGGCCAATATGATCGTTCTGTCTGTATGCCATATCTCTCAGTGACAAGGAAAAGCACAGAACACGGGCATCTTCAATGAGGCATGCCAGGATGCATGCAGCAGGGAATTCAAGGAGGTCAAATGCTGCTTTAAGTCACGACTCCCAGTTTACACATGCTCATAAGCAAGGCAGCATCTCTTTCGTGATTCATAAAAGAAGCATTTGATGTGGGTCCACGTATCGCTGCTGTCCTGGGCTGGAAAGCCTCTGCATTTTTTAAAGTATCTTCTAAGCCATGTTTGCTGGAGATAATATTTAATGTTAAATAGACACAGCCTTCCTGACTTTGCAAAGTCTCAAACAAAACGGAGAGATGTGACCTGCCCCATTCATCCAACACCAAGCAGTGACAGCTGTTAATGCAGCAGGGAAGCTGCTGTAACTCTCGGCTCTGGGGCAGCTGGATACGGGATGGGTGGGGATGCAACACTCAGCAGCACCACAGCATCTGCAGAGCTCAGCTCCGTGACTATGGAATCTTTTGGGTCAGTTTTGTGTTTCCATAAGAAACGTCTCACTGTGGCATCTTGTGAGAAGAAGTGATTTACTGAGATATTTAAGGTTGGAATAGAATTACGGAATCTGGATCATTTGAGTTGGAAGGGACATTTAAAGACCACCTGGTCCAACCCCCCCCGCAATGAGCAGGGGCCCCTCCAGCTCCATCAGGTTGCTCCTTAGGACAAATATCAACCTCTTTTAAAATCAGACCAAATAAGTTAGCATCAATCTTAACACGTTAATGCAAAGGGTAGTTAAACATGACTCATTTTCCAGCATATCTGCTGTTGCCATCAGAAAGGACAAACCAATGTTTCCATCTTTTAATCTTGCAAAGGATACTGGAGATTCAAGAGTATGCCATGATATGTTTAACTTTTTGTTAAATAGGTGAGAAAACCTGGAATAAGAACAAAATTACCCCTCATTCCCACACTTGGCTGCAGGATGGTATTTATATTCTGAAGGAAAGCTGAAGTATACAGAAGATTTTTTTTAAACCGGTGTCAGAAAGTCAACCCTTCTCCAAAGCAGTTCTCATTAATAGGCAGTTGTGAACATTTTCCATTGAGAAGCATCTGAGGAGGACAATAATAGAAAAAAATGGATCCAGTTAGGAGTAAAATGAAAAGCTTTGAATGCACCAGAATAAACATGAGAAAGGCAAATTATTCACTCTGTTACATTCCTGCTGAGGACCTTCATAGCAAGAGGGTATCTCTGTGTTTTCAAGATGCTGAAGAACAAGCTTACATGACTTTATGCAGATTGTTATCTTTTGAGGGGAAAAAAAAAAAAGAGGAATTTTTAGTAGTTTGGGGCAGCAACAACAGAGGGCAGTGAGTTGGCTTTGAAACTGGTAAATGTGGGAGCTGTAGGGGAAAGGTGCCGACACGGCACATGGTAGAGCCACCAATGACAGTGGGATAGAGGCAGTGCCATCGTTCCCTCTACTTTGTGATTTTCAGTCAGCACCAATGCTTCTTAGTTCCTGGAGCTTAAATTGTGCCCTTCTGCTACCTGGCACGGCTGAGTGTTGTTCCAGAGGGTGAGGAGGATTGCTGTGCTGAACGCAGCTATATTTTGGTGCATTTAGTTATCAATAGGTGGGATTCTGTCCAGTGCTGGATGTGAAAAATCCGTATCTTATCTGGCCTCTGCCAGGTCAACATTACTCACAATTCAGACACCATTTACCCTGCAAGGCTGAGACCCGTGTGATGCCTGGCTCTGACCAGTACTATTATTCACTTACTCTTGAGAACACTATAATTAATCAGAAAAACATGTTAACACCCTGTCTTCTCTCCCCTGCCTCCATCAAAAATCCCCACCAGCCACCCAGCTTCTGAAAGCCACCGGCTTAAGCCCTTACTGAAGTTAATGGGAAAAAGCTCAGCAGGAATTCATCATGCTTGGGGTCAGCCTTCTGCTTTCACTTCTAAGGCAGGCGGAAAGCCTGGGGAATGGGAGCGGGGCAAGGCCCTGCCAGCTGCATGAGCCTGGTGCTCCTTGGGAGCCATCCCACACCCCACTGTGCTGGAACAGAAAACTCTCTGCCTTGGTTTTGGTAGAGTTGGATTTGGATGGAACGATAAGAATTATGGACAGGGGATGCCAGATCTCTTGATTTTTGCAAGGGTGAAAGTTTCCTTTTTCAGTGCTAGGTATAACCCGGGGATGCCAGATAATATACCCAGTAATACACCATGCTGAATAACGCATCACACTCAGAGTTTTCATACTGTCAGAGCATCACTCAGCAGTTAACACAGCCAACAAAAAGGTACCTGGCTCTGGGAGCCCCAGGGATCTTTTTTTTTTCCCCAAAATTTCATCAGAGCTATCAGGAAAACTACCCTGACGCAGAGGTTGCTGAGATGCTGTCCTGCTCTGGCTTCCTCTTAGTGCATGCATTTAACACATGGAAAATTAGTAGCAATAGCTGGCCCCAGCGCCGGGCTCTCTGGAGCCTGTGCTGGAGCACAGGGCAGGAGCAGCACTCACAATGGGCCATCTGTTTCCCTCTGTTTTTGTTCCCAGATTGGATCAGCTCGGGTAAAGAAAAATACAGACACTGGGAGCAGTGGCACTCAGCCCAGGGTTGGGCACTGCGGTGCTCTGCACTGCTCCGGGACATTACAAGAGCAGGTTCTAAAAGTGCAGCTTATCCCAGATGGGCAAGGAGCCAGAAATCCCCCTAAAAGCTGGTGCTAAGTGTGTGATCCAACACTTCGTTTTGTTGAGCCTTCAGCACATCAATAGGCGCAGGCTGCAAGGTGCACAGGGGTAAATGCTTGCAGGATGCACAGCCCTGCGTGCAGCCAAGGAGCAGAAGCACCCTGAGCATTAGCAGAGCCTTGCCCTGCCCTCGACCAGGCGTGGAGCTGTGCCTCAATCTGGCAGGACAAGCATCACTTCTGAGCAGGGCAGGAGCTTCTCATTGTGCATTGCAGTGTGTTTTGGAAAATAGAACCAGTTCTGCAACGTCCTGTGAGGGAACCACACAACAGCTCCTGGAGTAGGGGAAAGGAAAAATGAAACCAGCACTTGCTGCATGACTTGGGGCAGTGTCATAAGATCTATCGTGGGTATGAAAGGCAAATATTGCACATCAGAAATATCTCTTTTATCAAATCATATAGGAGTTTTGCACTAAAAATAAGCCGTGCATTTCAGAGCTGAGCCACGGGAGAACCTCTGGTCCTGGGCTGTAAACGTGATAGGCACCCTGTAAACAAATAACAGCAATATCTCCTTCCTGGCAGTTGTACCTGCAGAAGTGCAACAGGGAAAAGGAACTTCTGCAGGGGAGGGTGAGGAAGCGTGAAGGCATTACAAACCTGCACGAAGAAGGCAGGAGGAGAGACATGAGTGAACGCAGAGCATCTTCTCATTAAGATCAGACAGAGATTATTTAAATATGTATTTTTAATGTGAGTGCAATAAATATTTCAATTTTCAATTGAAAATATATCATTAAGTGACAGTACAAGAAAAGGGTTCATATAAATGAAAAGGGTTCATATGAATGAAGGTGCTGAGGGCAGGAACACATTTAGTACAGCTTAATATAAGTAATAGAAACGGTAACGCTTGTTAACAGCACGGGGAGATTTGCAGGAATACTATTTTGGGGCACTGAGGTTATTCATTTCAGAGCTTTTTAATGTCAAACTGCTTCAGAAAAATGGCACTCTTTCACTCCAGCTCCTTTACCCTGCATGCATTTTTTTCAACAAATAATCTCATTCATGTTTTCAGCAATGCCTTTTTTCCCTTTAAGTGCTTCAAACAAACTTTTACAAATAACACCTCATTGCAGCCCTTATTGCTCTGATAAATCACTGAAACAACACTCGAAAATATTAGAATCAGTTGACTCAAGGAGTTTAACATTTTGAATTGAGATAAGAACTGAAAACTCTCTGAAAAGCAACAATTATTTGGAGTACAAGAGAAAAAAAAAAAACCCCAACAATGGAGATCTGAAAAGGGAATTTAAAGCTAATGGAAACACTACTTGAAATATTTACCTTGTCACCCTACTGTATTTTCGCTACTAGATTAGTCTTATGACCACATACACGCCAGCCTCCCTGGCTTATGAACCTTTCCAGTGCTTATCTCCTGCAGCAGCCCCATGTCCTTGGGTCGGGCAGTGCACCCTGGGGAGAGGTTGGGGCTGTGCGCTGGCTCCAGGGGAAGCCCCTGTTGATGGTGTTTCTGCCCAGCTGAGCATGGGGTAGATGGAGGCTGGCTTCTGGATGGGACTCTGTAGGAAATGCAAGAGCTTCTGTTTGCTCCGGCCTTGGATCAGTCCCTAAAACAATCTGTTGGAGGCACCCGTTGATATGTTACAGCCCAAGGGTGGTGGGCGCCCACCAGACATTCTTCTCCATGGAAACTCAGCTTGATACCACTTCCTCACAGCTGAGATGCCTGAACCCATCCACTCCTCTCCTCTGCTTTTCATAAATGGGATTCCAGCATCTCAATGTATTTTAAAAACTTTCCAAACACTTTATTTATCCTTAGGATCGTGCAGGAATAATCAATCCCTGGAGCATCTGGTTTCTTTTGATTTCTCTCCTCCTACCCTAGTCTGGAAACCTGCTGGGGAGCAAGCAGGAGACACGTACAGAACTGAGAATGTTCATTTGGATGGCTTATTTGTTAAAAAAAAGAAAATCTCCTACATGCATCCTGCTGTTAGAGGCAAGAGCTGAGCTGGGAATTAGAGAAAACAGAGAAGGAGATGGTCCTCCAGCATGGCAGGTGGGAGAAGAGTGAGGTGTAGAGAAGGAACTCAGAGATGTGGTTTAGTGGGCGTGGTGGTGATGAGTCAACTGTTGGTCTTAATGATCTTAAAGATCATTTCCAACCTTACTGATGTTGTGACCCTACGAACCCCAGGGCAGTGAAAGCAACTGAGGCTGAAGATTGGGGCTGGGTGTTTGTGTGTGGACAGGGGAGCAGAGGAAAGGTGAGCATGGAGGGAAAGGCAGGGGCATGCAGAGAGAGAGGGAGGAAGAGGAAGTGGTAGGGGATTTCCATTGCCATCCTGGTGCATATGCTGGGGGCAAAATCTTAACTGTAGCACTGGAGTTTCGATGAAAGGGGCCAGGTCTGCTCCTGCTGGGTGAACTCATGTGACTTCTCTGCACCAGTTGTAAAGAAGCACCTGTATTACAGCATCTTTTTAGATTTGCCTGGTCTTGCTTGTGGGATAGATGAGGAAAAGATCATCGGGAGTATGAAAGGAACATCCACGCACAGCATTATTCTGAAGTTCATAGAATTCATATTCACAAATTCATAGAATCAAAGAATCATTGACTTGTTTGAGTAGGAAGGGACCCTTGAAGGTCGTCTGGTCCAACTCCCTGCAATCAGCAGGGACACCACAGCTCCATCAGTGCTCAAAGCCCCATCCATCCTGACCACGAGTGTCTCCAGGAACGGGGGGCACCCATCACCTCTCTGGGCAACCCGTGCCAGTGCTTCACCACCCACATCATAAAAAAACTTCTTTCTTACATCCAACCTAAAGCTCTCCTCTTTTAGCTAAATTCACCCCAAAGTTTATGTGGGAAGGATGTCAGAGAAAAAAAAAAAATCCATATGGTGACTGCAGCTGCAGACTTTCTATCTCAGGGAGATGGAGCCCCTCAGCTCTGCTACGCAGCTGCAGCAGTGGAGCTGCCCTGTGAGTCATCCCTGCTCGGGTAGGCTGCACCAACCCAACGCATCCAAAGGTTCAAAAGCAAAAGTTCCATCCGTGCCCCCTGGCTTAGGTGCTTTCACCCCGTTTTGTTGGAATGATGACCTCTGTGAAACGGCTCCCATGCACGGCGCGGCAGTAAAATAAATAAACGCGTAAATCGGCAGGGCACACTTCAGACTTTGAACCGCAGGGAAGGGGGAGCCCGGTGTTTTCACAAGCTCACAATTAAGCTCTAGCCCTTTGTAAACTTTTACTGTATTGCCATGGACGTGGCAGAAGCAAACAGTCAGCAATTATAGGCACCAGGAGACTGCGGCCGCCCGGGGCCGTGCATGGCACCGCCAGTTACGGGGCCGGTGACTCACGGCCCCACCGCCCATAAACCCTCTGCTCGCACGAATGGGGCCACCTCCAAGGAGCTCGGAGAGGCTCCGGGCTGATGCCGCTGCTCCAGGGCTGCCTTATTGACCGCTGCAATCTGCCGCAGATCAAAGAAGGTCTGAGAGGGTCTTCCTAATGCTGCGTGAACTGCGCTGACCTTTCCCTCTGGAACCTCTGTTAACTCCTGCCCATTACTCATTGTAAACAAAAGGGAGATCCAAAGGGTTCCCAATGGCCAAGACGGATGGGAAATGTTAGGAAGCTGGTGAAGGATGCTCAGGCAGATGACATGATTTAGGGAAAGGCTGGAATTCAGCCCCAGCGCGCGCTGTGATGGCCACAGCTCTTGTAGAAATGGCTCTGGAAAGCCATGTGGCTGAACTCCAGAGAGGCTTGTTGTGAACTTTATAACTCGGCCATGGGTCAGACAGGGAGGATAAGGCACCACACCGAGCACAGGTTGGGCCGTGTGTGGTTTGTGGCCACGTGGGACAACATCGTCCGATCCTGATCCTGCCTGGGGGACCTTGAACTCTGCTGGGAGCACTGAACTCTGTGCTCAGCTCCCAGCACGATCCCTGTGCTGCTGCGTGGATCTCTGGCATCGCAGCTGATCCTCTCCTTTCATATCTTATCCTCTGTGGGAAGCACTCTGCTATACCTCACATTCTCTTTCTACTGGACAGACCCTGTGCATGGGCTTGAAGCTACGCTAAGCCCCATCACAGTCAATTACTCCTGTCGTAAAACTGCCTTTTTTCTTACAGTGCATCAGAAACACCTGGTTCCCACAGAAGGCCCCATAAAGAAGGGCAGGGAGCTGTAAAGCTACAGTCAAAGAGGAGAGAACCCTTCTCTATCAGCTGGGGGCTGAATTCACTAACACTGTGCTCCATGCATGGTTTCCAGTTCCATTTTGTGTAAAAAGCTCTGGAGCAATTTCATGCTCTTCTTCAGGGCATGTGCTGGCACAGGAAGAAGTCCAGAGTGGTTTGGAGAGGAAGGCACAGCACGTATGCCATGCAGCAGTGAGAGGAAGGGGAAAGGCTCCCTACATATCTGTGGGCAGATATTGTACCTCCTTATTCTCAAGCCCTTCACCGCAGTGCAGGGATGTTGGGGCTCAGGGCTTCTCCTCCCAGTGCTGATTCAAACCAGAATCCTCTTCCCTCAGCCTTAAACCCTCACCAACCCTTTATCTCCCCGGAAACAAAGGCTCAGGCTGCAGCATGGCACTGCAGTGTGGATTCCTGCCCTGACAGCATGTGATAACATCAAGTTCCTCTCACCTATGCCCAGGCATGCTGCCTCTGCCTGCACCCAGTGGGCAGGGATTGGGAATTTTGCCTGCACTGCCCATGGAACCTGCTGCAAACCCACAGGAAAGGGCTTTTAAGATGGTCCTGTCCAGGTGGCTTTAGGAATGCGAGCGTGGTTGCCCTGGGATTTTGCCTTTTGGGGCTTCAGGGTGATGTGGAGGTGTGATTTGCAGTTTGCTGTCACGAGCTGTGGTTTGTGGGTCTGTGCTGCGGGTGGGAGACACAATGTGTGTGCAAAGCTCAGACAGTTTGGATGCTTCTTTCTGTTGTGTTTATTTATTTATTTATTTTTAAATGTAGTTACAAAACGGGATGGAGAAGAAGGAAAGAGGAGGAAAAACTGTCCCACAGAGCTGCCCCAACACAGCAATGTTTATGGCCGGTTCAGTGCTTTAACCAAGCCCTGTAAGCCATTCAGTCACATTTACATGGATAGAATAAAACTACTTCTGGAGTTTCACCAAAACAGGGATGAAACACACAAGCATGGAAAGCACAAGGACAGTTTCACCCCAGTGAGCCCCAGTTTTGCAGGACAGGAGGGTCAGCCCTCTCCCAGGAGCATGTGCCAGGCACACAGTGACCTCTGCTGTCCCCTCCCCAGACATCCCCAGCCATCATGCGTCCAGCCATGCATTTTATGGGCAATGTGAGCTGTGATTATTGGCTGTGAGATGCTATATTAATCGCACTGCAAGTGTAGCCGTGCTGGGGCTTGCCGCCCGCTCGTCCCAGCCATTCTTTAGTGCCATCTTCAGGCAAAGCTTCAATATTGCTGAGATCAAAGAGCCCAGGTCCAGCGATGGCGTGCCGGAGCCCTGAGGGTAGGTGGCTTGGCCAAGGTCTAAGGGATATGTCAAGCTGAGAGGAGCAGAAAGGGCTTTGTGCTGCCTCTCCCATTCTGCTACGTGGGATGCAGTGATGATGGAGAGATGGGCAAGATGCATACAGTGTGGGCACTGAGAATGCAAGCCCTGACACACTGTGCTTCACTTTCCTTGGGCTGCTCCAAGCAATATTCACCAGTGTGCATCACCCAGCCAGGCTGGACTGATCCCCACTCCCTCGGGCATCTCCGAGGCTGTGGAGCAGCACAAGTTATCTGGTGGCTGCCGTGTGTGCAACATGGCACACAGATGCTGGGAACAGCTCCTCTGCTATGGAAGAAAGAAACAAATGGAGTCGAAGATCTCACCTGGAACTGGAGCTCCAGCATCTTCTAAAGCTCTCCCCAATGCAGCCAGGGCACTGGCATGCTTGTGTCTGAAAGCTGCGGTTCCTGTCACCTCTAGTTTTGCCAGCACAGGGTTGCAGAATGAGAAAGGCTTCAGCTGTGCCTGCCTGCTGCACACATCTGGCACAGACATGGATGCGATCCTGCAGACTGTGGCTCACGCTCCTCTTCCGCTCGGGGATTTTTCAAAGACCAGGCTTCCTACAGCTGATTTACAGCACTTCTTAGAGCAAAGGGGCGATCCCAGAGAAGCCACCAATTATGTTGATGAAGAGCCTGAGTAAATAAAGTAAATAGTGTCTTTTCTCCCTCTAAAATAAAAAGACGCAGAGAGAATTCAGCGTCTTCCCAACATCAAAGCTAATAGAAGTGAAGTGAGACTCTGACCTTTAACAGCCTGCCTGTTAGCGTGGATTATATCATGTCAGCAGCCATCTGCAATATAAACTATACCTGGCTTTGATGAGACCTCTTATAGACCTTTAAATGGATGGAAATACTGCAAGGCTTTCTACAGAGAGGAAACCACACAAACACTGAGGCATTAGCCAGGCAGCCCGTGGGATGAAGGCATTTGCCGGAGCTTGCTGGGTCACAGGCACCGAAGATGCTCAGAGGAATGTGGCCCAGGTAAAGCACCATATGGATATGCTGCATTTGAGGTGAAGATAGATTCTGGGGACCTGAAGAGGCTTTTCCAGTAGCAGGAGCAGTTTGCGTCCCTGCTCTCATCTCAGTGTCTCTGTGGAGTTGTTAGGAGCTTTGGTTTATCAATCTATTGGACAAAGACATCCTCCTGGGCCTCCATGCCTGCTTTTGTTGTCTTTCTGTTTTTCCCATCCTGAATGCAATCCCTTGCATGCTCTGGGGTGGACACCTCCCCCTGTGACACAGTGTCCTTCTTCCTTCAGAGTCCTCTTGGGCTTCAGTGGTCACTGGAGCAGACTTCAGGTTCCTATGGTGGTTAGCCAAGCTGGCAACCTTATAGATTTCAAATTTCACTGGCTTTTGCCTTCATCTGAAAGCCAGGGAAGAACAAAATATAAAATCACCATGCTAAATATAGCCGGAGCCACTTCCAGTAACATATTAGTCTAAATGTCCAATAATTAAAGCTAAACACGAGCAGAAAGTCTGTGGGAAGCACATGCAATGCCCCTGTGAATACTAAGTGCTGTCATTAGGAGCACTGCATCACGTCAGATGCTGGTGGCCCTGAATGACAATGACATCGTACCTGCACAGCAGCAGGAATCGATCCCATGCAAACATGTGTGGGAAGTCTCACGGGCACGGGGAGGACATAGGAAATTGCAGGTGAGATGTAACTGCTTGAAATACGAGGGGGCTGAAGGGAAACCCTACGTGGCCAACAGCCAAATGGTCCAACCTCAGGGCCTTTGGTTAACGGAAAGTGCAGCACTGGCTGATTTGTGATCCTGGCAGCACAGGGCAGTACTGGAGCATCTCAGCACGGTGAGGTGTGTAGAAAAGCATTTTTGCATTGAAGCATTGGTGTAGTTAAGGGCAGGGTGGGACTGAGATCGTTGACCTGGTGATGGAAGGTTCCTTGGAAGCAGCTCAGTGTGGTGGTGGGTGACAGACATGGCACCCCAAAGAAGACCCAGAAACGTTAGGTCTGATGGAGCCACAAAGCCACTGATCTGATTTCTTAACGTGTCAAAACATCTCACCTATTTCTCAGGGCACTTATCCCTAGGATAAGGACATTTTCTCAGCCACATCAGGAAGAAAAGAAAAATGGAGGAGGGAAAAAAGTCATCATTACACTGACACCAGGAGATAACTTTTACAGCCAAGCACTGGGTGGGGTAGCACTGCTCCTAAACAAAGCTGATTTATTAGGAAAACTCACCCGTTTACAGTCTGTAAGTTAAGGGTTCAGGGTTCTGTGCACAGCAATGTTTCAGCCATCAAGGAATACAGTGATCATGCTTTATGGAAATGCCTGAGACTTCCTCTCTGCAGGGCCCTGGCCGTTTGTGTTATGAAATACACAATGCTTTTGCTTCTCGAAGTCCTACACATTGAGCCATAAAGACAAACATGAGTGATCTTGTATCTTCTGGGGCTTTATGGCGTTATAAAATATGTTTTATGTTCCAATCAGCAGTGACAATTTATGAACAGAGAGGCTCGAAAAGATATAACATCAGACTATGTATTTTAATATAGTTTGAGAGAACCGTAATGCCTTGAATGACATTTGCTCTCAGCACACATGGAAAATGAATAGTAATGCAGCGGAGATTGATGGTTTATTTCATCAGCAAGGGTCTTCTGTGAGCGGTGTTTTATGAGCGTTATAGACAATAATGAGTTGGCTCAAGAAGGATGATTTATCAGCCATGTGGCCACCTTCTCCTGGAGCACTAACACTGCTTTGGTGCCTTGGTTGGGAAATTTGTTAGCATCAATTTCAAGAGGTTTGGTTTTTCTTTCTTTTTTTTTCCCCTTTTCTCTCCCTGTAAATATTAAAATTGAAGCCAGAGGTAGACATCAGGCATCTTTATTAATATTTCATTTTATTTACACAATGTATCAATTATAAGAATGTATTATGAAGTAACACCGAAATGATCTATTTTATATGCAAATCCTCCAGGGAAGGAGAATAAACCTGCTCAGAAGTGGAGGTAATGCGGGCTTCAGACAAGAGTTAGAGCACGCTCTCTGTTGAGTGTTGGTCATGTTTAAGCATCCTGCTTTTAAGATTACGCCGAGTATTTATTGCCACTGTTGGATTTCTGTGAGTTCAGCATGTTTTGGTAAATCACCCTCAAAGCTTCTGCTGTAATTCAGCCTTGGTTAAGCATCACCGCAAAGCACGATATGCAAAAAGGTGCTGGGGCTAGCAGCAGCTCTGCCGGCCAAAAGCAGCTGTTGGGCCTATGGCACCCAAGCTGTACCCCTGCTCTGCCCCCAGACTGTGGGATGCTCACCACCAGCACACCTAAAACCCCACTGTGAGCCCCCATTCCCCTCGAGGTGTGTATACTTCACATAGTATTAGAACCATAGAATCATGAAGGTTAGAAAAGACCACTAAGATCATGAAATCCAACTGTCAGCCCATCACCCATGCCCACTACACCGTGTCCCATTCCTTCACACCCACCTTCTTGCACCTCCTGATTTATTTTGACTCCAAGAGTTTTATTAATGCTGTTGACTCTCCTATGCTTGGTCTGTGGCCCTCCACAGTAATTAAGCATTAAGTAATATCTGCTCATTGCAAAACATATGAGAGCTTTATTAGCAGGCAGAGAAAAGCTGTGTTGATTTAGAAGACACAGTTCACCTGGTAGTTTCTGTGCCACCTTAAAAACCTCAGCAAAGTGATCTCTAGAAGGTAATAAACAAGATGCAAAATCACTGTGATAGCATAAATCATTGCAAGCTCACTTGATATTAATAATGATTGTGCCATGGATCCAGCCAAGGGAATTGCTTTGTAATATGGTATCAGTGCACCATTATCTTAATGTAAAGGGGAAAACAGGATTCTTTAAAGTGTGTGTGGGATTCTATTAAGCTCTCCTCTGTGGAGAGGGATGGGAGTGCCTGGGTGTACCTCGCAGTGATGACATCAGCTGAGGGTGATCAGTTTTTCCTCTCAGCTGAATCTCTCTGTGAACAACCTGTCCTTAAACCAGGGCAGGAGAAGCTGAATCACAGGAAACAATGATGAGCATCAACCTTCTTGTTTCAGAGTGGGCAGGCAGGGAAAGCTCGATGGTCACCTCAAGGCTCAGCCGCATCCCTTTTGTTGTCCATGCACACGGAGCATCCCTGGGTGTCATACAGTCAGGAGCAGAGGTGGATTCGACCCTTCTGGCTGCTCAGCAGTGAGTTATGTGTTAGCATTACACACAGCTGTTCATTAGAGGTTTTCCAGCTGCTTCTTGCCTAAATGTTTGCACAGCACCCTCAGCATGTTTCATTCCATAGGTTATTTTATCCCTACCAGTTATGGATCAGCCCTAAAAGTGTTTTAGAAAGAAAATACGCTTTGCTGCAGTCGGGCATTTCATTCATTCCAAATCCATGAGGAACATAAGGCTGGTTGGAAATATGAAGGGGGTCAGTGTTCAGAGAGGGACTGGAAACCAGTTGTGCCAAATTTTGGCTGGGCCCCATGGCTGTGACACTCACTGAGGGCAGATGCAGGCAGAGCAGAGATGAGCCCATTTCTGCAAGTTTTAGCCTCTCCTATTCCTGTAGAATCAGTAAGGAGAACGATTCTGTTTTATTCTCACTGCTTCTTTTTCCCTCCCAGTGGCACAGGCCAACTCTTTGGCCATTGCCCTCATGCTAAAGGATGAGTAAATTCTGCTGTCAGTCCAGGAATACTTCCTAAGGGGCACTGAAGCTTCACAACCAACATCACTCTTCGCCCCAGCAGTCTGCCCAAATGGTGGTGGGAATCACAGCCAGAGTTATGGGAAGAATGCTCTGTTTTATAGAAGCGTTGTTTCTATCTTAAAGTCAGCATTTCAAACTCACACTGAAGCTCTGAAATTTTGCCCAGTAGTGACAAAACGAACTCATAAATGGCTGAAAAATTCTGTGGGTGTCTCTCAGCTATCCCAGAGCCTTCCTCTGAAGCCTCCTGAACAAGGGAACTTTGAAGTGACACCAAATTGAATCTCATGCAAACCAATGTACCCATCAGCCAACAGCCCTGGGTGAAGCAGTGCTCAGCGAGGAGCTGAAACCACCAATTCTTTGCCTTAATGCAGCAATGCTGATTCCCCCCCCCCAGCAATGGGTCTGGTACCAGTGGGCACGGGAGGAGTTTGCCATCTGAAGCCAGCTGCAAATCTGCTCTAAGTGATTTTTGTTATTACAGATCCTTAATCCAACGAGTTAAAGCTGTGCAGACCAGAGCAGTTCTGCTCTTCAGGCTGCAGCTGCAGTCATCCCCCTCATCTCAGTGTTTTAAATAAATCCTTATGTGGGTATCTTAAAGAGCTGGGCTAACTCCCTGCAGCATTAATGGGTGTTAAGTGGTGTGCTGAGATAAGAATACATCCCATTGTTAAGAATGACTGATAGAGCTCAGGGGTCAAGTGAAATTGTACTTATCTGTTGGCAATTCCAGCTTTTTTTTTTTTTTTCTTCCTGTGTTTGCTGTCTAGAATTTTCTTCTGGGGGGAAAAGAAAGAAAAAGGAAAGTATAAGGCAGCCCTGATTTTAATCAAGAATCAAGCAAAAGATTCTCCAGGGGCTATCAGCAGATAAAAGGCAGACGCAGCACTTCTGCTGGAGAAGCCAGGGGATACCTTCTCTGCATGATGAAACCCATGGGACCACCAAATTATTACAAATTACTGGGACGTCAGAACTCCCTTCACGAAGGCAGCGGTGCAGGAAAAGTCCCTTTCCACTAAATGACGAGCAGACAGCTGTCTGCTACTTTCTGTAATGAACAGAAGCTGGTACCTGGAACTGCAGGCTTCTGCCTGGTGGGGAAAATTTCGCCTTGGGAATGAATGCTCAAAGTTGTTCTTCTTTTCTTTTTTTTTTTTTTCCAGCTGTAGCAGCCTGGTGTGCTTTGGATTTAACTGCATGGGAGAAGTCCCCCAGCTCTGGAAGGGACTCTGTGTTCTTGGCAGGGCAGAGCCCACTCTCACTACCTGGGCCACTCGCCCAGGATTTGATTAAAAGGTTGTTGTAACCAGGAGAAATGAGGATCTGATGTACTGGGATGGGACCCAGCACATCCATTTCCCAGGGCCAGCTTGCTGGGCAAGAAACACTCCATCTGGCCCCAAAGTGGTGACCAGCAGTGGCTGCTCAGCATCACATCCTTGGTTTCCAGGTGCCCTTGGGTCCCACCATGACCCTAATGCAGAGCAGCAGGATGCACAGAGTGCTCTTAGGTTAATCCAAACCACTTTTTTTTTCCCCAAGCACTTAGGGCTGAGCTTTCTACCAGCCTGCAGTATCACTGTGCTTTCACACACTGCATTTTGGTGCAGAATTTGGCTTTCTGCTTGGAGAAACCAGGAGGCAGCAACGGCAATGGGCTGAGAGCACACATTGGTGTTAGGGAGTGCCTTGGCAGTAAGATGGTGTTAAAAGAAAGGGTGGGATGGAAGAAAATGCTCTTTAAAAGCCAACACCCCACCCAGTGATGGGCTGTCTATCAGACCTCCCCTTGGGCAGGGCTGGGCTCCCCTCCCTGTATTTCTCTACCTCCCTCTGGTCACCACACCAGAAGTTTCCATAGCTCCCACCATGACTTTTAACACAAATGGAGAGTTCGGAGTTATTTGGTCTGAGCACAGAAATAAGAGTACATCTTCTCTTTCCTTCTGATTAATAGTTCCAGTCAACATCAGCTAACTTATTCCTATTGACAGATCTATGAAATACTTGCAGAATCAACAGCTATAAAATGTATGGCCGTGCACTGGCACCATAAAGCCGTAACGCTCGTGTCTATTGCAATCAAGGCTTTTAAAACCTAATTACTTCTGGGTGACATCAGTCATATATTTTCATGTGAAATTACAGTGGCATGCAAGTGCCCAGCAAAATAAAAGAAAACAAATGATGTCCTGTAATAACGGAGAAGTGAACTATCATTTTTAATCTGGCATGAAAGCTCCAACTGATGGAGCTTAATACAACTTGTTAAAACACCTAACAAGCGAGGAAGTGATTAAGTATTGTCCTTTTGCCTCTGGGAAATGGGATCTGCTCTCAGCAAGCACAGAGTGACTGAGATAGCCCTTTGGAGCTGATTGAGCTGCACATAAAGTAACTTCTAATGATCTCAGTCCACTTTGAGCCATAAAGATTTAGAAGGGACAATATTTTAGAAATGATCAAGTTCCACTCGTTTTATTAGTGAGGATAAAACACCTTTGTGGAGGAAATTAAACAGAATAAATTGCTGGAGCCGTCTGCAGCTTCCATCACTTGGTGGTGTCGGAAGAGCACAGCGTGGCACTGCACTAAGCAGCAGCACATCCACAGCAGAGGGAAGCGAGGGGAGAAGCTGCCTTGTGATCTCCCAAGGGAAACCGAGGCACACGGAAGCCACAGCAGGTTTAAGGCTGCCCATGCTCCCTCTGCAGTGGGAGTGAAGATGCAGCACCTTTTGAGCATGCGGAGGGCTCTGGGGATGCTCTGCCTTGCTCTCCTGGCTGTCAAATCACCTCCAGTGCTGATACCAAACATGCACGAGTTCCCAGCTCCTGACCATGGCGGAACCTGCTCCAGTTCTTCTGACTTTTATTAAGGACACTTTTGTGTTGTTGTTTGGTTTTTTTTTTTTTTTTTCCAGGAGATGTTTCTTTTATGGTGCTTGAATTAAGTTTTCAAGGTTAATTGTCCAATTTGATGTCTTTGGTTCAATAAATAATTCAGAGACAGTTTACGTCCTCCCATGTAAAGATGCCTGCTGAGGTTACCGTCGCAGCCAGGCACTTCCTCTGATGTGCTATTAGCTAATGTGCTGAAGGTTCTTCTACCCCATTTTGGAACATTTATGCTCTTTGAGAGGACATTTGAATGGAACTGAAGTTCACTGAAGGGGATTGTAGTGAAGACAGCCAAAGCCACAGAGCAGTGGATGCCAACACCCGTGTCCCAGTGCTTTTCCTGCTCTCAGCCCCCAAGCGATAGCGCAGCGATCACTTCAGGCCCCAATAACAAGCCAGCAGGTCAAGCTGGGGAGCCTGTTATGTTCTCTTTGGGGACTCTTTCTGCAAAGCAGTGAGCTCAGAAGAGCTTTTTCTGAGAGCCTTGGAATTGCTACCGAGCCAATAGAGATGCCATTAGAAATTTCACGTCGCTAAACTGCTGTGTGCTATATGCGTCGCTGCTTCCCTTAGTCACACTTTTATAACACTCTTACAAACAATCTGCAAGAGTGGTTTTCCTACAGGCTTTCTATAATGGGATCATTGCCCTGCTGGGACTCCCAGGTACCACTGCAAAGGAAACCCTTTGAAAGTGATAAATATCCCTGTGGTGCTCTGTGTGAGTTCCAGCCCTGCAGGGAGGGCGGGGGTCCCAGAGAGCTCTGCAGGGATGGGGCTTTTGGCCCCCCCGGGACCAGGGGCTGGCAAGGAAGGGCTGCTGCTTTCCCTGTTGATGCTGTAGGAGCCTTGGGGGACCAATTAGTTAATGTCTGCACCACGCTACCGATACACAAAGCAGAAAAAAATTGGCAGTGCTTACTGAATGCATCTTTTCTCGGTTTTAAACTCCATGCTGAGTTCGCCCTGTTGGTGTCTTCAGCAAATCCACCAGCCCTATGGGTGCTTGGTCATGTCAAGCCCACCCGCTCTGCAAGCAGAGGTCCACGTGGGTCAGGAGGTGGCGGGGGTCTGGGGGAAGAGCTGCAGCTGGATGCGTCCCAGTGCTGACACTGCAATGCAGCTCCGATGCAGAGCACATTGATTCAACGCTGTGGTTGCGTCCTTTAAATAAAGGTCGTGTTGCAAGGCTGGCTCTGCTTGTGCGTGCGTGTGCACCTGGAGGGTCTGGGCTGGGAATTTGGGTAAGAGTGAGTTGCTGTGCTTTGTGCTGCGACAGGAGCTCTTGGTCCACACGGCTCATGATGAGGGTATCAGGGTACCAACTTTGCAAGCGCCTCTGGGGGCTTAGCAGAACAAAAATGGGTGCCAAGGGGATGCCATTCCCATAGCTGATACCAGCATGGTGTCACCTTCCCACCTTTCAGCTCCTCCACGGACCCCACATGTGATGCAGAAGCATCAGCTCACCCTCCTTTCGCAGCCACCCCCACCCCCTGCTCACAGCTCCTTGAAACCACGCAGAGAGTCACACCACGGGGAGGAGAAAGCAGATTTTAGGCCCGCAGGACACAAATCAAAAGATGTGAATTTTGCCTGCTCGAGCAAATTGTGGCTACAAATATTCTCACTTAAAAAAAAAAGAAGGAAAAAAACACAACACGCAGATATTGGCAACCTGGCTGTTGGCTGAGCAGCAGATCCTGAGGTTTGCAGGCAGCAATGTATTCAGGAGGCATCTGATCAAAGCTATAAAAGAGAAAAAAAAATCATCAAAGCAACATAGTAAAAGATGATAGTTGTTAAATCTAATTTCAATACCGTGTGTGCATAACCTCTAACTCGGAGGCATCTAAGCATTCCAGACATGGCCGGTGCATTGTAATTTTTGCATCGTTTCACATTACTCACAAGGTACATTAGATGGACACTGAAGGATGAATTATTCTTTTCAGCAAAACATTTTTGTGGAGTAAGTAAATTTATCTTGCGGGGAGAGGAAAAGGAAGAAATATGGCATTAAAATGTGCAGATCTGAGTTGAACACATCTCTCTTTTACAGGGAAACCATGATTTAAGTGCACTCTATTACTAATGTTTAATAAAAGCCATAATTCAGAATGTCAGGCTGAGGCTGTGTGCATTGAAACTATGATTTGGGGAAAAAATGACACGAACATTTTTCAGTACAGTAGCTCTTCTTTAAGCCATTTGTCTGCTGGCCTAAATTAGCTTCGAAACGTACTTCATCTTTGCTAAAAAGGCATTGATACAGCGATAATGTTTTATCCATTAATCTCACCTGGAGTGCTTGGGAGGGCGGAGGGGGGTGGGGTCACCCCTTGCTGAACCCCCCCATCTGCGGTCCCTGGGTGCCCAGTGCCAACACTTGGGCTCCTGCATCACTCCCAGCCATGAGCCATCCTTGCAGAGTGTGTGTGTGCGTGCAGAGCCAACCTACTTGAGATGCTCCCCAAACTCTCCCCCAATCCCCGCAGCTCAGGCGCTGACCCCTGGCAGGAGGTGGAGGAGCCCTTCCCTGCCCGTGCTGCTGCCAGCCCATTATTTATTGCTCTGTCAACGTTGGCTCCGAGGGGAATGCGGGATTGACGGATTGATTGGGAAGGAAAGAAGCTGTCTCACGTTGCATCCCCTGATGCTGCGCAGGCCACGCTGGCTGCCAGCCCTGAGCTGAGCTGCCTGCGGGTCGGCCCCCGTTTGCTGCGTGTTCCAAACTGATTCTCCTGTAAGCTGCAAATGTCCAACACTTGGGTGCTTCCCGCTGTGGGGTGAGAGCCAGCAGTGCCTGTGCAACAGCAGAATTGTGGTGCTGAGCTCGGAGCAGCGCAGAGGGATACCAGTTTGAGGTCGCAGCTGAAATACTGCACTGCTATCACACCGGGGTCATTTCTTCAGTGGTGTCATCCTGCAGCTCCGCTAGCTTTGCCATTAAGGTCTGCATGTCGTAGAGTCATACAATCACAGAGTTGCAGAATCAGAGTCATAGAATCATAGAATGGTTGGGTTGGAAGGGACCTCCCAGCCCCCCCAGCCCCATCCCTGCCATGGGCTGGTTGCCCCCCATCAGTTTGGTTGCCCAGGGCCCCATCCATGTCCTCAGGTACCTCCAGGGATGGGGTACCCACAGCTCTGGCAGCAGTGCTGGGGCCTCACTGCACTCTGAACAAAGAATTTCCTCCTCACATCCAGTTGAAATCTCCCGTCTTTTAGTTTAAAACCATTTGCCTTTGTCCCCTCCTGTTTATAAGCTCTGTTTAAGTACTAGAAGGGTGCAATAAGGTCATGCAGTGAGGTCACCCTAGAGACTTCCACAAGCTGAACAACCCCAGCTCCCTATTTCTGTGTCATTTAGAATTGTCAGTCCTCAGCCAGTTGTCAGCTTGGAGGTTCCTGAGCTGCAAGTGCAAGCTGTGAGTGTTGGACTGAAGCCCAAAGGTGTTCATGGACAAAGGGTTGTTAGAAATGCTGCTTGTTTGGTTTTGCTTTCTAGGGCTCTACTTCTTCAGGTTGGATAGCAGGAAAAGGTTCTGCACCAGAGGGTGGTGGGCAGGAAACAGCTGCCCAGAGCAGTGGGAACAGCCCCGAGAAAATGGCTTGGCTCACATCTGCTCTACTCCTCACTTGTGCAATGAGCTGAGCTGCGACATCTCCCATAGAGACGCAGGCAGGTCAGCAGGATCCAGGTTTGAACGATGCACTGGACGTTGCTGCTTTACACCAGGTGAGGATCTGTGCCATTAAATACCACTTTCATTTGCCACCTGACCTGCAGCCAGGACATTTATTAGCACAAACCAACCCCCACAGGGCTGGCAGAGGCCTCACTGTTCCTCTCCCAGGGAGAAGCCCCCCGGGCTCTGCTCCCAGGCACCGCAGCACCCGCAATTAAACTCCCCTTAAACTTTAAAGGCCTACTTAAATGTGTTTTTATGGCCCCATTACTTTCTCTTTATAACCCGAGGTGAAGACTGGAATCCTGTCCGAGACATCTTAAAGGTTATATGTACAATTAGCCGCTTCTCATCACGTTCTTTAATATCTCGCTGCATAAGCCAAAACAAACCCCGATAAATCACAGCGGGGTGCTGGCGAGGCAGCAGCCTCCATCCCTCCCCGCTATTCACGGGGTCTCAGCGGTGAGCAGACAGCGTGGGACAGAGCTCAGAGACATCACATCCCACCCCCTCACCTGCGTGCGCTGCGAAGCCGTCCATGACAGATGTGTACACTTTTGCATGGAGGGCTGCCAATATTTTGCATACTTACACAGCACTGCCATAAATATTAATGCGGTGCTAATATGGGTAGTTCCACCAGCTGTGTCCATTCTCGAGGGATACTTCAACTATTTATATTCGGGGCAATGAGCAAGCTGTTATTATATAATCAGGCTGTTGGAGAAGCCTTCGGAATAAAAGTCGCGCTGCGAATTAGCCAACAGCCAAAGCGTGTTTGGAGCCACGGGACATTACAGGTTTAATGACAGAGGCTTTGACAGAGCAGAGGCAGGGGATGGCCAAACGGGAGAGAAGGAGAAAGGTGCTGAGAGCTCAGCCCCTGAGTAATTAGCGCTGATTGGGACTTGGAGACTTCTCACAGTCGCAAATTGGGCTCCTTCCATAGGATCCATCTGCCCGAGCTACTGCGGTCCCATGGTCTTTTTTGTGTCCTCCAATCTCTGCTGTTCGGAAGGCAAACTTCTTCCCCTTTACATAAAATAAAACCTAGAGAACACTCTGGAAGTGATTTAAACCTTCTCTCCTCCTTTTTTTGGGGACAATGAATATTTAATTGAGTTGCAGGTGGATAAATGATCATTTTCTTCATCCTATATAGTAGCAAGTAGTAAATTACTTTACCAGGAAATCCGGTTATAATTACAAAATTGATAACAGAGGTGTGAAAATTTACACCTGTGATAATAAAGGCTAGCTTCCCTTCGTACATTGACATTATATCTTCTGAGTTATCTCTTGTGCATGATCTAAATATTTCATACGAGCCAGCAATCGGAGACTTGGGCTCACCAGGTAAGAAATAACCTACTTTTGTATTTCATGTGCATATATCTCTCACAAACAACTGCATTCTGCATGCGCCCACACACCTGCACAGCAGCGCTCTATGGGTGGGTGTTCGCATGCCTGAAAACGGAGAGAGAAACCCAACGTTGTGCTGCAATGCAGAGTTCAGCAGCAGCACAGGACAAAGAAGAGGACAGAGAGCAATAACCTTGGGGAGACCCAGGTTGAAAATTGCAATTTGCCACCCCCCCCTCCCTTCTCCCCACCACTATTTCAGTCTGGGTGCTGTTGAGCTGCTGAACAGAAGGATTTGTTTCCCCTCTGCTTCTCTTTCTTTGGCTTTTCCTCTGGAATGTGCTGAGTAAAGGGAAGCACCGAACTTCTGCTGGGCTTTGGCAGCAGCGCTGGGGCCGGGGGGAGCAGGAGGCAGAGGGGTCCCATCACTGGAGGTTGGCACTGTGCTGGCACGTGCTAACGAGGCAGCGCCGGGATGGTAATTAACGCAGCAATCAGCAAAGCTCTCAGCAGAGAACGCCGAAATGAACCCTGCACAGATCGAAATGAATACTGAGCAATCTAATGGGCAGAAGTGCACTCGCCAGAATTAACCTAAGAAGAAATCAAACCCTTTGTGTGCAGCATTTGGCAGCAGGAATCGCCCCTTTTATGTCCGGCGAGGGGCTCACTTGGAATTAATCTCTATTTGGGGAAGATTTTGTCAAGGTCATGGCTTTTTTTTTCTGAATCTGACCTAAATCTGCACTGGATGAAGGAAGGGACGGAGGTTCCGGGGCCTCCCCTTGGCATCGGGATGGGGGGGGCAGGATCAGCGCTGGGGCTGCTGCTGAATGCGGTCATTAAGACACACAGATTGGAGCCTTCAGCATGAATCTGGCTCTAATCCATTACCCCCTTCACATCGCATCGCTAGAAAGCAGAGCTGGTGCCATCAATTCAGGCTAACAGAGATGGGCTGTTCGAAAAAGTTTGGTCTGGTTAACAGCGCTGTGCTCAAGATATCTGTTACAGAGGTGCCAAAGCCATAAAATACGTAAATTGCCTCTTTCTCCTCATTTTAGCATGTCATTTCGTGCTTCTATATAGATACATATATTACTATTCACTCTGTTTCTTAAGACATCATCACTTTTATCTCAGCCAGTTTATTAAAGATAATTATATCGAAGTCCCTGTGCTGGATGGGAGCATTATGTTAACAAGAACATACTTTGCTGTACATGAGACAGTTTTTTTTTGGGGGGGGGTGGGGGAGGTGGGAAGAAGTGAATCATTCTCCTTCTCTTCTCCTCCTTTCAGATATTTTTCTTCACGCTCATTTCAGCAGCAAAACATCTTCAGCTTCTCCTATACTAAAGCAAGAGACAAGATGCAAGAGCCATTGATTCACCTCAGGGAATACTTTGGAGAGATCAAAAAGTGCTCGTGTGCAAGCTGTTTCCTGTGGGAGGAGCGTGGCAGTACAATCAATCCATGAATGCATTGTAAAATCAATGCTCTGTATAATTAGGGCACTCCAAGGGTAAAAAAAAAAAAAAAAAATAGGAAAAAAGAAATAAGAGAAGCTCTTCAGTGCATAACAGGACTCCTGAAGGCTGAAGAACATGCAAGTACCTGTTTTGGAAGCAGTGAGGGAAGATAGTGGGGGATCAGTGTGAGATATGGGATGCTGAGTGCGCCTCAGTGGGGATCCTGGCACTTCCAAGGCCTGATCAGTATGGTGGCGACGGGTCAATGATTGGACTTGGTCATCTTACAGGTTGTTTCCAACCGTAATGATTCTGTGATTCTATGACTTGTCTTCTGTTGGCCACTGGTGGAAGGATATCTTGATGGGGACACCCTTGGGTGGGCTGAGGGTGATGGGGAGAGGTGTGTGAATGGCAGGCAGAGATGAGCTGGGGGAGATGAATCCCTCTGGGCTGTGCACAGGTAGCCAGGAGTAGGCCTCATGCAGATTCTCTCCTCTCCCTGCAATCATAGAGTCATTAAGATTGGAAAAGTCCTCTAAGATCCCCAAGTCCAACCCCAGCCCACCCCACCATGCCCACATCCCTCAGTGCCACATCTCCGTGGCTCTGGAACACCTCCAGGGATGGTGAGCCCACCACCTCCCTGGGCAGCCGTGCCACTGCATCGCTGCTCTTCTAGGAAGAAACGCAATGGTGCTCACTGCTGATGCGAAGCATTCCCATACTGAGAGCAGAAAGGCTTTGACCTTGGTGTGTCACCCCAAAATTTTGCTTTTCTGACTCAGAACAGAGCTGGATCATAATTCCAAGCTAAACACAAACATTGGCTACAGATCATGAAAATACAGCAAGGTGTAAATAGTTTGCTTTTATATGCTGCTAAATTATATGATGAGCCAAGTAAATTAGAAGACAAGAATTCCTTCAAATAGCAGTCCCTTCTGCAGGTGGAAGCAATAATGGGGTTTTGCCTGAAAAGGCCCCTTTGGAGGGCAGGTTGAGTTGGAGAGGACCCACTGAAGCTCGCAGAGGCACTGATTTATCCACAGATTCCCACCAAACTCTGTCCTTGAGAATGATCTCAGTGCACTGGGGCGAAAGTGCTGGAATTTATCCTTGCATTTAAAAATGGGGCTAGGGGCTGTGGGCAGAGGGTTGGAAAGGCGAAACCAGCTGCCAGCCCAGGCTGCTGAGCAAGGCTTGACTGCCCAGCACCTGACACACCAGGCTTTAAACATTAAGGGCTAAGCTACCCTTCGGTGTGATTTTTAATTACACCGTGCTAAAAGGCCCGGAGGACCCAACTCAACCCCAAAGATCCTCTCCTGAAATTACAATCCCAAGCAGGGGGCTGAAAACAAACAAACCCACCGTCTCCAATGGCCAGCGCGCCGTTAATGTCCCTCAGATGGGTCATTAGGTCTTTTATGGGTTGTCAGCATGGAGAACCACTCCTGGATCCAGGGCAAAGAAAACTACTTCATATTAAAATACATGGCTCTTGTGGGACACGGCGCTTTCACAGGGCTGCCTGCGAATTTGGCAAGAGCCCTGAAGTTTAGAAAGACAGATAACTCTGCAAATCAGAAAAGGCAGATTTTCATCAATAGAAAATTACAGATCCCCGGTGAAAACTCCTATCGTTATCTATCAAGAAATAAATTGGCCTGAGTTCCTCTTAACTGGTTCATCATGCTGGGATCTCGTGGAGGGAACGACCTTTGCCTTCCAACCAGCCATCGGCTCGCTGGGTGCTTTATTGGTTGTAAGAAAAACTATTGCTTCTGGGGAAAGCTGCTTGTGCCCCAGTTTCAAATAAAGGCCATTTTTTAGAAGGATTCACCGGGCTGGAGGGGGTGACTGAAGGGGAAGGGAGAGGTGCCTGCAGGGAAGGGGTGCAGAAGTATGCATCAGTGTGTTCAGGCACGTCAGGGCGCTGCCCACCTGCATGGATTCAGCACTGGGTGCTGCTCTCTGTCTCCAAGCTGGGCTGAGTGTCGTTCCTCAGCAGTACTCAAAGCCAGCTCTGCCAGGACAGCTTTCAGTCTTTAGATCCAAACTTTGGGAAATGCATGGATCCACCTCAGAAAAAAAACAACCACCCAGGAATATGGAAGGTAAATGCCCCAAACATCATCCCAGTGTCACCCCAGCGTCACCCCAACAATGTCACTTCCCAGTGATACCTTCCGCATGCAAACGCAGGCTGTGTGCCAGCAGGGTCGAGCTCTCACCCAGCTCACAGCACGCCGGAAAGATGAACGGCTGCAGCGGAGCCGAAATAGCACCTGGGAGAAGCGCAGCGTGCCGCGAGGGCGCACGATGCTCCCGAATACACTTCAGGTTGCGGCACAGCCTCTACGGGAGGATTGCGGGCGCGGGCTACGAGCTGAAACAGAGCAGCTCGGTACCCGGAGGAGCCCAGGAGGAGCTTCCAGGAGAGGGCACTCGCGGAAAGCAGCAGCCCCGGTGCGGGGCTCCGGCCCCGCCGCACCGCGATGGGAGCCCGGAGAGCGTCGGGAGAGGGGAAAGCTCCGGGGGGGTGGGGGGGTCCTGTGGTGGGGACTGGTTGGCCAACGTGCTGCTGTGTGCTTCTGCATTCGCCGTCAGTCCTGCGAAAACGAATGAATAAATACATAAAATGACGTGCATCTATATATATATATCAGTAATTGCCTTAAACAGCAATAATAGCAATAATAGTAATAATAGCAATAATAACTCGGCAAAAGCAGCCCGTAGGCCACCGGTGTGCTACGTGAGTGGGGAACATCTCTGTTTGCTAATTGGCTTTGGGTACTTACAGCAAGATTGAGACTTGTAGCGTTGCCACGGATTGTTGGAAATTCCTCCGATAAGCTGACAGATGAATGTGTCTCTCTCACGGAGAGGTGAGAGAGCAGCAAAATGCTTCCAAGAGCACGGGCAGTGAAGCAGAGAAATTTCAGGCATGTCAACACGCCGGGGTGGTGAGAATGCTGACCATTCACTGCGGGAAGGAAGAGGGAAGAGAAGAGGGCATGGCAGCGGGCAGGCACAGAGCGGTGAGCTGTTGGCCACGTCCTGCCACCCGCACGCTGAGAAGCAGCTTTCTGTGTGAAGAGCTCCATCAGTTTGAATTAGGGCTTGTACAGCAAGGTGAGAGTGAGAGGGAATAACTGCCAGAATTTGGCCCGTGGCACGACGTATGCGGGAGTGCAGCTGGGAGAGATGCAGGTTGAGATTAATGGCCCAGCAAAGATTGTTGCTGGGGTCTTCTTAAGCCATAAACCGTGCTTGCTTGTTTGCCTGTTTTGTTTTTTCTTTGTCCCTCGTGTTTGAAAATTAATCATATCCATTAGCATTGACGGGCTCATCTCTGCTGTGTGCCTGGCCCTGCTGTTTGAGGGTTCCTTTTGGGTCATTCCAGAAGCTTTCATGGAGTCATGAAGGCTGGAAAAGACCACTAAGGTCATCTGTTCCAACAGTCAACCCATCCCCACCATGCCCACTGAACCACGTCCCTTTCAGCTTTGTTTCTTCTTGCACTGCCCCATGGCTGCAACAGTGTCCCCTCCCAGCCCTCAGCCATGCCATGCTCTCCTCTCCCCAGTTGCACCTGAGCTCCACCTGTCCATGAGCACACTTGCACCTGTGATTTCCCACTTGTTTTAAGTGTGCAAAGAGCAAAAACCGTCCCAAGGCATTTTCCTGAGCCTGCAGTTTCCAGATGTAAGTTCAGCTCCTGACCACATGGGACAATTTTGAACTTGACCTTGAACAAGGTCATCTTCTCCATCTCTGCCTCAGTTCCCTCATCAATATAATGCGGTCAATAATACCTCCCTTCTCCAAATTGTACCTTTTTCCTCACTGTGCCTACCTTCCTGCCTTGCCCATACCTGCACATTGTGGATCCAAAGGGACCCTTAATTTAATGAGCACGAGAGAGCCTGTTATTGTAACCTTCATGCCATAGCTCTATCCTTATCTCTGCCTGCTATTTGCTGTGGGAAATATCTCCACTTTCTCTTTTCCATTTTCATTAGCGATTGCAACAGCTGTGGTGCAGGACCCTGGGATTTTCAGCTGAAGTCTGAGTGCAGCTGACAACTGTATGAATCTTATGGCCAAAGTAAGTAGCTAATGCAAATATCAACAATGTAGTAAGAAACACTCAGAAGCAGTAAGTGACTGATAGAAAAGTGATTATATGGACTTTATGTTGGAAAGTAAATATTTACTCTCCAGCATTGACAGATGCCTCAAGTACCATAGATCTAAAAAAAGACATTGATTCGCTGTCCTCCAGCCTCTCTTATCTCTTACTTACGAAAATATCTGGCAAACAGCACATCATCTGCTTCCCCCACAGCCCAAGCAGCCATTCAGGTAATGCGCTTGGCAGCCGACAGTGCAGTACTTAACAGCATTGGTGGTGTCAGTGGGGAGCTCTGCTGTACTGACCCAGAGCCTTTGGCTTGGCAATGCAGGGCTCAGCCGCTGCCCTGCTCTGCATCCATGCACGTGTTCAAAAAGGAAGAATAGCAAACAAAAAAACCCCGAGAAGTCAAAGCAAAATGAGAGGTTTTTCGTCCTCAGAATTATTGTATTATTATTGTTTTTTTCCTTGAAGAAGAAAGAAAAAAGAGAGAAAAAGCCCCAAACACTGGGAAAATGTGGCTGTGCTCTTTAAGAGCCGGCTGGCGGCCGTGCTCCCACCGCTCTCCTCTCTGCCCTCCCAGAATTGCCTTGAAATAACTGAAATGAAGTTGAGCCGCTCGCGGGCTGTCACGTTGGTAGGATCTCCTCAGCAGTCAATTTCGCCTCTGGGAATGGGTCGTACCGAAGCCGCTGAGTCAGTGTGGGGTGGCCGGGGGCTGCCACGGTGCTGTGCCCTCCCCATGGCCAGCAGCCACCCGGCTTTTGCATGGCTGTGGGTGGACAGGGCACCCCGTGTTGTGCTTCTGCTTTGCTATTTTTGGAAGGGGCATTCACAGCGTGTGAAACTGAGCTGCGTGTGAGCACGCTGTCAGCAGCTGTGTCTGTGCCCGCGGTGTGGCGGACCTTCAGCATCCCAGAGCAGTGATTTCAGCCTCCCGTTGAATCTAAAACAGAAAAGCACACCGTGCTCCTGCGCTGCCTCATTCCTCTCCCCTTTGGGGGCTCCGTCTCCTGCCTTTAGAAGAACTTCAGCTGCGGTGGCATTGGTTGACATTGGCAGGGCACGTGCACTCACACAGTGTGGCAGAGCAGCCCTCCTCCCGGCCGTGGGTTTGCAGCACCTCACACTGCAGCAGCTTTCCCTACGGTTGATAATTACTCACCTCAGGAATAAATAATCACGAAGTGGAGGATACAGAGAGTCCTTCGCAGAAAAAGGGAACTGAGAACACTTTGTCTGTGTCTCCTGCAGAGTCCCCGTGTTGGGCTGGGGCGACCCAAGCAGTTCTCTGAATGCGGTGTTTGGTAATTATAAGCACAGGAACATTTTTTGTTGTTGTTGCTGTTTTATTTTACCTGCAGGCAGTTACACGTGAGAGCCTCGTTCATCAGCCTCCCACTGTGCTGCTCTCATTTCTTGTCATACCTGGGACAGAGGATGGGGCCTGCTTTGAAGTGGTGCAACCCAGGGTGATGCCAGCCATGAGAGCCAGCCCGAAATACCCTCTAGATGAAGCCCAAAAGCCAGCTGCAGTGTAAGAATAACTGCACCTAGAAGTGTCTTTAAAAGAAGACGAAGAAAAAACGTGCCTGCCAAGTTTATGGCTGTGACCTTGAGGCGTAGGTCACAGATCTCACTGCATCTTGTGGCAGTGGTGGTGCGAGGGGCGGCTCAGAGTGAGCACGGGGTGGGCTGAGTCATTTCAAGGAGAGGTTTGCTGCTAACAGAGCTTTGGGTGTTCTCAGCATTGCTGAATTCTGCTGCTACTTTCACCTGAGCATCCACAACCAGTGAAGTAAATGAAGTCACAGGAGTTCTGCATCCGTGTTGCTGGCCCCTTGCATCCAAATTTTGTCGCAAGTCAGGGTTGGGTCCCAAGCTGTCCTGCACACGTGCTATTTGTAGGCTGCCTGTCCCTATTGCTCTCCTACTCCATCAAGCCCTGCTGCCTGCATGCAGGCAAACACCTCCAGGGCTTTGGATACAATTATTTCCAGGAAAGAGTCATGCAAATGTGACTTGTTTCTTGCAAAGCCAGCACTTTCTTTCTTTCTTTCTTTCCTTCTTTCTTTCCTTCTTTCTTTCTTTCTTTCTTTCTTTCTTTCTTTCTTTCTTTCTTTCTTTCTTTCTTTCTTTCTTTCTTTCTTTCTTTCTTTCTTTCTTTCTTTCTTTCTTTCTTTCTTTCTTTCTTTCTTTCTTTCTTTCTTTCTTTCTTTCTTTCTTTCTTTCTTTCTTTCCTTCTTTCCTTCTTTCTTTCTTTCTTTCTTTCTTTCTTTCTTTCTTTCTTTCTTTCCTTCTTTCCTTCTTTCCTTCTTTCCTTCTTTCCTTCTTTCTTTCTTTCTTTCCTTCTTTCCTTCTTTCCTTCTTTCTTTCCTTCTTTCTTTCTTTCCTTCTTTCTTTCCTTCTTTCTTTCCTTCTTTCTTTCTTTCTTTCTTTCTTTCTTTCTTTCTTTCTTTCTTTCTTTCTTTCTTTCTTTCTTTCTTTCTTTCTTTCTTTCTTTCTTTCTCTCTCTCTCTCTCTCTCTCTTTCTCTCTTTCTTTCTCTCTCTTTCTCTCTCTTTCTCTCTCTTTCTTTCTCTCTCTTTCTCTCTCTTTTTCTCTCTCTCTTCCTCTCTTCCTCTCTTTCTCTCTCTCTCTTTCTCTCTTTCTCTCTTTCTCTCTCTCTCTTTCCCTCCTTCCCTCTTTCCCTCCCTCCTTCCTTCCTTCCTTCCTTCCTTCCTTCCTTCCTTCCTTCCTTCCTTCCTTCCTTCCTTCCTTCCTTCCTTCCTTCCTTCCTTCCTTCCTTCCTTCCTTCCTTCCTTCCTTCCTTCCTTCCTTCCTTCCTTCCTTCCTTCCTTCCTTCCTTCCTTCCTTCCTTCCTTCCTTCCTTCCTTCCTTCCTTCCTTCCTTCCCTTTCTCTCTTTCTCAGGTGCTCTGATGCCAGTTATCAGCCAGGAAGAGTATGGGCCAGCACAGAGATGTGCAAAGTTTTAGTGCCATCAGAGCACAGAGGTTTGTGAACAGAGGGAATTTTCTTTTTGTAGTGAAAATTCAGCTTTCTTTTATTTCTCTTTTCGCCATGATGTGAGCAGCTCAGGGTACGGCTGCCAGCAGTCGTAGATGTGCATTAGCTTCCATTTGATTGCTGTACAGCAACTCTTATCTTTGAAATTAACCATTTCCGAAGCGGGAGGAGCGTAATGCACCAGGCATTGCACCACAGACTGCAGAGTGCACCACTCCTTCTGTCAATGCTGAGTCCTTGACACCTATGAGAAAAAGTATCCTCCAACCCTGTCAGATGCACAGAGTAATTATACAAAACTGTCTGTAAGAAGACATTATTCTCAGGACTTTTACTTCTTTTTTTTTTCTTGTGAGGCAGTATTTCAACCAAATCCTCACCTTTTGTTATATCGTTCTGTGCCAGTTACAGTAAATTATATTGGCACAGGTTCATTAGCACGTCTATGTAAATTCTGCTGCCCTCCAGGAAAGTATCCTCACACTTTAAGATGCAAAATGATGTTGTTAAGATACAGCATAAGGTAAAACAAAGGAAAGGCAAGCAAGGTGGCTCCTTCCTCTGCACCGACTGCGTGGATGTTAATGAGAGCCATCTCCATGGATAGGTCTAGCAGCTGGGTGCTGTATTTATTTTAATGGTAGAGCATTTTTTTTTCCCAAGGAGAAATCCAAATCCCATTTGTGTCCTCTTACAACACAAAACCCTGCACATTTGAAAAAAAAAAAAACCCACAGATGAAACATCCGTGTGCTTTCTAATGGCTCCCTTTTCAACGGCAAAATGATACGGGATGTTTTAGGGTGAGACACAAACTTTCCAGCTCCATCTCTTCCCCGTCCCCCATTCTCCTGGCTGCCTGCTGTTGACTCCTTGTAGGTCATTTCAAGCAACATAAGCAAGACAAGCAAACAGCAAAATTGCAAGATGCAAATGCCCTTCAGTTTTGGCTTCGAGTCAAAAAATAATAAGTTGACAATAACCCTGCCAGCATATGCAGCAAAGGTGACTGCATATTTCTTGCTGCTACTGTGCCAGTACAGGGGAGCTGGGCAGCAGGAAGGGGCAAGCCCGTGTTCCCCTGGAAATGCAGCGTGTGCCCTGTATCAAGTTTTGGAGGTTTTTCTGGATAAAGCAGAAATAATTCCCCTCAGCCAACAGCTCATTTCCACTCATTCAGCAGAAAAAAAGAAAAAAAAAAGAAAAAAAGAAGAAGGAAAAGAGCAGGTGCTTTACTGATAGGTTAAAATAACAGTAAATGAAGCATATCTTGTTTTTTAAAAGCTGCTGTGGATACAGACAAGAAATGCTTTTCTGGATGATCTCTCTGGTGAGGATGTGAGGGCAGATGGGAGCCCAGAGCCTGCACTGTGCCCCCCTACAGAACTCCATGCCCCTGGCAGGTCCCCGGATGCAGCACAGTGACTCATCCCTCTATGGCTGCTCCTCAAGCATCACCCTTTTTCCCATACCCCATATCCCATTTCTCTTTTCCTTTTTCTTTTAATCAATTTAATGGCTCACATGAGCATCTTTGGAGCCAAAGGGCTTGAGGTGGCTCCTCCATGGTCCTTTCCCTGTGGAGAGCCACCAGTTCCTACCACATCCATCCCTTGACACCAGGTGCACACAGAGACTGGGACTGCAATGGGGACATCCTCGTGGTGTGAGTGGGTTCATGCGCAAAACCTGGGAGCTTTTGGAGGTCAAGGTTTGGGACTCAGCAAATGTCTCAAGATCTTTAGTTGAAATCCTTGGGAGGCTTGCAGTGCATGTAGTCTTCTTGTATGCAGGATGAAGAAACAGCGGAGCCTGGCCATGGAAGGAGCTTCATCTTCCAGAATCTTATATTTATCTGAGATCCAGAGCCAGAGACTCTTTATCTCCCGCCAGGAGGAGACAGCAGAGAAGAATCCTGCAGTGAGCAGCACTTTGGAACTTTGTGATAGATGCTGTCTACCTCGTTACTGAACAATGAAACTTTATTGTTCCCCCCTGTTCTATTGATTTTTATGTCTCCAAAGCTCACTGGAGAATTCTGAAATGAATATCTGTCAGTGGAGGAAGACCGCTGTTGCTGATCTGCATCTTTGGAGCAAATGGCCATGGATCGAGCGTGGGCTGCAGTATCTCTGCTGGGGCCTCCCCAGTGCCTCCAGGGCCTCACAGAGGCCCCTCCCATGGGGGCACGGTGGGCTTTTGCCCTTCCTTAGTCCCTCTGCTTTCTCTGCACCCAGGTTGAGAGAAGGATGCACCAGTGGATCCATTGGCAATGGTGGGGAGAGCTTCACCTCTACCTCTCTGCTGGAAACAGGCAGCGTGTTTTGCTTATATATAACCCTCCAGTGGGGAAGCATTTGCCCTGCTGTCTATGTATGTATCTGGGAACGTCACAATTAGTTAATATTTTATGCATAATTCATAAAATTATACCACATTTTCTGGGAGTAATTAGCTGACGCTGTACCTCTAATGAACTGCGGGTTCAGCTCTGACAAATACATTGGGCGACTCCGAGGGGTAGCAACACGCAGGCGCCTTTAAGCAAAGTTCAGGCAGCTCCTAAATTAACCAAAGCGAATCCCCAAAGATGCTGTATTTATGCATCGAAGCAAGAAAGGAGGGCTCTTGTCTCACAAGCCTCATCAGCCATCAAGAGCCAGAAGCAAGAGAGAGAAAAGAAAGAGTTGTTCACCTTGTTCTAATTGCACTGCCTTGGATGGGAGCTGCGCAGTTGTGCGTGCTGCTGTAGTGCTGTGGTTGTGCATGCGCTCCTATGGTTGTGTGTGTGACTGTAGTGGTGTGGTTGTGCACGTGGCAGCAGGACTGTCCTGCTTTTCCTGTACTTGGATGATTGCGTGGAGCTGTCATGGAAGCGATCCTTGCTGTGGATGTGATATACATCAGAGTTTTCAAGCTTCAAATGCAAACTTTCCTTATAATTTTGGTCTGAATCAAAGGAAAACCAGACCTGTTTGTGCTGTTCCGTTTTGCTATTTTTATTATTTTTATTTTAATGAGCAAAATGCTTGTTTCCACCATAGCTCCCTGCCTGGGTGGCTGTACTCTGCCAGTGGGCTCAGCTTCAGCATCGATGTCCTCTGGGGCAAAACAGCCCATAGCTGCCAAACCAGCTGTGCTGTGGCAGTAGCTCTCCATGCACAAGCTGAAATCTGGGGTGCTGGGGTTGCAATGCCTGCACACATGAGCAGTTTTCCCTTCAGCCTCTTGCATGCAGGCTAAACAACCACTGCTCACGGCCAGCATCTTCAGGGCACACATCTCCTCCCAGCTCATGGGGAGGTGGGCAGCACCGAGCTGCCTGCTGCAGGTGACCTCAGAAACCCAGAGATCTAATACACCACTACCAGGAGGCTAAGATATTGAATTTTCCCTAGGCAGCAAGCTCCCGAAAAGGGGAGACAAGGCAAGCCTGTCCCGCAGCAGCAGGGCATTGCACATCCACCGCTGGTAATTGACTGTAAGTGGAGGGCTGAAAACTGGTAAGTCTATTAACTTTATGTGCCTCCCTGACATTAAAAAAAAATTAGATTTCTGACTCAGTCATAGGTACAAAAGGAGATGCAGAGGAAAGCTCGGCGTGTCACGGGGTGAGCACATTAAGGCAGCCGATGATGACACATGTCTGGTTGAGTTTAGGCTGACAAAATTCAGCAGTGAGACCTGGGTGAAGGGAATGGAGTGCTCACAGGGTCCTCCTCGCACACAGAACACATTTTTTTTTTTAATTGGGTTATTAGTCAATTGCAAATGCCGGGCTCTTTATTCCTGACAAGTTGTCCATAATCTTAATTTGATCTCATGTCAGAAGGTACCTTCATCTGGTCCCCATCCTAGCTAAGAGTTTAACTGGAATAATAGCTGATTAAAAGGGGTTAATAGATACACCTCAAACAGAAGTAAATTAACAGGAGACGCTGTCTGTTGGCTAATGGGATCAGAACAGTATTTGTTTAGTTTATGAATGATTAATCTCCCTCTCTCAGCATTCCTCAGATGCTAATTGCACTTAGGGAGCCCGTGTTTGTTTTTGCAAGGGGTGGAGGTGGCAGAGGAGAGGTGATGCTGGCCCAGCAGGACCCTGCTCACCTCCGGTAATGGGATTTCAGCTGCGTCCACAACCAGGGGCAGCACCAGCAAAACCACGGCAAACCAGACCTCGCTCCAAACATACCAGACTCTTGAATTAAAGATGTTATTAAAGTTGTGCATGGATTTAATGAGTAAAAGTTGAAAGCACCTGAATGCACTGGGGGGTGATGCCCATCGCGCTTCCCAGCCCCAGGCACCACGCGCCCCGTTGGGATTTAACGTCATGAAAACACTGGGATGTTTCCCTGCAGAAGTACTCCAGACTGATCAGAGGGGAGCTGGAAGAGATGCCAGAGGAGGGAAAACACTCTCTCATGGCAACTTCTGCATCTGAAAATTCCAAGCGGGAGCCCAGCAGCATTTGTCAGACACGCCGGGAGGACGCGGTAATTGCCTGGAAGCACCACAGATGCAGGGCTCACTCCAGCTGCTGCTGCATCGCTAAGAGGTGACCAAATCATTTTCCTCTCTACACTCTTGTCAGCATTTTAATACTCCATTATCTTTGTGCCTAACAACACAAATGTGCTATCTCAGCCATACCGTGAATTTACTAGCAAACAAACCATTTCAAACAAAAAAGTTTTCATCCTGAGCTTAGCAAGCGTGAGGCATTTTCTAAATAAAACCCTGCCAAAAGGGGCCCTGATTTAGCAACATGTCAAGACACGTGTTTAGCAGTGTGCCAGGAGTGCATCAAGATTGGAGCCGGGGGCCAAATTATCTTTGAAGCTGTGGCAGCCATTTGCAGAGAACAAGGAACCAAACCTATCCAAATCAAAGCTGTGATAAAGACAGTTCCTAGTTCAGTTTAGTTCCTCACTCTAAGAAAGACACTGAACTTCTGGAGTGTGTCCAGAGAAGGGCAATGAAGCTGCAATGGGCCTGGAGCACAGGTCTTATGGAGAGTGGCTGAGGGAAATGGGATGGTCCATCCTGGAGAAGAGAAGGTTCAGGGGAGACCTCATTGCTTCCTACAGCTCCTGAATGGAGGTTGGAGTGAGATGGAGGTCGGCCTCTGCTCCCACGTAACTGCAATAGAATGAGAGGGAATGGCCTCATATTGTACCAAGAGAAGGTCAGGTTGGGTATTAAGGAAAATGTATTCTCAGAAAGAGCAGTGCTGCAGTGGCACAGCTGCTCAGGGGAGTGGTGGGGTCACCATCCCTGGAGGTGTTCAGGAATCGTGGAGATGTGGCACTGAGGGATGTGGGCAGTGGGCACGGTGAGGTGGGCTGGGGTTGGACTTGGGGACTCAGAGCTCTTTTCCAGCCTCAGTGACTCTATGATTCTATGATTCTGTGACAAGTCTCATCTGATAGTGGGATATTTCTTTATGGTTAAGGAAGGCTTATGAGGAAAGCTCAGTGGAGACGGAGGCTGAGGTATCCAGTCTGGGTTCATGGTCTTCAGCTCCTTGCTTTTGCCAAGGGGTGGATGTTTGAAAGACGTGACACTAAGCAGGCCAAGCCAACACCACTTCTGCACTAGACTTTTAAAAAATGTTGCGGATAAATTGGAATGATCTAAGGGAAATCTCTTTTTAATCTCAAAATTCTGCTGTTACTGAAATTGCGTGCTAAGAAATGGGATGCTCTTTTACTATTCTCCATAAATAAAAGCACTTTGCACTGTTCCCCGGAATTTCATTCATCATTGTATCATATAGAAATCCTGAGATGAATAAAGCCTTGTGAAAGAAGATGAGGAGATGCAGTCTGCCTTATGGATTATTCTACAGTTACTTAAGCCATTCATTTTCTCTGCCTGCTTTCCACAAATGTGTAAAATAAACCATATACTGGGAGGCGTGACTTTTGCCTTTTGCCAAGCAGCATTGGAATAAATTCTCTATTAGGGGAGTTACCTAAAAATTTCACTTTTAATAGCAAATTACCAGATTGTTGGCTTCCCAACTCGATGGTACAAGCAGTGTGCCCTAAGGTACAGGGATGCTATGGAGAGGGGCCAAACTCTGCCTATGGGGTTCATGGTGCAGGCAGAAAGCTGGGAGAACCTTTGCAAAGCCTGAGTGAGAGTGCAGGCATTGCTTGTTTGGTGCTGGAATATGGGAGCAGAAGGGAAATGGGAAGCACCTGAGTATTTATTCAACATCCCCATGTATCACTTTCCTGAGCTATTTGGTCCCCTAAGCTGTGAGTATTTGTTATCCAAACCAAACTGCAGCTGTGGTCTCTGGAGAGCTTGTGGCAGAAGTGCTGGCCACAGTGCTAATAAAGCCCATGGGCTCAGGGAGCATGTGAAGGAGAACTGGAGCTCGGAGGGACACTGGGTATTAGAGGTATAAGAGCACATCAGAGCAGGTATGGAGTGGTTGTGCTAAAACCTTCCTCAAAAACTATCAAACTCCACCAAAGGCAGTGCTGAAGGAGGAGGAGGCACAGCGATAACCCTCTGGGCTTTGGGACCCTAGGGAAGCACAGGGTGATGGATGCTGCTGATGAGGGACCTGTTGGATACCCAGTGCCTCCAGCCCTCCTGCTCTGCATCGACTGCCCATGTCCACAGCCAGATCAGCCATTTGCACAGCCCACAGCAGCAGTGTGAAACCATTCAGGCTTTTGCAAGGGCTTAGAGCTGCAGCCAGCTGCCTGCTGCAATGTCCAGACGCTCCTAGGCACGTAGAGCAGCTCACTCCCAGCCCAAACCCCACTGGCTGCCTGCCTGCCTCGTTAGGCACCTAATTGCTCCTGACACACAGCTCTGTGAAGCGTTGCTCCTGGCCACCACTGCAGCTCCAGCCCTGCGGTACCCAGCAGGCTGCCCCTGCCTCAGTTTCCCGGTACAACAGCCACATTATTTGCATGCCTTTGAGATCTCCTGCTGTGAGAGAGAGGTGGGACCTTAGGGCTGAGCACTGCAGTTACTGCTAAAAGAAAACCAAACACCTGCTAACCTGGAGTGCAGTGTGGTACCAACACCAAGGAACTGGGAGCAGGGTGGAAAACACAGCCTGGCAGAGGATGACAGGAGCTGCCCTTTGGCTGTCAGTGTTTCTAATGTGGCCTTGCACAGAGGGGCTACCAGCAGAGGAAGTTTTTGCTTCTTGTGAGGTGATGAATAGCCTGGCCAGGTAACAAATTCTGGGCTGGAATATGCCTCCTCAGCAGCCCAACAACGTGCGATTGCAGTGGGCATTGCATTAATTCTTGAAATGTCGTTTTTAAATTGGTTTTACAGTTCATTGGGAGTGTGAGGCTGCAAGCTCAATAGCGAGCACCACTGGCACACAACTGGAGGAAATAATGGCAGAAATGCTCCCGGGCAGGGATGCTGACCCCTGTGAGAGATATGTGCCTGGGGATGTACCCAGAGCAAGGAGAAGGGAGTCAGGTGTGAGCTAAATCATTTACATTGTGAGTAATGGGCATGCTGCATGCATAAGAAGATACACAAGTGCATGCAGCTTTGTCACTGAAAAATGCAGCTAAACTCTTCTGCAGTGTCCTGAATGGTGCCTGCATGCGCACTGCAAGGACTTTGTTCCCAACAGTGCAGTGCATGGAGCAGAAGCAGTGCTTGGGGGATGCTGTGCTGCTGCATGGGGCTGCTGGTGCAGGACTGCTCAGCTCCATGGGAGCTGGGGAACCAGGAAGGGCTCCAGAACCTGATCTGAGTGTGTGGGATTCCCTCTGGCAGGGGGAGGCTGAGTACCAGCCCTGAGCAACCCAACTGTGAGACCAAAGAGGTGAGCCAAGCACCACCACTACTCCGTGATGCACTGATGCTCTTACATATAAGTGTAGATACATGTCAGATGTGCCTGCAGCGAGCACCAGCTTCTCACCCCACAGGGATGCTGCTCATGCTCAGATCTGCTGACTTCAGGGATAAATGCTTCCCTTACTGTGCTTTGCTCCTGTTAGCACAGCACAGCAGGGATGCTGGGGTGGGAGTTGCTCCTCTCACAGCACCACGTCCCATAGCTGGGACTCAGTGAGGCCCCTCTGCAGCTGAGCTTGACGAGAAAGCAAGCAAGCAGAAAAAAAAAAAAACACATAGAAAAGAAAAAACCTTCTTTTCTTTCTTTCTTTCTTTCTTTCTTTCTTTCTTTCCTTCTTTCCTTCTTTCTTTCTTTCTTTCTTTCCTTCTTTCTTTCTTTCTTTCTTTCTTTCTTTCTTTCTTTCTTTCTTTCTTTCTTTCTTTCTTTCTTTCTTTCTTTCTTTCTTTCTTTCTTTCTTTCTTTCTTTCTTTCTTTCTTTCTTTCCCTCTTTCCCTCTTTCCCTCTTTCCCTCTTTCCCTCTTTCCCTCTTTCCCTCTTTCTCTCTTTCCTTCTTTCCTTCTTTCTTTCCTTCTTTCCTTCTTTCCTTCTTTCTTTCTTTTTCTTTCTTCTTAACCTGGAAGATGAACGGGAGCCCATGAGCCCAGAATCCCACAAGGGCAGAGGTGGCAAGTCACTTTGTGGAGTATAATCACACTTGGAGGGACAAATATCTGCAGCGTGTCTGCATGGGCAGGATTCATGCCCAAGAGCTGCCGGGCTCCTCCAACCCCTCTGAGCTTTCAGAAGGATTTGAGAGACCCTGACACAAGCTGCCGATTTTCCCCCATTGTATTTTAATTTAATTTTATTTTTTATTTTAATCTTGAGCAGATCCTGCTCGTGGGAATCATTTGCTCTTTATTCTAATACGTCTTAACAGGCAGGAGGCTGCGCCGATCGCTGCGCGATGTGTCTATCATCTTAGTCCAGGCATTTTAATTTACACTGCAGTAAAAAAATTGGCACCCACCATTTTCTGCTTTGAGCATCACCAGAGAGGCCGTGCCAAAGGCTTGGCTGAGCGCATCTCTCTCCCATTTGGGGGGTGTGCCTGGAAGAAGGACATCAGAAAGAAAAAGCCCCAATCTGACACGTCAGTTTTAATCATGTCTGCTTCGGATTGCACTGCTGGTGTGACTCTGACACATGCATGTCTGTCTGTCTTTGCAGCACAGAGCACAGGCGATCCATTCTGAAGCACTGACTCTTTCAGTCCATATGAGTTGCTTTGCCCCAGGAGGTTGCAGCAGTGCAGAGGGGCTCCCCGGTCCCTTTGGTGGGCTTCTGAGCTGGGCTGGGGTGAGCAGTGGGAATGCTGTGGTGGGACGCAGGGCTCAGTGGGTCCCCACCTCCTGCTCTTCTCCCTGGGCTGTGTGCTGAGCTCGGGAGCGAGCCAACAAGGGGACTCCTGGTGCTGCAATGCAGGGCTGAGTGCAGGTTGCAGAGAGTGAAGGACGTACAAACACTGCAGAAAAAGGTCCAAAGCTGGAGGCAAGCAGCACAGTCGGCTTTGGTGCCGCTTTCTTTTTCCCTTCCATTTAAAGCCAGTGCCACCATCTGCAAGCGAGCAGCCAGCAAAGGGCACCTTGGGCACCATTGCATTTAGGATGCAGAGGGGCACAAATGCAACAGACACAGGGAGGAAGCACCTCACCCGGGTGCCCGGGCTGAGCTGCACACACAGCCACTGCTTAGCTAATGCTTTGGCAAAAGGCTGGAGCCAGTTTATCATTGTTTGTCCCCCAAACAGCTGCTGCCTTTGCCAGCTAATGTCTGGAGGGCATCGCCTCTTCCCTCCTTCAGGGCTGTTCCTGCACACACACAACCGGGCATGGGCAAAGTGTACCGGCAGGAAGGCACAAGACCAGAAAACTGAAAAAACTTTGGAAAAGATTAAAATAAAAAAGGCACTTTTCTTTCTCAATCCTCTTGCATATTTATCACTCACATTTTTTTTCCCAGTGCAAAACAAGGAAAGGACCAAAAACAAACAAGAAGCCCTTGTAAGTGGAAGACCAGCAGCCTTCCCATGTTGTTTGTGCACATAAACTGTCCCCGTGAATTACAAAGGATATTTTGGTTTTGTTTTGGACTCAAATTCCTGCAAACTAGGAGGAGTGAAAAGCTAAGAAGAACTGATACCAAAGTGCCCAGGCAGGAGGTTGAGTTTGCTGCTCTTGTTTCCTGAACTCACTGCTCATTGCTGATAGCTGATGGCTTCATTTACTCCTGTGCTGTATGGGCTGAAGTGCATGATATGAAGACTTTTTCCTGCTTTAATTGAGCAAACCTTTGGACATAAAGCAGCCTGGGTTTGTTCTACAGACCTTCTCTGGCACCTGCATGCATGCAACCATGGAAACTTAAAAGATGAGCACACCTTCAAGAGATGGAGTAGAAGATAAAAGACAGGGAGCAGAGTTGTAGACAATGTATGTTTGCTACTGTACAGAGCGATGGAGGAACAACCAGCTGGGAGCAGGGGAACAGCATGAGGAACATCTGCTGGTGATGTCTCAAGGACAAGAAACAAATGGTCCATGCACTGGTGATGGGATGGATGGTGATGGACAGCAGGCATGGATCTACACTGAAGGGAGCTGCCCAAACCCGCCTTTGGGAAACCTCATCCCTTCGTTTATTGGGTCTTTCTGTTGCAGTCCTAATGGCACGGCTGAGTTTTGGGGCATCCATGGAGGGTGGTGGGGAAGGGCTGGGAGCCCAGGAGCAGCGGGGCTGTGCGGTATGTTGTGGGATTTTCATGGATGTGCTCCATGGGGAGAGGGAGGCTGACAGGTCAGGAACTCGTTGTTATGGAGCATGAGGGAGGCAGAAAGAGAGGGGCAAGAAATGAGCAGCCGTAAATATTTCAAGGCCCGTTCTACTACTGACAGCTGAAACAAGCATATATCAAAAGCTCCCACAAACCCAGGAAATTTCATTAAGAAGTCCACACTGCCTGGACACATATGGAATTATGATACTCCTCATCCTTTCCCATGTCAAAAATCTTCCAAGCCTCAGCTACCTTAAAAAGTTGTTTATAATAGATCCGAGAGTTTACATCTTCTTAATGCTCCCTTATAGGATATTTTCAGCTGGCTATATTTGACTGATATAGTGCATTCTGTATGGTGATCATTCCTTGATTAAAAGAAATATTTTTTCTGTGTCAGGCTCTTTCTGTTGCTATCTCCCATAAATCAATTTGTCACATAGATGGTAATAAAACAAGAGGTGTTTGTGCTCTTAAGCACCACATCCAAGAGGGTTTGCAGCACTGTCGTGCTGTGCTTGGGCACAGGTCCACGTCCCAACCCCAGTGATTCTTACTGGTCCTTTCCGACCAGTGTTCTATGATTCTATGAACTGTGTGTCCTGATCCAAATCCCTGTGCATGCATCCCTTCTGAGCAATGGTACTGCAGGTCATGGGTGGCTATGAGTAAACAGCAGGACGTGCTGTGCTGCAGGATGCTGCAAGCTGCCCGCGGGCCATCCATCTCCCACTCCTCACTTTCAGAGCGTCTCAAATTTCAGCCTGGCATCTCCGATCGTGAGTCTACTTAACCATTTTAATAGCACTAAATGGAGTCTGTGTTACTGCCCTTATCTGCTCCCTATGTCTTCCGGGTCATACATGCTTAGTTTGCTGTCAGAGACAAGTTTTTACTGCTGTCAGCACTGCGGAGCCGCGGTACCTGCAGAGCAGCAGGCTGTGTGCTCGCCTCTGCCGTGTTCATTGTCAAGAAAATTACCACCCGCAATCTGATTCTTGAATATTTGTCTTGCGGTTGCTTAATTGGTGCCATCAACAGAATGCGGGAGGAAAAACACTACACAGCGCAGAACAAAAGGTGATGTTATCTATTTACAATCCTTTTGTGCAACGGTAATAAGAATTAACATAACAACAATGGCTAATAATTAGAATTGCCTGCACTGAGTTAAGGACATGATTTTGTTTGCCTTTGCACACAGGCGTATCTGGACCCATTTTCCTCCTGTCAGCGGGGGGAAATGTCCCCAAGCAGGCACAAAGCAGGTGAGCGGGAGATGCAGGGGAAGATGCAGCTGCACACCCAGCCCCTCGCTGGTCCTTGACACACATCACATGCATGGTGCACAGGGATCCGGTGCAGGATGCCAGGGCTGTGTGTGTTTGCTTGCCTGGGTTTGGCCCCTAGGAGACCCAAAACAGTACATTGCAGGTGGAGATGTGAAAGATGCAGAAAAGATGCGCACGTGGCTTCACTTTCACATCCCTTCTCTCTGAGCCCTGCAGGCTGGATCTGCAGTTCCAGCAGTGAGGGAAAGCCTTTGTGAAATGAATGGATTTAGAAGTAGCAAGCACTCACTGAGCGTGCTTCTATTCACATGCTCGCGTTTTACACCAGCAGCACTGATGGAATTATTTTTGCTTTACACCAGCACAAGTAAGAGCAAGATCAGGTCCTCTATCTGCAAGATAAGGATGAAGTTTTACAGCCTCCCTGTCCTTATCACCCCCAGCCCTGCTCCTCCAGGCCCCCAGCAGAGCGGGGCTGGGCTTATGAATGGCTCATTTATTAAATCCCATTTGGCTAAAGTAATTCCTGCCAGAGTGAGGGTACAACAAATTACAAATGAATGATCTCTGCTGCTGTTGGCAGGGGTAGGAGACCATGCTCCCTGCCTGCTATATTTAGCCCAGGTACAGTAAATGCATTCCTAATGGAAACCTCTCTCTCCAAAGGTCTCTTTTTGTGGCTGCACAGCACTTGGAGAGCTCTGTTGCATTATTTGGGTGGCTTCTGCTCTGGGACACACGCAGTGGGTATGAAGTTGCTATAAGCCTAAACACAGGGCAGAGATTTTGGAGCCATGAGCAGCGATAAGTGTCTCACTGTGTAGTCACTGTGCATTGCAGTGATCCAGCAACGAGCACATTGACCCTGCTTCATCCAGCACGCGGCCTTAATGTAACTTTTAAATCAGCCCAAAATGAACTTTGCATTTTATTTCCTCGGACTGTGAAAAAATACACTGCTGTATCACGCCCTGGGATAGGGATGGAGACAGCTATTTATATCATTTCCAGCAAAACACCCTGCAAAACATAAAGTAAACTGGAAAATCAATAATTATGATTATTACAGTGGCTGCAGGTCTCCTGCGTGTGGGGTACATCCCCACTCCGGGAACCAGCCCCGCTCAGAGCATTCACAGCTCTGTTGTGTGGAAAGGAAAGAAAGCAGAAGGAAACTGAGGCAAGGAACTGGTTCTAAATGGGGTGTTTATGGCACAGCAAAAATATTCACCCTCACTGACAGAATGTCCCAGCTGGGAATGAGGGAAGCTGACCAATGGATGGACGTCAGGCACCTTCACAGCACTGAAAGGGGCACGGGGTTCTGCAAAGCACTACAGGACTGATGTGCTTTAGTGCTGAGTGGCACTGACAGTGATATAAAGCTGCTCAGGTGGCACAGCTGTGTGCTGGTTCATTTGAGTCAGGCTTTTCTGCCATTCCCCCAAGTTATCCTCCCAGCCCCAGAACTTCCATTCTTCCTGCTCCCACCCCCAGTCCGGGAGCACTGCAGGAGCATCCTGGACCTTTCCACAGGATGCCTGCCTCATGGAGGAGAAAAACCCGTGGTTGTTGCTTAGGTTGGTTTCATCCAGCTGGGCTTACAGTGCAAAACCTCCCGACAGATGAATGACAGCTCATTGATGGGCAGGGAGGAAAGGAGAGATGTTCTGGGATGCAGCTAGGACAGCAATTGGTTCTGCTCTGACTGCACTATGGTGCTCTGAAAACACCAACCTACGCATCTCACTCCACCACCCAAGCACCCTTCAGGTAAAAGAAACCACAGGAATGAAAACCTAAGGGGATCTCCAGGCTCATGGCACTCACACATTGCTTTAAGATCAATCTCCTCTACTTGGGATGCAGCGTTGCAGGAAAAAAGCACATTGTCCTGCTTCTGTATGGCTGAGCAGCTCCGGGCTCAGGAGGAAGATGAGGTGGGGATGGATTCCTTTCCTTTCCTCCCTCCTTCCCCTGTAGCTGCGATGCAGCTCTGGGTGGCATTGCCATGGGCTGGGTGCGTGAGCCACCCCTCGCCTGCTTTACTCTCAGTGCTTGCCCAGAAGGTGGATAATGGCGATTGATGTGTTTTTTTCCTCCAGGTTTAGGTTTCCTGTCAGCTGAGCCGCAGATAAACCATAAACACAAAGAACAAACAAACAATTAGCCTCCCTCGGACCCAGGCGCAGAGGCACTCCGCTCAGGTTTATAGCCCTTTTCCAGTTTTACTGCCAAGATAAATCTTTCACCACCTTCTGCCCAATCAACCCCAATACAAAAAAAAAAAGGAAAAAAAAAAAGAAAAAAAAAAAGAGGTGTTTATTATTATTATTTTTTCCAGGAGATATTTGATTTGTTATAGTTAGGAAACATTAAAACAATGGTGCATTAAAACAGATACGTGGGCACCGACATGTAAATTATAGATCATTCTGGAGGATGTGCCGACTTAATTCTTCCTGGTGCGGGACCAGATGAGAGCAGAGCAGTGCCTGCTTCCTCTGAGATGTGGTTTCCGCTGCTCTCAGACCAATATCTGCAGCATCTTTTGGCTTCACACACACACTGGCATGCTGTTCACATGCCAGCGATTGCAGGAAGCCCAAGGATGCTGTGAAGCTGAAGGATGCTGCCTTGCACAAGCCTTGGTGCCTGGCTACTGTTCATTTTTGCAAAGCAAGCATTTCTTTTTTCTTCTTTTTTTTTTTTCTTCTTCAAGGAATGAGAGAGAGAAAAAAAATCACATTTTGCATCACTATCAGTGCTTGCTCTGGCAGCATCGAGTGCCAGCACTCCCATGGGATCTGCTCGTTTGGGATTGCCGGGCTGCTCGAAAGAGCCCAATTAAATGCCCATCTCAGGAAAAAAGGATCCAAGGGCAGGGCTGAGACATCCATCTTTGGCTGCCTCTTCATTACCCAGATTTATTTTCCAAGAAGAAGAAAATTAAGATAAATCTGTTTGGGAGCTTGTTTGTTTGTTTGTTTGCCTTCCTGTCATTTCTATTTACTCACCCAGGTAGGCGTGTGGTCTCTGGGTGATACTCTGAGCAGCCTGTGGTGCAGAGGGGAGAAGGCTAACTCGGCATTTTTTGTTGCCCTATCCTTACAGAGGAGCAGGGGGGTTACCCCAATCACAGCTGGGTTTGGGGAAATGTAATCCATGGGACAAGCTATAGGTGGATGGGTGACATCCATGGATCATCCCAGGAGCCTGCCTTGCTGCTGGTGCAGAGGAGCATCAAAAGGGAGAGGTTATGTTCCTGCGGTGGAGGAGATTGGTGGGATGGGGTGTGGGGTGGGCTGCATCCCACCCTGCAGAAGCCCAGCACAGCATCTCCCATCCATCGGCCCATCACACACCCGGAGGAGACATTTCTGTTTCCCCTCTCGGCACCACTGACGCATCAGTGTCATAAATGGCTGATTCAGATCTGGTGGTAAATTACCCACGGACTTTTTTTTGTTTTGTTTTAACATACGACTGTGAATGTTGTCAAAACTCTGTGTGGCAGCTTCATTTCGTGTCTTTATTGTCCAGAGAGGGAGAGCTGGGTGTGCTAAATTAATTTCCGTGGTGAGACCAATAAATTCAGTTCTCCTGCTGTAAAAGATACATTAATTCTGCTACATTCCCTTTTTTAATAGGCACAAAGCCACCTGGATAAATACAGGTTGCACACAAAGAGCAGCCATGGGCCTGGGCATGGACTGTCAGCTGAAATAAAGAAGTCAGAGCTAAGAGCAGAGTATCTGCTGAGGGTTTTCACTTTATTTGGCTTTGGTTTTTCATATGTTTAGGTGAGGTGAGGGAGAATGGTAGGCTGTAATAATCTCCTCTACCTTAAAGATATGAAAAGGAGGAGGAGAGTATTCCCCGCGTTTAAAATATTCTGTGTTTTGATGCTTAATGTCAAATATGTTGATTTTGATAAATGTAGCAAAGGAACTGCTATTCCTGCCATGAACTCACACTCGGGGCTTTTCCATCACTGGTCCTTCACCAGCAGCAGGCAGTCCTGTGGTCCGGACCATTTTTAGTGAACTTCAGAAGGATGGCACTTGCACGGAGGATCAGAATGAAGAGGCAGTTCTGTGGATGAATATCAGCCTTTAGTGGGCTCACAGGAAAATCCTCCTTCTGCTGGAAGCTGAAAGTAGCAAATCTCAGGGTAGAGGCTGCCCTGAAGGGATGAATCCCTTCAAGGTCACCAAGCTCAGAGCACTGTGTTTGGAGGACGCTCTCACGTATTTCTTGTTTTTCAGTTGTACTTCCAACCTGATTCTGATCTGGGTGGGTTTGGTGTTGCCTATCCAGAAGAAGCCAGGAGCTGTGGTAATTAAGATGCATTGGACAACTTTCTGGATGAAGGGCCGGGAGGTTCTTTAGTTCCTGAGTCTGAAAATCAAAGCCAGAGGCCTCCAGAGGCTTGCAGAGGCGAGGATGGGCAGCGATGCCAAATGATGTCTCAAAGAGTTCTGTGTCCACAAGAATCCTGCTCCTGGCAATGTGTTCCCATTTCTTAGATGGATCTCTGTCCTGTGCTGTCTAGCCAGCTCATAGATTTCCTGCCAAATTCTCCTTGCTGTGCTATTACCTCATCCCTCTGACACTTCACTTGTCCAATTTGACCATTATTCCTGCCCTGTCTGACTTGTAGAGGGTGAAGTCTCCAAAACAAGGACTTAGCATCCATTTCGGCTCTGCAACATGATGCTGAGGAACGTGATCTGGTGGGTCTGGTGGGGATGGGATGATGGTTGGCCATAATGGCCTTAGTGGTCTTTCCCAACCTAATGATTGTTTGGTCCCCTGACCCAAGCACCATGCAGGTGGGTGAATCTGTAGTCCTGCATGGATTTCTCTGTAGAGACTCTGGGAAATATACTGTAGTGCCAGCCCCAGCCAGCTGGTTTGGGGAAGGCAGGGATAGCATGGGGCAGTGCCAGTGTTTGTTGAATGCAGTCAGGGAAAATCAATAGGAGAAAAGATAAAACCATATTTCCTTAAAGCTAATAATGTGACCCCTTCAACAGCAAGGAGGAATGAAGCAAAGCAGGGAAGTGAGGAAAAAACCCACAGACCCTGCAGCCTTTGCGAGGCAGAGAGCAGACAGCAGAAGCAGTGCATGTAAATTGCCATGCAAATGAGGCTGGTGAAGCTGTAACGACATAAAGTTACCACCAAGCTTCCAATGCAGCCCCAAGGCTAGAGAGGAGTATTTCACTCTACATGAGCATCTTGCAACTGTGCTTGCAAGAAGTGGAATAAAAGGGGTAGTTTAAGACAAGGGTGACCATAAGTAGCAGATGAGAAAACACAATAAAAAGGAAGATTTCTTACTCTGCAAGTGAATCCATTTACTTCAAAGGTACTATATTTCTGTGATACAATGGTGTAACATTTTTATTGGGGACTAATTGAGCCAGTGATATAATTACGACAGTAAATTAAGGACTGAAGTATACTCTGAATTTAGGAATAAATTTGTAAATACTTCCGTATCAGTGGCAGGTAGGAAAATGGCCAGACTGATTTAGCAAGGAGGAACACTTACATATTGGCCATCTCCAGCAAATGATGAGCCTTCTCTCCATATAAAAATGAGTGATACACTAACGGCTTTGACTGCAGCCCTTTTATTCATTGCTCAGTACAGTCAGTTTTACTAGTGGGTTAATAAAATTTAATTAATACTTAATTAAGGTTTACAACCAAGTATATCCATTTTTGATTACTTTGTCATCGCAGTGTTTACATAAATGTGCAAACCACAGGCCAGAACGGATCCATCTCTCTGGGTGCTGATGTCTGCTATTTGCCCAGAAATTGTTTGCAGATCCAGGCTCAGCCCTGCCAGCAATGGGACGACCTTTGCAGAGGTGCATGCACGTCTCCTGTATGCACCCAAAGCAGCACTCAGCCCCAAGCATTCTCTTCTCCCACTTCACCCACCATCAAACCACCAGCGCAGTTGCAAGCATGGAAGAGAGGTATGATCACTTTGTGCTTGGGGAGGGAGGAAGGGGTGGTCAGAAAAGCTCTTTCTGGGACAAATGTGCATGGGTCTTTTGCCTACAAGGCTGAAGCAGAATTATTCAGCGCCAGTCTGGCTCTCCTTGCTGGTTCCAGCCAAGCCCAGCCGAGCCATCACATTGTCATCATGCAACCTACTGGTCAGGAAAATAAAAAGGCAATCAACCAACTAGCCAGCAGCGCTCTCATCAGTTCCTCCTTTCCCCATTGCTATGCAGCTAATTACCATCCAGGATATCCTCAAATTAGATTAATAAATCCAATTCCTGCTTTTTCACTGGAATAAGTTTTTGCAGTTCACTGGTAACCTGAGTGCCTTGTATGTTGAAGGAAGCTTCAGCCACATGAATACCCAGCAGCAACTGGATATTGGAGAGGAGAAAAGCCCTTGAATAATGTGTTTAATGCAGAAAATACCATCAAACTGTTTTTTTTATGGAATTGTATCCCTCAGAAACTGCTGACTTCTCTTTTATTATATTTAGCGATACAAATAGCTGAGGACTGCGTTTGGACCCATTGCAGATAAAGTGCTGGAAAGACAGTTGTGGAGTGAAGGGACATTTATTTCTCCTACTGAGATCCGCGCCGTGCTGCCACAGCTGGTGAATCTTATCTCTCAGGCTTTTCTCAGGAATAAAGCATTTAGCCTTTGTAGCTGGGTCTTGTTACAAGGAGGCTAAGAGAAGATTCAATTATGTGCCACAGCGCGGGGAGAGGGAGTGAGTAACAACTGAGTCCTGAGGCACAGGGAAGAAAGTCAGGCAGTAATCACAGATTCCCCGAACTGCACACTGGAGACCTGACTGACCACAAAAATGTCAATCTAGAGAGAAAAAGAAAGATGAGAGCCTCAAATACCCTCCCAGACAGACGTGATGCTGGGTCTGGGTTGCCTGCAGTTGTGCTGTAGCGTGCTATTAAGATCTCTCTAGTGTTTCTCCTTGGAAGGGTTACAGATGGAGAAATATTGCCCTCCCCAGAGATTCCCTCAGGAAACAAAAGCAAGAGCTCAATGAACCTCTCTATTCCTCAGCTGAGACAACGTAGAGCACTGCTAGCACAGTCCCAGCGTTTATTGTTGTAATTGTAATAATTATTGATGTCCTTCTTATATCCTTCCTAATCTTGCCTGGTCAAGACCAGGGGGTGATATTACAGGAGCGCAGCCCATCAGGCAGTATGACACCACTGCAGATGGATCTGATGGTACTGTGCCCTGGCCAGGTGTGGCCCAGTCTGATGCCAACCCCTCGCAGAGCTGGAGCCCTGCTTGGAACACAGTGCTCACCCCCAGGCAGATCCAAACCCAGGGCAACTCACTGGCTGTTCATCCAGGGCTCATTTGTCTCTTGTGAAAGTACACGACGAATCAAATGCTTTGTCTTGATTAACGGTGCTAATTAAGCTAATGGATTTGAGTCATTTTACAATTGATATTTTTATGAAATTTGGTTTTCGATCTGCAGTAGCCAGAACTTACTGCCCTGTCAGCTTCTGTCCGTCGTTCAACATTACGTATGGACATCATCCCTAAGGTCATACAAATAAACAAAGCAAGAAAACTCCCACATTCTTCTCAGCGTTCCCCTTGTCACCTGCTGCACATTCCCAGGGTGTGCAGTGAAGCAGATTTCCAAAGCAGGGAGAGAGGAGTTGCCAAAGGAACGATCTGGTAGAGAAAAAGATTGGATTTGGAGCCAGAACCCTGGGCTAGGCTCTTAGAAGCTCGACATCTTATCCCAGCTCAGCAAATTTCTTGAGAAATCATGAGGAAGCCACTCTGGTCTTCGTCAGTGGTAGGACAAACAAGGTGGGCCATCAGCTTTCCATGGCAGAGGCCATGAATGAATTGTGTGTGCAATGCAGGCATAGATATGTGACGCAGGGTTTTGTGGGTGCAGTACTGCACGTGCCAAAGAGGCTTTAAAACTCCTGTAATTTTTATGCAACGCTTGGAACCCCACCGGTTCCATTTGTATGTCTTCGTTGTTTACAGGACACCACCAGCCACAGAGTCACATAAATACTGACCGTGTAATTACACTGTAAGAAAAGTTCTGTGTGTTGACAGAGCAAAAAAAATACCAGGTTATTTTTTACCCTCTGCAAGGGAAAGGCTTATTATGAGATTTCACAGCTGCAAATTATATAGTAATTATGGCTTCAATAAGTAGGCAACTTCCAATAATGCTCCTGAGTGACCGTCAGGGACAGAGTGTTATGTGCTGTGGCCACGTGAAGCACTGAGACCAACCTGGCAGCTCAAAGCACCATTCTCACAAGTTCATTTTCTGGTTTTCTAGTGTAGTTTTGGTCATCTCAAAGGACAGTCTCCATAATCACTCCTGGGGGATGATTCCATCCCTCAAGAGGAGAAATGTTGAACTAATCTCTACAGTTCTGATTGCACATGTGCCCCATATTTCTCAACAGTGAGAATCCTTGACGTCCATCCTTGAATCCATCCTTGACACCCAGGCCCTTGGCTTCAACCCCGTGGGAGTGCCCCACTCTGGTGGCCTTAGGGGAATCAAGCAAGATGCTAAGAGCAAGAAAACCTCTGCCCAACCTCACTCAGCACCCTTCAAAAGGAAAAAATGACAGCGATAGGGCTCAGCTGATAGCACTGAGCACCACCTGTAAGCCGAGATCTTGGCCAAATTCATATACATTTCTGATCTCTCACAGTCAGTGTGCTTGTAAGATGTGGTACACCTGGGAAACCAGAAGGCTGTGTGGGTGAGAGAAAGAAATGAGTAATGATTTGGAATGGGGGTTCATATACTTCAGGTTTTGTGCTTAGGCTGAAGCAGAAGCTGCTTACTTATAAATGTAGGAAGCCTTAGAAACCTGATCAATAGGCCAACAAGTAAATAGCAAAGAGGCATCAGGATGAGTGCCCTGCTCTGCACAAGGACTCTGAGAAGCAAAGCAGGCATAAAAGTGTTGCATTTGCCTGAAATGCAGCAAATCCTACTGTGAGTGGATGACTGTATTGCTTGGAGAGCCACTGGGATCTGAGTTCTCTGTCCACGCAATGACACATAATTTTCCTTAAACTCTACAGCCCTTTAATTCAATTTTTAATTATTATTCCTTATCATGCTCAGTGCGTTTCTGCTGCACTTATGAAACCCTCTCTTGTGGTTAATTTAACACCTGCAAATTCCCGAAGCTGTTAACCTAAATCTAGCGGATAAAGTCTTTGCCATATGTTTAAAAGATCATGAGGTCAAATCTACTCGAGGCTGTGAAGTGTATAGGATATCTATTTTGCTTCCTCCATGGGACAGACCAGCGTAGGCTTTGTACTTATTTATCACCACTGTCAGAGGCATTCTGCGTTTGACTGAAACGTTATGCAACAAGGCAAAAACTCAGAAGTGAGTGCTTTCAGGAATCATTTTGTACCATATCCTCTTTGAGAAGGATAAATATTGATTCAGAGACTTCGGGTACATCGATTATTTTTTTAGGGAAAGCATGATAGCATTAATAAATCTTGGAATTTTGCTTTCTGTGTTTCCAAGAGACTCTCTTCTCAGCCACATGCTGAATAAGTGATCAGAGTCACTTCCATTTGTTTTGCTTTTTCTTTCTACCAGCACAGTGCTGGCTCTGTTGAAATGGATGTGAGTCTTTCTGCTGCCATCACATGAAGTCTTGACTTTCCCCCTAAGCACATGTACAATATAGAAAGGGTCACTAATCTCAGCTCATAAACCTCTGTCAAATGACAAGCTATTATTTCCCTAGCCTGTGGGAGCCAAGGCTTGACTGCCCTTTTTCTTAAAAGTAGAGGTAAAAAGAAAAACCTTCAGGGGTAACCCAAAGCCAAGCATTTCAGATGCTTCAGGAGGAGAAGAGAGGAATGCTTCAGTGCCCAAGGTCACCACTGATCACAACACTCTTGCCATCCTCCTCCTCACTTAAACTAGAGAACTGTTAAGGTGATCTTCTCAGATGCTCTACCACTGGCAGAGGAAACTCAGTGTTACCAATAAAATGGAAAGAGAAACAGTGAGCTCCCACCCTGCATCAGAGCAGTGATGTCCAACTGGACTTCTCAAAGCGCTGCTCCTTCTCTGAGGGTATGGACAGCAGCTGGTGGGTCAGAAGGGCTGGGCAGGAGTGGGGGGGTTGGTGGGCTATAACATCTCCTGGCAGTGGCCCTAACACAGTGGCTGCTTTTCCTCTTTGAGGAGGAGACAGGACAACCACCCTGAAAGGAAATGCTGCTGCTCTCCTGGAGCCAAAAGGAAATCTTTCAGAGGACATCTGCGACTCTGAAAGATCAATGGCAGGTCAGATACCACTTAGAGACACGTGTGATATTGGCACCCTCCTGGCACAGATCTCCAAGGAAAACCACCTTGGCCAATGCTTCCCGAGGATGAGTCAGCTCGTTTGGGCTCATAAATAATGGATTGTGGGGAATCACACTGGAGAACCAGACTTGCAGTTCATTCTTATCAGGACTTTTCAGGTCTTGCTGTCAATAGCCCTCCTGATGTGGCAAGGGGCATTCTAACATGGCTGTAATTATGGTCATCTTGAAGCAGTTGTGAAAGTCAAAGGACTTGTGCTGATGTACAGCTCTGCAGGATCTGGCCCAGAATTTTAAAGGAATCACTTTTAATTTGCTTCAATCATTTTCCTGCAGAGGAACAACACGTCAAACTATGATCGTGTGGATGAGAAGATGCAAAGAGTATTTTTCCCCACTTCTGGATAGATTTTGGGGTGTCAAATTATACTGAGAGCACGCATAACTCACTGAGCAATGAATCCAGGTGCACTACAAACTATACCAACTTCCCACTGGAGTGTGAAGCACTCTGCTTATATTTTCTCAAGGGCGTGTGGCATGCCACACTCAAAAAGAAAGCAAATAGGAAGAATTTTCCAGTGCCCTTTTCCTCCAGAAAAGGCAGGAAAGGGAAGTCACCAGGGTCTGAATTCAGACCCATGCTGCCAGGCTGAAAGCTGGGTGTGTGTCAGGGCTGGGTGCAGGGGATGGGTGGGCAGAGACATGTGCATCTGTCTGCAGCTCCCCAGGGATCCAGTTTCCATATGACAGGAGCAGGCATCTGTAGGATATGGGTGATTCTCTGGGATGACATGAGCTATCTGGGGGAACAGAAGCATTTTGCAGTGCAAGGCACTCCCTGGGAACAGCCCTGAGCTCCTGTTCACCACCTTCCCCAGATCTCCTACAAGCCCAGCCCATGCTGGGGCCAGGCTGGCAGGATGGGATGGCTCTGTGTGATGTCACTGCGCCTGTTACAGAAGAAAGACACCTTGCAAATGATGGCTGGGATGCCACAGAGGCTGTTGCCTTTCCCCAGCACTTGTTCTGTCCCTCTCCAGCAAAGAAGGAAACCTGAGAGCCCATGCTGGTGAGAGCAGCAAGCTTGACAAGCTCATAAATACCACACCAGGTACCCTTTCCTCTCTGTCCTTTGAAAGAAAAGCCCATCGCTGGGAAAGCATTTGATCGCATTGGATTTGTGCCATTCTGAGGCTTACTTGAATGAACTCAAGGGGAGAGCCAGGAGCAGCGGGATTTCACAGCTCCAGGGGAGCTGTGGGTGGAGAAGAAGGGAAGCCCAGCCCTGGGACAAGAGAGAAGGGTGAGCAGTGTGCTAAATACCCTGGTGTGTTTACAGCAGGGAGAACATGGCTGCTCCAGCTGCACCTGTGTCGTGGCTATGCATGGGATGCAAGATGATGAGTTTCACCCTGCTGGTGTAGCCATCTGCCCCATATATACATTTCCAGCCCCATTTCCCTTCACTGTGTATGTACTCACTAGATGGAAGAATGCATAACCGGCTCTATACTTGCAAACCAATAAAAGGTGTTTAGGAAAAAAAAGCCAGACCGGTTCTAACAATGAAACTAAGCCCTCTATCTAATTTCTCCCGATTTTCAGGGTTCATGGCTATAAATTTTGACTCTTGACACTGCCTCTATAGTTGGGACAGATGGCCTTTTGAAAGCCATTCTTGTTCCCACTTTGGAGCTCTGGTTTGCCTGAAGATATGCGCTCTTCGTTTGCAAATGCAGTGTAAATTTATAGTGCTATGCAGAAGAGGAGAAATGATTCTTTATACCGGGTCCTTGGATTTTTTACAGCTCCTATGAATAAAATACAAAAAGGCTTGAAAGGCTTTATTAAATAAGAAGGTGGGTGTCTGGAGAATGATCAGTTATAGCATTGTGCTGGTGTAGCAAATTGTTGGTTAGAAAGCCTTTGGGGCAATCTATAGTTGATGCAAAGGTAAGACCTTTGTAGGCTTCAGGGGGCTCTGACAACTGGGACTTGTACTGCATTCCCAATGAGGGTGAACATCGTGATGCCTTTTTGGCTTTGTTTTGGCAAGAGGGTATCTCCTAATCACCCGAGAGAGAAGGAAAATTGATTTACACGAGGCCAGATGTGTGGTGCATGACTGCAACACTGTGCCCATGGAGCTGCCAAGGGCTGCAGGAAAGGTCTGAGGATGATGCCCAGCAGCAGGCAGAGCTGGAGCGCAATGTCTTTCATCCTTTCAAGAAGCCCAGTGTAGGCTATGGGGCTGAGCATCCTTCCTGGTACGTCTCAGGGCTGGATGCGACTGGGCTCCCCGCTGCCCTTCAGCTCGCTGGGTGCATGCAAATGAGTGCACAGAGCACAGGGCAATCTTTAATTATCCACTAAAGAAGAGAGCTCAACAGCTATCCCATACTAATGCCTGGCCAGCTGTCATTTCTTTACATCTCCCTCCTCTCTGCGGGAATGTAAGGGTATAGACAGAGGGATGGGAGCAAAGTGAGGAGGAGGAAGACATGCATAAAACAGGTAGTATAGGTGTACAGACATGTGTATATAAAGTATGTACATTTATCTACACGTACACACCGACATTTGCGAGAGCTCTGTTGGATGATTTGCCTGGTGGAGCAACGATCCACTCAAATGGCACAAACAGCTCTACCAAGCAGCAGCAACAGTAAATATGTTTATCATTATTGCCACTGAGAAACGCTTCTCATTGCTAGATGAAGAGATAGAGCCTGAAGACTTCACCAACTGCCCTTCCCTACTGACTGTGTTGCTGACCATGCTTTGTGTCCTACACACTGGAGCACTTCTTTCTTGCTAGGGAAACCCCAAACCGAGCTCTCCCTTGCTGTGTTTGCCTTCCTGACCACACACAGTTGATTTTTTTTCCACATTATCACTTTCTAAATATATCACAACACATCATTTACTTTTCTCCACCGCTCCAAGACCTCTGTATGCCTTTCTTTCATTGCACAATGAATCATTGGCTCAAATATTTAGATTTTCAGAAGAATACCATCATACAGTATACAAGCAATTTGTTATCTCAGTGTGCAAACAAGGTAGAGAGGGGAATATGCTAAAGTAAATTTTATGTATAGCTACTGTGTAAATTTGCCTATTTCCCAGGAGCAGTATTGTCACTATTAATCGTAATAGCACTTCTAATATGGCATATTTCCAATATTTTGCCCTTAATTAGGATTCTGATCATACAGTCCCATTTCATTCCCGTTGAGCTCCCTGAAACCCACTTGGTTCCCACACAGGGGGTGTGGGCAGCAGTAGGGGGGTCCCAGCACCACTGTCCCCCCATTGCCCAAGGACGTGGAACACCTGCACAGTGCCGTGCTTGCATGAGCTGACCCCAATCCTATTTCCTGCAGGAGATTTCTTCTGGTGAAGGGCATGCTGTTATTTGCTATTTAAAATGGACGTGTGTGCAAAGGGTTAGGGGAAAACCAGCAAACCAACCCCGTTTGGATGCCAAAGCCGGAGCTCTGCGGGAAGGGAAAGGGAAGGAGATCACTTTCAAGTCAAGATCATTTTCGACTGTGCAAGTCGTCCTTGAATGTGACTGCAAAGGGTTTGTGACAGCGTGAGGATGTGCTGGTCCTTCCACCTCGATGAGGAACAAACCCCTGCCTTTCACTGTTCTAACATGCAATTTCCCCATTTATACATACACGGTTGGACAAGGACTGGCCTCACACTGTGGCTTGTGCTCCCTTCACCCTTTTCTATTTCAAAGATGCGTGCCCCCATGTTTGAAAGAAAGACACAAGAAACACACTCACATACAGGTTGTGCAAAGCACGCCTGTGAGCTGCTGTCGGCATCAGGTGCAGGATGCTGACACTGTGCCAGCAGGGGACTTTTCACGGGAAATGCGAGCAGATCGATAAGCCCCAAATGGAAAGAGAGGCAAGGGCAGACAGCCAGCATATGTGATAGCATTGAAACAGTTAAAAAATTATGATTCTGGGTTTGCTACGAAGGTGAAGGCTGTGCTATAGGGATTTTTCATATATTCTCTTGGTGGGAGGATAAATTTTTTGCAGTAAACTTGGAAAATTCCTGTTCTGTGGCCTGGAGCAAAACCTTTAGCCTCTTCTATGCCTGTGTCCTCCAACATAAAGGGAGAACACCAGTCTGACCCTGCCCTGGTACACTGCTCCCAGCACCATGGCGGAAGCACATTAAACAATGTCTCACAGCCCTATGAGATGAGCAGGGCAGGACAGAAGGTCTCTGTGCACCATGGGGAGCTCCTCTGACTTCTGTGGAGCATCATCAGATTGTGTCTTCGGAGATTTTATCCCTCTTGGAAAGGACAGAAAATGGGTCACCCACAGCTGGGCTGGGACCAGGACTAGGAATACTCCAGCGGTTCCAGTATTAATCCCCTGGGGTCACCATCAGTCCTTAGAAAAGGCACAGAGCAGATACGCTCTTTTTCAGTCCTCAAAAGGCAGCAAAACTCACCTGCAGTCCTTTCAAATTCCATCCCCCATCACCCCCTCCCCCCCCCCCCCCAAAAAAAAGGAAAAAAAAAGAGAGAAAATATTCAGAGCCCAGTAAATAAAGAGGGCAGTGTTGCCATGACCTGTCCCAGCCACTCCTGGTCTGAGTTCCCCACTGTGCAGTAAATAAAGAGCTATCTGTTCCATGGCTATTTTTTAAAATAAGGACACTTTGAAGTGTTTTGATTTTCCTTAATTAAAAACACATCAAGCCACGGATAAAGCACTGTGGAAGGTCTTGTTGTGGCGTTGCATTTTACAGCTGGCAAGCAGATTTCTAATAAAATGTTTTTTGAAAGGAATATTGCCTTCATTCAAATCTCCTATAAAAACTACCCATCCATTAATTCCAATTAATGACACAACACCATTTCCACTAACACTGGTAGTAATTCTTGGCTAATGGATGATTTTAAACAAAATCAGAATCAATGTAAGTTTGGACAGGACCTATGCAGAATTAATTTACTACCCCGATGCTAGCTGAACCAGGGCACAGTGGTCTTCTCAAGCATATAAATCACAGTGGTTTGGAATGGCTTCTCAGCACCACTGCATGCAGCCTAGGCTGAGTTTCCTGTGGGCTTTGCAAAGTGAAATGCATCCTGCACAGCTGCTTGGTTTTGTGGTCTGCAGGCACAGGAATAGGGGCTGTTATTGGAAGGACTCTGGTTGCAGGGGATCAGAGTTAGAATAAAACTGCCCTCTCCCAAAAGCCCCATATCTTCCTCAGTGTCCCCCAGCTTGCCTGCTTTGGTTTCATCCAGCTCCCGAGCTCCTGTGCCCTTTCTTTTGGGTCAAGTGGGTTCCCAAGCCTCCACTGGTAGACCAAATGAAGAATGGAATCTTCTGTGAGTTGTGTCTGATTTTACAATAGCCAACCCCATCCATGAACATGCTGGTAAGAAAGGGAATGTAGAAGCTCAGGCTGTTCCTTCCGAGTGAAACCACCTTGAAGCATTCTCAGAAGAAGGACATGCCTGGCACAGAAAGCAGAGCACTGCAAGGAAGTACAGACTTTAACATCCAGATGAGTGATGCTGTAACCAATGGAAGTCTGTGGCCAAGCTGAAGCTTCCAGCTCAGCCAGATGCAGCCACAGCAGTGAGGATCAGCTACTGAGATGGCTCTTCTTGTACTGATGGGGCTTTCTTATTCCACCAAGGTGATAATTCAATGTAACAAGGTGATGGGCCATGGCATAGGGGCCTGGTGATGATGGTTTGATGGTTGGACTAGATGATCTTAGTGGTCTTTTCCAACCTTAATGATTCCACGATTTTATGATTCTCTGTAGTAGACCCAAGCAACTTTTTAGCAGCAAGGTTTAAAAACTATAGTTCTGTACATACAAGTCCCATTTGTACAGAGCAGGTCCCAGGCACCCATCTGTCAGGTGGCACTAAGCATGAAATGACAGATGTAGCTGCTGGTAGAGTTGCAGAAGAACTGGGAAAGCTAAAGAAATCGGACTGTTGTGCGACTGCTGTGTGTTCAGACTCTTGCACTGATAATTTCATGTCCATCTCTAGGATGTGGCATTGTGCCACACAACAGTGGCAGAGCATCTGCCTCTGAAACACTCCAGAAGTTTGAGTGCATCTTATGAGGGCTCATCTCTGGATACAAATATCCGCCAGTGGAAGATGATCAGAGAAAGATCAACAGGGTGACAGCACCTCTCCTGTTGGGACAGGGCAAGTGTTCAGATCTACTAAGCACACTGACCATCTATAGCCAGTGGAAGCTCAAAGTGTTCTCATTGGCAAGAAGCTTGGAATGATTGGGGATTGAAGGCTTAGGAGTGGGTTATTTATTTTTTATTTCATGTCTCAATACTGCCAGAAAAATGCAGAGATGAGCAACACAAGAGATTCTTAAAGAAAAAAAACACCAGGGCAAGCTGAGAGATCAAAAACGTAATTCTTTTCTTCTTTTCTTTTCCCCCAAAGTATTCATTTTCTAACAATTCAACTGTGCAGTTCAAGTCAACACCCCTTTTGTATTGTGAATTTAAGTAGAAAACCCAAAGGACATTTATCCTACAATGTATTACATCAAATGGCACAAGCAGCCAGGAGTCCTGGGATGGGGAGGACAGAGGTCCCGCAGCAGCATCCTGTAAGGCCAGCTGGGTCCTGGTGGGGTGCGGGGGATCCCCATCGGCATCCCTCTTGCTGCTACTACATGAGGAGGCAGCTTAATGGAAACCCTTTCCAAATCACACAGCCCTGTAACCTGTCATTTTCTGGATGGCTTTATTATAGCTTTCCTTTAGTCTCCGCCACTTGAGAAAACAGGTTCATCCTTCATCAGGTTAGAGGGATTGTGGGGTTTCCCTGCTGACTGCAACACCGTGCTGTGCAAATGCTGGCAGGAGGGGGAAGAGTTATTTCAGCTGACAATAAGGAGCATTTGGCAAAAGGAGCCTCATGTGCTCTGAAGTGTTTCTGCTGTCAGAAATGCTTGTGGTGGCCCTGAGGAGGCTCGGGCACATATTTGGGGGTTGCAGGGTGTGTGCGTGGGGCAGAGCAGTGCCCACCACGGTTTGGGTGCGTGATTTTCCACAAGCCTGGAACTATGCAAGTGCTTAAGTGTTCACCTGGTTAAGTGTTTCCTGAACTGGGAATGAGTTACAGTGTTTTTTAAACTGATTGATATATTTGGAGTAAGTCAGTATTAATGATCATGTAAATTAAAATCTGGAAGACCTCCAACTTTTTAAAAGCTGCTTCTGTCACTGCAGCTCCTTGCAAATTGACTTTGTGTTCCAAAGATACCTACATGGAATTATGCTTTCACTCACAAATATTTTTGGGTCCAGGCTGCCTTTTAAAGAAGCTCCAGTAATTACTACGATGAAGTGGCCATGAAGGTCACCTGGTGTTAAGGCTGATTTGGAATGCTTATCATTCAGAATAACCTGAGCATGCCTGACATTAATAAACTGTGTCCAAAATGGCAATAATAAGGTGCATGCATGTTCTTTGCCATTGGGATGACCCAGAGTACATGGCACTCAGCAAGAGGGGATCTGCCTATGGGTGCGTTGCAGGAAAATACTCTTGATGTAGAAAACATTTAATTCTGTATTATGTGCTAATTCTCAGAGTAAAATAAAGCCACTAGGTTTCCCCTCACTGATTTCCATTTATTACTCATCCAGGGAAGCTTGGCATGCCAAAAACAAATCTGTTGCATTAGTCAGGGTTAATTATCAGCCCTACAGAATGACACAGAGCTGCCCTTACATCTCACAGCATATGCAGGAGAATTCACTTTAACAGCATCCAGACAGCAAGAAGATGGGCTGAAATCCACGACCACACTCTGACCCAACCCCAGCATCCTGCTCTCGGGCTCCTGGGTCGGCTGTAGCCATGTTGGTTGAGTTGCTTTTGCCAGAGCCCACAGCATATTTTGTCCTCCTGATGTGCCAGGGGAGGGGATGCTGCCAGAGGTTACCCAGCTCCCTCATCCTGCCTGCTAGTGACTGAGTGTGTTCCAGGATTCACCCTTTGTGCAATCAATATGCTGTTTGCATGGCTGGAGCCAGTTAATGGCACAATGCTCGGAGTGGGCTTTCTTTTCCTAAGGAGGGAAAGAGAAGTGGTTAATGTAGGCACATTGGCTTGGATAGACAGACAGACAGACAGATAGACAGATAGATGGCATGGGCTGCCTCAGACGAGGTGGTGGGACCTGCTCAGAATGGGAGCATCAAGTTGTGTGAGGTTGGATATTAGAAACAACTTCTTCTCTGAAAGAGTGGTGATGCAGTGGCACAGCTGCCCAGGGAGTGGTGCGGTCATCGTCCCTGGAGTGCTACAAAGTCATGGAGATATGGCACTGATGGATGTGGTCAGTGGGCACGGTGAGGTGGGCTGGGGTTGGACTTGGGGATCAGAGCGTTCTTTTCCAACCTTCATGATTCCACGATTCTATAATTCTGCCAACTCCTGAAGCTTTGGATTCCCTACTTGAATCACAGCAGCAATAGCCAGCAGATGTGCAATAGCCAGCAGATGCTTTCCCGTCCCTAGGCAGCATCGGACCCACATGCCGGCATCATGCAGAGAGTTGAGGGCAAGCCCCAAATACACACTGTAACTTCTTGCATCATCTCTGTCCTTCAGTGATGTCCCCTTCACTCCAGGCAGAGCTGTTCCAAGGGACAGATTCTGGGCCACTGCCTATACTAATCTTGTAAACGCTACTCATTTTTGCCCAGGCTATCAAAGTAAAATGTCTCTACAGTGCAGTACATTTATTAAAGTCCTAATGGAATTAGAGTCCTCCCACCAAAAAGCCAGATGGTTGGTGTTTTTACGTTATTAGTTAATGCAATTTAGTATTAAAGTTTTGAGTTAAAAATAGTGTGCGTTGTTTTCTTTATGACATCTACTTATATTCTGCCAGAAAGATGAATTTATGTTTAAACAGGGCTTTTCCTTTATTAATGAAGTCAATTAAAAGAATGACCCAAACGAAGGCGATTTTGGGTTTGGGGAACAATCACCTTCTATTACTGCAGGCAGTTCTGGCTCTGGGAGCTGCAGCACTGAGCAGGCACTGGAAAAATGCCTTTGCTGTCCATGATGTTCAGCATCCACCGAGATATAGGTGGGAGGGAGAGGGGGATCAAAACAGAATACTGCAAGAAAGTTCATATTGTTGTCACTGCAAAATGCCCTCTTGGCGGTGAGTGGCAGCTACCAGCAGCATGAGTGGGAGGTGGTAGGGCTGTGTCCTTGGGCTGCTATGGCCCATGGCTTGCTTGGTCCTCATCTTCCCTTTCAGAATCTATCGCATGAGGTGCAAAGGTGGCTCTGAGGACCATTTCTCAGGTGTGCAAAAAGCTTGAATTTCACACAATGCCACTTCCTCGTTTTATTCCATTCTCTATTTTTCCTTCTCCCTTTTATTGGAGTGTTTTATGATATGACAACAAAGAGAGGTCCTTCTCACCAGCATTAGTGCAGTATTGGGAATGGGAAGGTGTTTCTGAGCATCCCAGTCTCAGCAAGGAGCTGCTCCATCCCGTTAGAGTCTGTCTGTCTGTCTTTCCTTTCTTTCTTCCGTTTATTATTCTTCCTTTGGAAATGCACACATCTCCAAGAGTCATCCAAGCACCAGCAATGCAGTCAAGCCTGTGTGTCTGCAAACGCTCTCAGTAGTCATCACAGTTGTCCTGCGGTGTGAAATTGTGAAATCCCACTGCATGACACTGAAAATATTACTATGGTTTTTATGGACAGAAGCTTCCAAGGGAGCTGGGCCATATTTTGGCTGGGTTAATTTCTAAGCTGACAGCAGCCAGTGCAGAAATGTCAAATTAAACCAGTTCAGATCTGAGCTGTAATTCACCTGCTTTTTCCTGTATATCAGCCTACAATTGCTTCTAAGTGATTAAATATCTAACAATTAGGAAACTAAGAAAGGGCCTCAGATCTACCTCAGATAAGCAAAAAGTGAATCACCAGAATAAAATGAAGCGACTTTTTTTCAGTTGCTTAAACATCATCCTTTCCTTGGAACACCCAGAGTGGAATTCATTGCTGCAGTTCCTAGAAGACGAAAAAGGGTGTCTTAGAAATGGACATCTGGGAGATGTATTTTTAAAGCTGTTAACCTGCAAAATACAGATTGATACATAGCTATATGTATGTTCTATCCCATCCCATCCCATCCTATCCTATGCTATAATTTTACTCATCACTGTTGCTCGTCACTAAGTGCATCTTTAGCAGATGTGCACCAAAAAGTGGTGTGCATGGCAGATTTCCTTCCTTATACCCTCTCCACTGGCCCAGGGCTGGGTTTCTGGCATGATGCTTTGCATGGCTGATGCTCAGCTTCCCAGGTTGCTGGATGCCTGTGCTACTCTGGGTCTTACAGGAGAAAAGAATTGCACTGTAACGGTGGGCTGTGCTGCCAAAGGTTGAGCATTGGGGAGGTCTCAGAGAGGATCCTTCTCGACCACAGTGCTTGGAGAAGCACAAAATAGTTGGGCTAAGGAAGGTGGGAATGGTCACAGCTGCAGAGGTTGTCCAGCTGTAGAGCTCTCTGCACCTGGGAATCTCACACAGCCTGATGCAATTAAGATAAGATTTGCCAGCGCAGAAAAAAATATTAGAACTCAACCGATCATTTGCATGCCAGCAACCATCTTGGTTTCCCTGTCTCTTCCCATCCCCTGGCAGCTTGCTGGCTCTCAGCAAGGGCTGCATCCTGGCAAAGCAGAGGCAGATACAGCTCTTTGCGTTCCCCAAAGTTCCCAGCACAGCGTGTCCCAGGGTTTGCTCCTTGATCCCTCTCTGGTGGGAGACAGCATCCTTCCCCAGAGGGAGGGGATGTTTCCTTGCAGGGTTGCTTGGGCAGAGCATGGAGCCCAGCCAGACCCTGGGCTGCAGCTGAAGCTGCCTCCTCCTCTCTGCTCTGCTGCAAGAGAGAAGTGCTCCACGGAAATCACCCCTTTTTTTCTTCGCTTGAAGCAGTTCCTGTAAACCAGAAGACATATGACTGTTCCAAAGAGTTTTAATACTTTTACCAGTAACACCACGGTGCAGTTACGAAGAAGTGAGGCATTGCGGGTGAAGAAGTGCACGGCAATTTAGAAGATTTAATAGAAGTCGATTTTACACTTACACACATTAACATTCACATGGACTTGACGAGCAAAAAAAAAAGGCACCACCCGGTGCTCTTGCTGCTACATGATGCTGTTTGCCAAAGCCTTTAGTTATAATTAGTCAGATTAAACTCCGTCCATAGATAGATTCAACTCCGTCCAGAAAAGCTACCTCACTTTCTATTTTTACAGACCATGCTGACAATAAGTACTCTCACATCTGACAGGATATATTGTCTTTGCCCATTGCCTCTTATAACCTGACAGTGAAAAATGTACACTCCAGCATCCAGGGAGTCGTTTGTTACCTCTCCACTTCCTTCTAATTAATGAAAACATAAGGGAAGAAACAATAACCGGGTCTTACTGTTCGGGCAGAAAATGATCATTGCTCTGATGAAATAAAAAAAAATACTTTTGGCACCTGATTGCCTCAGCAATAACATAATCAGAGGGGATTTTACTGACTCTGCAATAAAACTACATATAACTATAAATGCAAAATGCTTAAAGGTTTCCCCCCACTCCTTCCTTTGCATGCAGTTACACCTCCCATAAAGGCTATCTTGGAGATCATAAAGAAGAAGTGTGCTTTACTAAGGCTAATGGTCTTTATGCAGAAAAGTGGAAGGCTGTACCCAAAAAGCAGGCCAGCCTGGCTTCCCTCACCGAGAGGCACTGTTTGGCACAGAGCACTTTGATTGCTGTATTTGGGCCAGGTAGCATATTTTTGTGCTAGTACATGGAGAAATGATTGATACAGATGAAATTTGGAACACGGCAGAGCATATTCCAGGCTTTTTTTTTTCCCCCTGCGAGTATAAAAGGGGCTGCAGGGGCTGGGAAAGCCGTACTCACTGACACAAAAAGGGTTTCCCTGGCAGCTTTGGGGTTTCTATTGCAAAAGGTAGAACCCAAAGTCTTTTTTTGAATGTTTCTGTTTCCCTCAAGCACCACACATAGCCAGGGCATTTCTGCTTGAGAAGTTCTTATCCATCTGTAATACATCTCTGGGGTATCTGAACTCATTTCAGAATTCAGATTTTCCCATTCATCGTCCATTCCTTGGGTCTCTCTATAGAAATGTCCTGAATGTAATGACTTTGCTGACCTCCATAAAAACAGGACAGTATTTTCTCAGTTGATCAAAATTGCTGAAAAAGTGCAGTTCCATTTCTCACAAAGCAAGTTGCAGAGAGCTGTTGGGCTGGGAAGAGATGTCTTCATTAGCTGCCAGAAGTAAATGGAAAACCAGTGTAATCCAGGGGAGGAAAAAAGAACATCAGTGATACGTTGATATTCTAATTCATGTTGAGTGTTACTTTATTGCATGGTCTTGAATAAGATTATGTTCTGAGCAAGGTGCTTTAGTACACCCAGATGTTAAAAACCAGGCTTTGTGTAACCTGGCTGTGCTTCATCTTCACTGTAAATCCAATGGTTTGGCTTGCACTGGGAATAAACAACACATACAAATGGGAAAGTGCCATTACTGACCAGACACCGGGGATAGTGAGGGTGGATGCACCCAAAAGCAGTTCAGCATCTTTTATCCTGTTAGAAAAAGGGTGAATACTCCAGTTAATAATTGTGATGCACAGCCAGAAATAATTAGACTGCAAGACTGGCAATCATAAATTACTTTTCTTTTAATAACATAACGAAGGCAGAGTCACAGAGGCAATAGAAAAGTGCAGCTTAAGCAGAGAAGTTCAAATGAATAAATCAAGGCCAAATCCACTTCTTTAATTTCTTTCTTGCACAAAGAACAATATAATATTCATGGTTTCCGATGGACTAACTTTAACTGTAGGTGATTTTGTCCACGGCTAACTTGTCTAACGGAGAGAAAGAAATCAAATCTTAAAGGAGAGCTCCACGAGCTATTTAGAGCTATGAAATATAACGCTGGGAAAGCTCCCTTCCCATCTGCAGAGGATGCCCTGACCAGGTAATGGTGGCTGCAGACAGGAGTGGCTCTGCTGTAACAAGCTGTTTGCAGCTTGAAATTCCAGGAGAAATTCTGGATATCAGCCAGGCATGCTAATGGGAGCTCCAAAAACACCGTGCTCCCGTGGGATATTCTTGGGACACATCAAAGTGATAGCTCTTCCTTTGCTGGAGACGTGTTGCTGGACTCCTGCCCAGTTTGCATCCAGAGCTGGTGCAGAGGAAATTAATAGGCTTAACACAGGTGGCTAAGTTGCATGGGACAAATTATCCTACAGTGAGATTCAGAATGATTGACTTAGCGTTCATCTTCAGAACCTGGAGGTGGGGGCGATGAATCCTCCCAAGAGCAGCAGCATGGAGAGTGGCTTTGTTTCAGGTCGCTGTACAAGGGGCGGGGGAGTTTGGAGCAATGGGAACAAGATCGTGAATGCTGCTGTGCTGATGTTATCCATTGCAAAGATTTTCTTTAATTATGGTAGGAGCCGAACATCCTTTTTGTCTGTGCAGTATGACAGGCTTATTAAAATACACCGTAAAACTTGAAATGTAACAAAAGGAAGTGAAAGGATTCCTAAGTTGCTGCGATTCTTCTGGAAAAGAGGAAAGGCTTTGCTCCCATGCCCAGACCTATCATGCAGAGATAATATCAGTATTTCCATTACAGCAGCATCTGAAAGCCCTGAGCTCATGGCTCAGCCGTCTTGGGTGACGTCTTGCAAAAAAAAGTTGTGCAACCTTTTACATGAATATAATTAAATACTGCTTAATATATTTTCCAATAAGAGTGTAAACATGTCAGAGCCAAAAAAAGGGCTCTGTTTGAATTGAGTAAGCAGATAATGTGGGCTGCAGGTTCCAGCGCGACTTTTTAGTAGTAGCCTACAATTTGTTCTATTTTAATTTGGCCCATTCATTTTGATGGGTAGTCTCATTAATACAGCACAGTTTCACATCAGAAATATCTCCATTGAATGCTATGAAGCCTAATGCATTCCTCCCACACTGAAATAAGCATAATAGGTGGTAAACATATTGCACCTGGTGATCCTTACTGTAACTGATCGATCATCAGTTTTCAAAAAGGAAAACCATCGTTGGGCAGAAAATGGATCAGCTGTTGAGACACACAATTATCTTCTCTCCTGAATGAGATGCTGTGTGCCAAACCAGAACGAATCAGCTATTTGGCAGAACAATACACATGTAACTAATATCTTTAGGACACGTCGGACAAAATTATTTACTAATAATGCTCCAAGGACTGGAAAAAGGTTCTGGGACCAAGGTACGTGTCCCATGAGTTGCAGAAAACCACTTGACAGTGGGACGAGGGCTCCTCGCCAGCCTGCTGCTGTCCCTGCTTCCTGCTGGAGGTCTCAGCCTCGAGCTAGAGCAAAGTGGTGGAAGTCCTTCAGCAAAATGAGATTACCAGCTGTCGCAATCCGGTTTGCTCTTTTAAAAGATGGATGTCAGCTTGCATCAAGCCCCTGGTTGGCTAATGGAATATATCAAAAGCACACTGTCAAGGGTTTTTGGGCCACAGGTCTGACTTATCTTAAAATAGTTGATATAAAACAGGACCGTTATTTGAAACTCAAACGTCTATTTTTTATTTTTTAAAGAGGAAAATGACACCCTGCTCTTGTAAGCTCCGTGCCTGCAATCAAATACAAATGAAAACAAAGAATCCAGACTGCCAGAAAAAGAACAGCGTTCTTTATTTAGTAAGGGTCTACAGAAACACGGTGATTTCTCCCTTCTCGTCTTCCAAGCCTGGCTGGCTGAGCAGCCTGTTGCTGGAGCTGTGCTGTCACTGCTGCTAAGGCTGATGCACACGCAGAGATATTCTGGCATGATGCTCCCTGGCATTAGCATATATTTTCTGCGAGTGACACTGTTTGTCCTGCAGAGTGGAAATTCCCTCTGCCTGAAAAAATGATCTCGAGGGATCAGCTCTAAAAGGGAAGAAAGAAATTTATCCTCCAAGGCTCACGCAGTCTTGGTCCCTCTGCTGAGAGTGACAACCAGTGTGACTCCATGTGTCAGCAGAGGTCCTGGCTCAGGAACCGGGCTGAGAAATATGGGGTAATTTGATGTTGACATTAAAACCTGTCACCATCTGAAACAGCAGGGGAAAAATAACAATATTTGCTAAAAGGCAGAAGATAAAATCACTAGATGAAATTACTGCTTCGGAATGACCTTCTAAAAATACCTGCGGTGATCAGTCTGGATGGCTGGAGAGCTCCAGACGGAGATGGCAGAGCCTCTGCTCCGAAGCCAGGTCTTCCCCGGAGGGAGATAATTTGCACCTTGCAAAACACTGTCCCCAAATAAATTATGGTCATAATGAGCCACAAAGACAACAGACAAAAAGAGCCCTTTCCTTGTAAACAAAAGAGCAGGAGGGAAGGCTCCAGCTGCAGCCAAGAGCCTGCTCGTTTATCTCTCATTAACGCAAAGGTTAACCCAGGAGGCACACGGGGCTGTGGCATGGGCAGCCCCAGCAGCTTGTCCTGGAGTGTGCTGCCAGCGTGTCTCACAGCCACCGTGCTCTCAAAACAGGCTGTGAGTGCTTTGCTCCTCTTTTCCTCTGTCTGATGACACATGCTTGAGTTTTCCAGGGAACTCCGTGCCGTGGGAGCATTTCCCACTTGCCCTGTTGTAGGGCTGCATTTCCCATTCCTTCCCAAATTCCCTTTTGATTCCACAATCTCTTTGCTGTAGGCAGGAGCACCAACACGCAGCTGGATACAAATACCCCGTGGGTGAGTGTGCACTCTTTAATTCCAATACATTAGCAGCATGCTCCAATTCTCCATTCCAAGACATAGCCAATAAAAATGAATTAACTGAATAGTCATTAGGATATAATGTGGTAGCGTTAAGATGAGCCACAATATAATTACCGTTATTTCTAATGGAGTTACCATGCTATTACTGCAGCGCAACACACCTCACCTCTGCCTTCAAATGGGCACACACCTCATTGCACACCAACTTTGGGGCATGCTCAGTTCAGGCACAAAAATCAAGGAGTGATCCAGAGCATACTTGGAAAAAGTGCAGCTCCAAGAAAATGTATGCAAAAATGCGCAGGTACTTCTGGTCGGCTCGACTGGAACAGGTTGCTCAAGGAGGCTGTGGATGCCCCATCCCTGGAGGCATTTAAGGGCAGGATGGATATGGCTCTGGGCAGCCTGGTCTGCTGGTTGATGACCCTGCACATAGCAGGGGGTTGGAACTGGATTATCACTGTGGTCCTTTTCAACCCAGGCCATTCTACGATTCTATGATTCTATCCAGGTCTGTGTAGGTGGCATCAAAAGGAGTTTCCATTGAGCATGATAGGTTTTGGATCAGGAACCTCAGATTTCTTTACTTGGTTATTAAAGAAAAGGAGATTAGGAATTAAAACTCAGAAATTTTGATCCTGAAAGCCAAATTCAGCCATGTTCATTGGAGGAGGAGCAGGCAGCAGGTTGTTGACTTTCTTCTGCTGCAGTAAGGCAGGTTCAAGACAAACACAGACCCTCAGCGACCCGATGGGGGAGAAGGCTGCAATGTCTGCTCCTCACTTCAACTCCCAAGGAGACCTTTAGCTTGAGCAGTGTCTCTCATAGGTATTGGGTTCACCCCTAGCAGGGCTCCTGCTTTACATGGTCCTTGGACTTTTCACCAGGCTTATTGCAGTGCCAGGTTTGGGCATGTTGGCTTGTTTCTGAGAGATTCTCCATAAGGAGCCTGCAAAGGGGCAGGAATATGGGATGTGACATAAACGTATTCTGCTAATGCTGTAAATTAGTCATATCAAATATGTATTTAATATAATAAATTTGGAAGACAGCTACTGTAGGTTTAGTGGCAACTGACAGCACTTATAATGAGGATTAATATACATACAGGTCCTACAGATTTGTTAAATTTCAATAAATATTTATTATAATTCACCGGTTCTTAACTTACACTTGAATAAATTGGCTAATGTTAAATAAATAGAGAAGCATGACTGAAAGGAATGGGCAGAAGTCTATCAGTATCAGGGTGAGCTCTGGGCTCACGAGGGCTGCGCTCCAGCAAGGAGCAGCCTGCTTGGGTTTGGCTCCAATGACTGCTGGTTTCACAAGCTTCATGTCAGAGCCTGTATTTCCTGCGGGGTTCCAGATGGGATGATCCTCTTAGGTCAAACATGACCAACTCAGGTTGAATATTAGGAAAAATTTCTTCTCAGAAAGAGCAGTCAGGCACTGGCACAGCTGCCCAGGGAGGTGGTGGGGTCACCGTCCCTGAAGGTATTCAGGAAAAAGGTAAAGGTGACACAGAGGGACGTGGTTAGTGGACATAGTAGGATGGGTTGAAGGTTAGATTTGATGATCTTAGCGATCTCCAACCTTTATGATGTTATGATCCTATCATTCTGCAATTCTATGAACTTGTGTCCTTCAAGGAGAGCAGCCTCTGCTGCAGTCTCTCTGAAAAAGCTCTTCCAGAACTGGCTTAGTTGCAACCAGCTCATGGACATGGCACTGAGCTGGAGGCACTGTGGGCCTGGAAGGAGCAGGTTTGCAAAGCACAAAGGTATTTGGGTGTCTTTAGATGCAGGAGGAAGTTCTGTCAAATTTCAGAAGTATTTTGCTGTAAGCAAGCAGCTAATTCACTGCTTGCCTTTTTGGAACTGTTGCCAAGCGGCTCTCTGTCTGCATGGGTTGGTGCCTAATTGCTGTTGAAGGTCTGGCAGGGGCAGCCCAAAGGGAAGCTGCAGCAGCAGCAGAAGTGCAGCCTCAGCCACCAGCAGGGCACTGAGACCAGTCCTGGGGGGCGAGAAAGCAGGAGCTGCTGTGTGCAGCGCGCCGTCAGACCGGCCCTTGGGATTCCCATGCACACAGCAACTTCTGCTTGAAGCACAGACCTCGTTGCATGGGGATAGCAGCAGTGAGATCAGAATCTCGCTGCAGGAAACCTTCCCAGTGTCTGCAGAAAAAAAAAAAAACAACAGTCCACATTGCCTGCAGACACAGGGCTGCATTAAAGGATCCTCAGACATTTCAGAGCAGGGCGGAAGGCTTTGCACAGGTTGTAGATGAGGAGGAATAGAATTTTTTTGCATCAGGATGAGTATGGAGCGTATTGTGCAAAATTATTTTTACCCGTTGCTTTGCCTTTTTTTTTTTTCCTTCCTGACTTATCAAAGGATTCCTGAGTCTTTCAGAAGAACTTTTACCAATATCTGATGATAAATTATCTTCTCCTGTAAGTGCAAGATGGTGCACACTCTGCTGACTGTTCATTATCATCTTTCATGGATCATCTTGTTGGCTTCCTCTCCCATCATTATGCTTTTGCCTATGATAACCTCCCTGACATTGTCTTACTGATATTTCTGTAGCCATCCTGGACCCTTTCCTACCTCTTTCATACACATAGGCTTGCAATGAATAGCTCCTCAATCTCATGTGACAGATAATAATGTTTTTCTTAATTTCTAGTCACATGTATTAGTGAGTTATTTGCAGGAGAATGGTTAATTCCAGTCTGCTTAGGAATTCTGCAGAGGGGCTGAGGGGACAAGCCCAGCTGATCTCTGCACCATCAGCATCAAACCTGGAAGTGACATTGCTTTGTTTCCATCATGGAAAAGAGAGTGAGAGGTTTGGCATGAGGCTGATGGTTACCTGGCAGCACAAGCCCTGTGCAATGCAGCTTGAGAGGGGAAAACAGACCCCAAAAGAAAAGTGGGGCTACAAAAGGCTGGGATCTGATATCGACCCAACACAGCATTGGGAAGTGGAGTGGGGACTGCAGGTGAGATTTATGCCTGCATTGGGCTGCTGGTTTTTAACACTCTTGACACAGCTCTGCAGGATTTCCTTGGCTCCAACACCGTCAGAAACTCATGAAACTTTATCTAATCCTCAGGGATTAGATAAAGGTGGGGGTGACCCTCAAGCCCAGAGACTCCTGTCTGCTTCAGGGAACCTAAAGCCACACAGCACGGTCTAATGGGGAGATAACACAGGGAGGGGAGAGAAAGACAGGGGGGGAAAATAAGCAGTGAGTGGTGGTAAATGGGAGTCCTGAGGAAGTGAACATCTCCCATATTTCCTCCAAACAACTGCTAAATAAATAGTGCTTCTTGTCCCCCCACTGGCTTTCCTGCCGCAGCCATCACCCCCCAGGGATGCTCTTCTAGCTCCTCGAAATGCAGTCGGAGGCAGCACCCTGCAGCAGGCTGCATTCAGGGTGCAAAGGGCAGTGCTGCACTTTGGGAGGGATTTATTGGAGGCAGCAGGTCCTTGCAGAGGAACGCTGCAGTGCTCCATTAACTCTGGGAGATATTTCTGCAGCGTACCACGCCGCGAGCATCCTTTTTGCTGTTAAGCACCAACAGTGTTGAGCTGGGAGGAAGCAGGAGGCTTTCTTGCTCGAGGAAGATGTGGAAAACCAATTACAAGTCCTCATACAAATCCAAATGTGTCTTCCTAAACACACCGCCTCGCCAAACGAGCCTGAGATTTAGCTCTCACAATAAGCCTGAACTGTGAACTTTTTAATTTGCACATGGTTTCAGGAAATCTAACTCACCCTATGAGAAAAAAAAAAGCAACTTTAAAACATGTTCTTTCGCCTGTTTCTTTATTCCAGGAGCAGATTAATTTATGTACTCATTTAATTTTGTTCTGCCACAAAGAAAACCGCAGTATATAATGAGATCTCCATTGCTGGAATGCTCATTGTTGGAAGGACATCGGAGAAGACATAAATGTCCCTGACACAAAAGAAGATCCCAGGTTTCAGAAAGATCGCACAGATTGGAAAACACGTTTTTCACTTAAATTTATGAGCGGCCCTTTGTTCTTTCCTTTATGGTATGATAGCATAATAATCTTTTAAAACCACAGTAAGAGCGAGGCACCTGAGAGATTGGTGCTTTATAAATACTTAAACAGATAGACTGCTATGAAAATCTTTTGTTCTGCTGCATTTCTGCCCATTGTTAACACTGCTCCAACAATGCAGGGAAAAACCTCTAATAATTGGAAAACATTTGTGTTGGGAGGTGAGGCGGTTAGTGTCTTCAGAGAAATATCTTCCAAAGCAAAGAGCATTCCATTACGCACACAAACTGCAGAAACTACACGCTGGTTTTGCGTAGATGTGCATACAGAGATGCTGGAAACCTCCCAGCCAGCGATGAAGCGCTCATATTTCATCGTTACGATAGCTTCGGACAGCTGCATCTCACAACTTCTGAAAAGTGCTGGAAAAACCCAAAGCAGCCCTTCTATGTGGCTGAGCAAAAAGCCCGTGCCATGTGAACGAACCCAAGACAGCCGTTGGGTAATTGGCTGAGTTATCTGGAATGTCACTGTTTGTCCGCCAACAGTGCGGTGCTGATAAGCCCCGAAGGCTCTGAGCTCCCCAGAGGACACAGCAAGCAGCCCCTTCTCCTGCCTCAGTTTCCCAGTGGAAAACAAGGAGAGCAACGCGCTGCTGTCTGCCACGTCAGGCTGCTGGGAGGGAAGGGTGTTAACCAATGGGTTGTCCATGAACAACCCTTCTGATTATTGCCAGTTTCGGGAATAATTTTGTTTTCTTTGCCTTGCCAGAAATGTGAAATGAATGAAAAAGACTGGGGAAAAAAAATACGTTTGCATAGTATCTACAAAAACTGTGTGTCACACAACCTTGTTATATCCATGTATATTGGGTTGGACAATTCAGGAGAAAGGTGATTCTGAGCATCATTATGGCGATGCCATTGCAGTGTGGTTGGGATATTCTCTCATAATGTGAAACTTGGAGCCCATTAAATGGAGAGTTGGGTTCCTGAAGACACGCACACACAAGAGTATTTTTAATTAAAAAGAAAAAAAAGCTTGACTTACCAAAATGAACACAATTACCTTAAGGAAGTTGAAACTGAAATGAACAGTCTTCTTTCAGGTCAAACTATACAGCAGGTGCTGCAGCCATGTGATTTAACTTGTGCTGACAGAGCGCTCTTGGTGAGGCTCAGCTGGACCCAGCACCTTGGAGGCACAGTGCCAGGCTGGCAGCTCCAGCTGAAGGAGCTGTGCATGCAGACCGTGGGCACACAGTGCAGGGTACGTTTTGTGGGGACTTTGCAGTCAGTCCCAAAGCCTGGATTTGGTGTTTCTCAGCCACTAATAAAGGGCAAAATCAAGAAGAAGATTCGCTTTTATAAATCATAGAATCATAGAATATCCCGAGTTGGAAGGGACTCATAAGCATCATTTCCCAGTGATGAGGTTGCTGCCCCAGCGCTGGAGAAACCCATGGTCAGGCTTGAGAGGCTCTGAGCACCTGATGGAGCTGTAGCTATCTCTTTTCACTGCAGGGGAGTTGGGCCAAACGGCCTTTAAAGATCCCTTCCAACTCAAATGATTGTATGATTCTGGGACTCTATACTTCTATGACCATCGAGTCCAATTCTTGGCTCCACCTTTCATCACTATTTGAAAATACACAGACACCGTTTTGTTTGTGCCATGTAACTCACCATACCAATGTTTGAACGCATACCACTGGTGTACAGACGTGCCATTCTGTCAAAACCTGAACTTCTAGTAAGAATTTGCCTATGTTGAGACAACTTCCATGATCAAAAGCATTCCATCCAGTAATGGAATTACACATTGCGCACTGCACCCCGTGATGGAATTTTGAGTCAAAATAAGACAAAGAGACAGAAAGAGAGAAGGCACAACCCCAGCAACCTTATCAGCCTGGAACAGGGCAGAGCCATAGGACAGAGCTTCTATACCAATTAAAAATAATAACTCTGGGTCAGTTGAAGAAGACCAAACCCTATGTGGCTTCTGCAGGACGTGGACACTGAAGTAACCTGATTTTATCATAGCACACTGCCCAGTCTTTTGGATCAAGAGGAGATTTTGGCTTATAGAAAACCAGAAATCAATACCAAACAAAATAGCCCAATTGGGTCAATAATTGTCAATTTTAGGGTTTTTTTTTTATTATTAGAAATATTTATATTACAGTAACTTGGTATTTTAGAAGGCTATAAATGCATTTTTATATAATCAGCATTTTTAAAAGTCTATAAACATCCACTATGTTTGCCTAATGTACTATAAAAGCCTCCAAAGGAGCTGTTATTATCCAACTTGTCACCTCACACATGCTCCAAGGAGGATTTTTTTCTTGTCTGCTGTTAATAAAATGAAGAAAACCATTAACAGCTTTGGAGCTGCAAGGAGAAGTAAAGGGGCTTGTAATCTTGGACTCCAAAGGAAATGTCTGCAGCTTTGCTCCTCGCCTCTTTGAGATTCCCAACACGCAACAACAATTTCAAAGAGACAAAATCAGTTTAGGTTACATAAATTCAAAAGCCCAAGCCTGCTTCTTTTAAAGTAACATCTTGCATTTTGTTTGTAGTGTTGCAATCTCTCACGTAACATTTTGAACTGGTTTAGTTTTCTATTCTGCAGTGCATTTTCCACAGGTTTCATTGGTTACAGGAGCTTTAATGCAGAATTATTACGTACACACATGCATACATTATTACAACACACAGATATCTGTGTATATATGTATTCGTGTATGCAAATATACGCATATATTAAAAGTATGGCTTGCTCTGTTGGTTGCACACTGAAGACCCATCTCTCCTGGCACCCTCTACACACCAAACTCCCATCTGTATCTGCTCGTGGAGCAATCCAAAATGCCATGCAGTTTGGAGAGGAACATGGATATTTTTGTCCCTGCAAGCTCAGGCTGAGTGTGGTGCAAATCAATTAGTGCAGGGAAGAAATCTGTGTGCAAAAAGCAGAGTCGGCACGAACGTGGTGTTTTAAACAATCCCTTAATTCACATCTAGGAGATCGGTTTTCGGTTCATCGCCATTTATAGTTTGCTCCTGTTCCCAACATATCTCGGTGTCGGGATAGATTCTCAGCCCTGGGGAACCTGTCAGGGACGTGATAACAACTCACTCAGCCCAAAGCAGGGCATGATTGCGCCTGCGACAGCGAGCGGTGTTAGCAGCTCCCTGCTGCCGGCGTGGGGTCCTGGCTGGTGCAGGAGAGCACGGGCAGCCCCATGAGCCCCCACCATTTTCTGTTCTCAGATAGGGCTGAAAATAGTGTGAGAACTTCTTGTTTTTCACACGTGGGTTCTTGCGAGCCCAGGATGCTCCAAAGTGGGGAGCAGGCAATGAGGAACCCTGGTGTTTTAGGGAAAGGATTTTCTGGATGAATGTAGGGTGGCTTTCATGACTTCTGTTACTGAAAAGCCATGACATGGGAAAACATGAGAAGTCCTGGCTGGTCTCTGAGAGGAGCAGCTTGGGCCCCTATGATGATGGAAGAGGATTAAAAAACAGTGGATGTAGTTTATGCCACCACAGGAAATTTCCATCTGTTTTGCAGGGCAACAGGCTGAACCTGCTGTATGTGTTGGTCACCACAGAGGTGGCTCTGGCACTTCAGGGATGCCAGCATTTGTGTGATCTGTGGTTTTGTGCCATACACCCAGTCCTGGGTGTCCAGATGGTGATGGCACAGAGCTGCCTCTGCTCAGGACTGATGGGGACGGGGAAATCCCAAACTCCAGTTTCCAGTTTGGGTTCAGAAGAGCTGTGACAAAGAGGACAAGCCACAGGGGATGGAGAGCAGGTGTACCAACTGTCTGATTCTATCAGAGCTGGGGAGCTCTGGCATCAGGTAATAAGAAAGTGACTGTAAGAATCTCCTGACATACCTTGGGGTGCCTTGGAACCTCTTAACAGCCTTTCACAGCTCATGGCACTATGGAGTGGTTCCTTCAGGCATTTCCCATCCCTAGATGACATGCTACCAGCTCCCAACAAGTTCAACCTCTGTTTAACGTTGCCTGACAGTCCCATGCGGATGCTCTACATGGGAGTATCCATTATGATCAACACGTTCCAAACCCAGGAATCAGGAACTTCTAGAATTGTCCCTTGTTGGGAGAGATTTGGAAGTTGGAAGTCTCCCATGGCCAAAAGGTCCAGGAGGTATCTCCATGTCAGTGTCCCCCATCAACATGCCATGGCAGGAGGGTTCCTCTGGCCTGTGGTAGAGCTCTCCAGCCCTCCCTGCTAAGGGTAGAAGGTCAACGCCTCGCCGGGCCCTGGCTCCTTTGGAGACACTGGAAGGGAGATGTGGCTGGACAGTGGGGTGAAGGACAACACAGTGAAGGACTCGGTCTCAGTGTGCAGTGTTTCTCTCTTGAAGGTAAAAATTAGGATCCCTTGACCTTCACCCCCACCTTCTCTTCCAGCTGCCTTTCGACAGTGGAGGAAAAAATACAACAGAAAGAAGTCCAAAGAGAGGAAAAAGATAAATACAGGAGGGAGACAAAGGTCTTCCAGCACCGACAAGGTCTCTGCTCTGTGTCTCCCTGCACTGGTGCTTACCAAACATAGCCAGGGCCCCCGTGAGCCCTCAGCCCAGCAGAGTAGTAAGATGAGCTCCCTCTTCATTTGGCCTCGCTAAAAATAGCAGAGGGTAAAAAAAGGCAGAGTCAGGACCCTGCAGGACCAGTAGTCAATGGGCTGAGAGGAGCGACTGAACTCCAAATACTGCTCAGCAGCCTCCAGCTGACAGGCTATTTTTTGCCATGGTTGACTAAATATGGTCAGGGAGGAAAGAGCACGAGCAGGGGCCGCTCGCCCGGTGGTGCGTGTTTCGGATGCTTCGCTGGGTATATAAGCACTGGAAAGGTGGACCCGCTTCCTGACCAGCGCTTGCCCCCCTCGTTCTCCCCCCTGGGTGCGTGTGTGCGTACCCCTCCCGGCGGCTGACCCCAACCCAGGGCTGACCCTTGGGAAGGAGGGGATCTAGAGAGGGGACAGCCCCATTTCGCACCCAGGTGTGCTGCAATCCGGGCGGGTTGGGTCCCTTCTCCTTAACCCCCGCCTCGCCAGCCGCCGCCGGCGCTCCCCGGAGCCCCGCTCCCCCCGCTCAGCCTCCGCTGCTCAGCCTCCGCTGTACCGCGCTGCCTGCCGCCTTCCTCCCCCCACCGCCCAGCCGCGATGCAGCAGCAGGGATGGAGTTGTAGTGGTGCTGGGCGGAGGGGGTGAGGTAAGGGTGGGGGGGAGGTTTGCCTGATGATTTTTTTTTTTAATTTTTTTTTTTTTTTCCTCCAAGTGAGGACTAATACCATCACTGGGCCTGCTCTCTTTTTCCCTTCCTGCATTAGAGATTGGCTATAAGGAGAAGGCTGACGGCTGCAGCATGAAGCGCATTATTACCTTGTGATTCCATGACCCTCCTCTATGCATCCCTAACTCTCGAAAGCTGATTCAGCTTTCAGCTAGTGCTCTGGTGAGTCCTCTGCTGCAACAGAAGCTCCTAACTGGTATGTCTCTTTTTTTCCTTCCCCTCTTCTGCTCCCTTTCTTCCCTCTAACTGCACTAGCTCAGCTCGTTTTTAAACACTTTTCTGACCGATGCAGGACTGAGTGCCCATCCAACTTACCCGGGGACTTAAATGTCTGCTTTTGCATCCGGCAAATGTGTGTGTGCTGCGTGTGTGTGTGTCTGTGTGGGGATGTGCCGGCTGCCTCTAATCCATGGATGAGTTGGGAGACCTTCCCCCCACCTTTATTCTTTTTTGTTGTTGTTGTTCTGCTGTGGCATACTCTGCATTTAAAGGGGGGGAAAAAAAAAAGGAACAAACTGCAGAGCAAGCAGTGCACTATAATAATCTGAACTGAAATGTTAGAACTTTGACATGCAGCCGTTCTGCAAGGTTAAACTGGCCTTTAAATGCCTAATTCAGAGCCAGGCTGGCTAATGACACCTAGGGGGATTGGGGCTTCATTTATTTATTTGCACCAAACTAGTGGCTCTGAGCTAATACCAAACAGAGCAAAAGGGTGAAATGTGGTTAAACTTAGCCTAACTTGCAGTGATCTCAGTGCTGCGGTGATTAACTGTTCCAATGCCGAGAACTGAGCGTTAATTGCGGACGCATGGCTTGTGGGCAATCAGAAAGGAGATGCAAGGAGAAGTTAGGTTTTCCCTGCAAGGGGTTTGAATTCAGGTTACACTTCATCCATCAATCGGCTGTTATTGCTTTTGCAGCTGAGAGTTAGCTGTGGTCATTATATTTTATATGATAGTGGTGATACCTGATCACATAAATGTATATGCATTGGTATTGTGTGAGGGGTACTGTGTTATATACACGCATGCACACAAACTGGGATATCTTTTATAGCATGCATATGTATATTTTACACGGCTTTATACAGAGATATTAAATGCTATTATAAACAGGTGTAGCACATGATCCCAATTCAATGCACCTTCAGTCTGTGCTTGGAGTATGGCTATTTGCATATGTCTGTGCTGGAGAGAGTGTGCACTCAGCAGTCGTGTGTAATTGTGGAGGCAGAGCCCTGTGATCTGGCTGGCAGTTTAATTGCTGGTTCCCTGGTGCGGGTGGCCATGCTGCCGCCCCAAAGGACTGAGCCTGGTCCATTCCCTGCAGCTCGGCCCTGCTGGCTTTCCTTGGCTGTGCCCAGCCCCAAACCAGGCTGCCTCCAAGTCCCTGAAGTTTTGCACTGCACAGCCACAGCCTGACTTTGCCACCGGGACTGGAGGAGCTCCTCCAGAATGGGATAGAGGGAGCAGGTGTACAGCATCATGCTTCCATCCTTCCCACTCCCTCCATCCCTCCATCTCCATCCTTCCCTTTTATTTGCTCCTTGCACTCTGCACTATCCACATTCCCATGCATTTTTCCCCCCACAACAACCACAATTTTATTGTGCAGCTTTTTCTGCTCTGGGTGAGCCGAGGTGTGTGGAGGATGCTGGGCGATGCTCGCCCACCACCCATTACTCCTGGTGCTCACTGTAGGATGTGGACCACAAAGTGCCTCTGGCGTCACCATTAAATCACCACCACGCCGCATGTCTGCTCCTCCACCAGCAGGGCCAACCCTACAACTCACGGGCAGATTGAAATCTAGATCCACCGCCTTTCTGGGAGCAACCAACAGATGAACCTCCCTGCTGCGGTTGTTCCACTGTCTTCAATATTTGTAAGGATTTTATGTGCCGTCTTTTAGTTCCCTGTAGTTGGCTGGCATCCCCTTCTCCTGCTCATCTGCAGAAGTTTGGGACAGTTCAGGACAGTCCATGGCAGGTGGATTTCAGGAAAGCAAATCGGGAGTGAGGTGAAATGTGCAATGGTCCAAGACGTCAAGTAGCTGTTCTGTTCCGTTGCTTGGCCTGTTGGTGTTTGTCTGAGGGGAATTCAACATGGCCAAGCGACTTGGCCATGTGAAACCCACCTGAACTCAGTTCTTTGTGGGCTTTTGAGGAATTCTTTTTAGAATCGGAGCACCCAGGCTTTCCCTCACGCTCCTCTCCCTTCACTTTAATTTCACTGCAGTCATGCATTATCATGGTGCCACAGCTCCATCTCTCTTCCCATTACTCCAAACCAGTGGTGGAAATTTGCCTCAAAATGAGACAAATGACGACATTTAGTGGGGCCAGAAGCCCTGTGGCAGTGAGGAAGGGCACAGTGCCGAACCAGCACTGGGCTCACACCCACTCTGCTGCGTGGTGCGTGGCACTGAGGGGTTGGGGCGAGCCCATGGGTTTGCACCCCGGCTCTGCGGGGCTTTGCAGCCTGATGGTGTGGAAGTCAATCAGCACAGGGAAGTATTTACTCCCACTCTCCCAGTGATATATTTCACAAAGCAGCGGAAAAAAAACAAACAAAAAACCAACAAAACAAAAAAAAAAACCACCCAACACATCGATACAATTAAGTATTCCAAAGTGCTTACTTTGCCACTTGCTAAGTTTACTTAAACCCTCTTTAAAGGCTTCATTAGAAACCGGTGAGAAATGGCCAAATTCATTAGCGTCGAGGCAGGCGTTGTGCATTTCGCCTGCAAATTGCAATCGAGCGGCGGCGGGGCGAGGGGCGCAGGTGAGCGCACACCCGCTGTGCTGAGCGAGCGGCAGCGCCCGCCGTGACCTCCGGAATGCCGCCCTGCATTCAGCCCAGCCACATTGTTCCGGAGCTTTAAAGCTCAGCGTGGCTGCTGGCGGAGGGCAGAGGCAACGGGAACTGATGGCTGCGTGTGGGGATGAGCCCCACGGGGACAACTCCGAAAGACTTTTTTGGCCTAAGCCACCAGCACGGGGCTGGGGCTGCTTTTTAGTTTGCATCTCTGCTGGTGTCTACCCCAGGTGTGGGGCTCCGCTGGATGACTTGTGAAAAGCGAATTGTTTTTTATATACGTTTTTTGAATACCCCGAAATCCCCCGCCCTTCTCCCAAGGTATATTGGGGATTGTTTGCTGCAAGGTAGTGTCACACTCACGGTGACCAGCAGAGGAAAAATCACTGGATTCTTTAGGTAAGATGCTTTCTTCTTCCTATGCCTTAATCTCTACTTAGTGCTGGAAGCGATGGCGTGTCTGTAGCTGGTGAGTTCTCTTGCTCTGCCAGATGGAGCACTTCTTGCTGGTGTTGCTTTGTAAATCAGTGCCGGATGCTGGATTTTGGCTTTCTGAAAGCAAATTGGCTTCTTGTTTCTAAATTGCAGGATGGAGGCGATCGGGATTTGATATCTACTTAACCTCCACCCACATGGCTTTGTCTAAATCTATATACACACACATATATATATGCATATATATATATATATACACAGAAAGCAAATTCCTTCAACTAAAGCCTTTTTAATTGCTGAAAGTTTGCAATTTCAGTGAAAGCATCCTCTTTGTAGGGGGGCTGGGAGTGGGGCTTTTCCTCTGTGCCATTCCATGACAAAGTGCTGCAGGCACTCCAGGCATTGCCCACTGCCTCTTCCCAGCCCTAAACCCCAGCAACCTGCAGGGGCAGAGCCGGAATGACCAGCAAGGGGAGTGAGTGTGTGTGTGTGTGTGTGTGTGTGCATGCATGTGTGTGTTTTGCACATGGGCTGCCTCAAACTGTGCTGTAACTCACTCCTGGGAAGTAAATGGCACGCCAGCCCTATTTCCTCCCGTGTACATATAAATGCGCATATTGAACCTACCTGCTTGAGAGACATACTTCTTTATATGCCCATATGAACCTGGCAATCTATGGAATGTAAAGAAGTATGTATTTCAGGTGGGAACTCTTCTCGGAGGAGCAATGTATGACCCCGTGTGAAGGGGGGGGGGGGGAGGAAGACAGACAGATTTTTGTCTTTTTTTTTTGAGATGCCTGACATGGCAGACTGGCTGGGGAGTCAATTGGTGATCTTGTTCCAGTGCGTGTATTGTTCTGTCACTTTGCCTGTGTCAGCAGGTGGAAATGCTCATCAGGACATTAAATATTCAATATGCTGACTGCGGCATGGGCTTTGAAAGGCGATGCCAGAGGAAAGCTGGCTGTCCACTCCTGGTTTTCAGCGGGGATACAGACCAGTCCCTCCGGATTGCTGCTTCCCCCTCGGCCCTTTTTCCCAAAAATAAGGCTGGGTAAAAGAGCTGGTCCTTAATCCTAGGGAAAAGGAAAGGAGTTGGAGGCGGGGAGAAGAAGGGAAGGAGTTGTGACTTGGAGGTGCAGTATTTTGGCTTCACGTAAATACGCAGACAGCTTTTGGGATGTTTCCTGTGTTAAAACTTTTTGTGCTTAATGCTGGAGAGGAAGCAATGTTCACTGTGCGTGTGTTGGCCCTTGGACATGGCCAGTGGGTGCCCAGCTCCCAGCCAGAGGCAGTGAGCGCTCCCAGTGTGTGTTATTAGAGGGTTATTAGAGGGAAATAAGGAAAATAGCACCTTGAATTTGAGAAGCTTTCCTGGTGTTCTGGTTTTCCTTTTTAACCTTTCTCATCGTAAAACACCTGGTTATTCTCCCAGCATCCCACGGCAGTGAGATGCAATGATACAAATGGGTGTAACGTTCTGTGCGAACAATCAGAACTTTCTGTCTGGGTAGGGGCGGGTGAAGCTTTCAGCCCCCATTTTCCTCAAGCTTATGAGATGCACATATCTGGGCTGTTAGGCACTGCATTTCTCCATCCCACCTACTCCCAAACTTATCCCCATCACCCCGCCGTGCAGCCGAGGGCACAGCAGTGTTCTGCTCTGGAGCAAGTTCCCTCTGGTTTCAGCACATCTCTGTGCTTGGCAAAAGTGCTCTGAAGGCCTTTGCTGAGCCTCAGTTTGTTGTGATTCATGGCAAGCACTGCTGCCACTTGTTACACGTACACCAAATGGGGTTTAACGGAAAGCAGGCACTTGTGAATAGCAGGTTAAGTAAGGAGGGCTGGGCTCTTAAGGAGATTTCCAATGTACAGAATTCTGTAAGTTTTATAAATCTTTCTTTTTTTAGAAAGATGATACAAGTGGTGGACACACATGGAGTGCTCAACCTCTGCTTGGGGGAGGAGGGACCTCTGCTTTGCCAGGTGCTTTGAGGAGAGGCATTGTCCCCTGGACAGGGATGGGTCCCAGCCACTGAGGGTGTCCTGCCCCAGTTTGGGGCCACAATTAAATACAAAGGTGCTGGGAAATGAATAGAGACGGAGCAGCAGAGTTCCCATGGCCAAACAGGGCTGCAATTTCTCTCACTTGTACATCACTGCTGGGAGCTTGACTTGCTGTGTGAAAAATGGGGATGATTCTCACCATTCTGGCCACAATAGCAATTTCCCTCCTCTCCCAGGTGACCTTTTACCCTACCTCTTCTCGATTCCCTTTTCCTCACTGCTTTCCTCTCCTTCCTTCTTTCCTTGTCTTCTACTTGTGTGCTTCTCATTTTCTCCTTATTTCTAGCTTGCTTTCTTGCTTTCAACTCCGCTCTTATATTTTTCTCTTCTTTATTTTCTTTTTTTTTTTCTCTTTTCTTTCATTCTCTCATTGTCTTGCTCTTTCTTTTTCTTGTTTTCTTCTCTTTCTCTGCATTCTCAGCGCGGGTGTTACTGAGCCTTCCACATCACTGTGCATATCTCTAGCGAAGGTGCTCATGGTCTGATTTACAACAGATACCTGCATCCCTAATGCAATTTTTATCTCCTTCCCCCTCTCTGAATTAATATGCTTGTTAATCACACGGAATTGCTAACTTTAGGAAGTCACTAAGTGTTCAGATTTATTTTTATGTAAATATTTTCAAAACCATAACTCAGCTCTGTCTCACGGTGTGGGAGCCACGTGGTGGAGGTGTGTGGGTGCAGAACACATCCTGAGACCCTACCCCATCTCTGGTGCAGTGTGGCAATGCCAAAAAATAAATAGAAATGCTGTAAAGACCCCAAAACCACGTCAGCCCTTTAGTCATTAGCATCGTCCACCAGTTTGCGCCATTCTTACTCTTAGCTCCAGCTCCTTCTCGCTTTTCTTCTTGTTTGGATTAAAACTGTGACTGTTCCTCCACACTAGGTCCTCCCTATTTCTTAGCTTGAAGAAAGCCTCTTCTCCTTCGCTCTCCATAGAGCAGAGCTGCAGGTTCTGTGCTGAAGCGAGGCGCGATGCTCGGCTGTGCCCATCCGTCCCGCAAAGCGCGCACTGAGCGGTCCCACCAGCAGAAACGGGAGCTCTGAGGACTGTAAAAGCCATAAATCCAGTGGACCAAATTAGTTACGTTTTCCTATTCTATGCCTCACAAAACCCATCCGTTCTTGAGATGAATTTTCTGCACATAAGAGGAACTACGGGCAGGTATAGAATGGGAATTTTGCACACGCGCATGGGAGCACGGGGATGAATTCGTGCTGTGTGTTTTCCCCTGAATTATTTTTTTCCCTTTCATGTGTTTATGTTGATGAGCTATTATTACTTTTGTTGCTATTACTTAATACTGGAAGACAGGTGGTCCAATAAATCCCAGCACTCTTCTTTTGTAAAAAAAAAAAAAAAAAGGGGGGGGGGGGCATATTTGCAATTCAAGTTTAATAGTGCATTCATCAAGAGCAATAAAGCATTCATTTTATTGCACGAGTATTTCAAGGGATGTGCTGGCCCTGGTGAAAGCATTAGTAAAGGGGTGCATCAGCAATCTCATTTAAAACTGTCGACCCAATGTGAAAAATGTTGCGTTGAAGAATAAACTGCTATTAAGCATGATTAGATTGACCTGCAGGACAGATATTTTAGCTGCTGCAGCACAAGTCGATCAAAGTGAGCATCGCTTAGATTGCAAATTTTTTTTTTTTTAATGCCCTAAATTAAAAATGAAAGAGCCTCAGAATATTTAGGACCAGAGAGTGACTTTGGGGGTGAGATTTGTGTGTTTGATTTGAGGAGGTTTGGAAAGGTGGAGAACGGGGGGAAAACATATTAATTGCTGCCCCTTTAGCATACATTGAAAGTATGTTACTCGGATCAACCAATCAAAAAAGAAATTGTGCTGACTCAGCATTCGGGCTAGTCTGCACGTCCGATTGCAGAAGAGATCAGCACTGCACTGCAGTATCTTTCCCTGCCTTTGACACCAGCCTAGCTGGGCAGGGCTTCCCTTGTGCTTCCCAGGACTGGGTTAGGCCAAGAACAAGAGCGGGCTCTGAAGAATCGAGGAGAGAGACAAGGTTGCAGGAGCCTTGAGCTGCTCCGAGGCTTTTTAGTCTGTAAGCAAGAGCTTCCATGCTAGGTTTGCCCTGCCAGATGCGAGCGGCATGTATTGCTTGGGAATATATCTATTTTTAAAGAGTTTCACCACATCTTGCACTTCACGGTGGCTGTGGGCGAGGGGGTGGTGTGTTCCTTGCAAGAGAAATATCCTCGCTCCGGAGCTCGCATCCCTCCCCTGAAAGCCGGGCGCTGATTTCAGCGATTCCCTCCCAGTGAAGGCGCTCAGTTTAGCGCTTTCTGCTGAAGTTGCTCTTGACCTGAAGCCATCATGCAGCAAGATGCTTCCCTGTTGGGATGCAGGGTCATGGCGAGTGCAGCTCATTGCACCGCCTGCTTGCTGGGCTGCAGGCAGCTATGCTGCTCCCCTGCCTTGCATTCCCCCAGAGGGAGGGGGCTGCTCATGTAGAGATGCTGAAGCCATTGCAGGGATAGGACTGGAGAAGGTCTTGGTGCAATTACCCAAGAACAAGCTCATTCTGAGTGTGTAATGGCCAAAATGCAAAGTCTTGTGCAGCCTCCTCAACAGGCAGAGCTCCAAGCCGCCTGCCTCCTCTGACACCCTGTAATTCTCCAAAGGAGATTCTGCTCACACTGTGTAAGCAGTGTCAGCATTCACCCTTGCTTTGAGCTTGCATTTCTTGCATAGAGGTCTGTATGAAGGAACAGAGGCCAATAGCCATGTGCACGGGTGGAAGGTTGTCAGAGGACAGACACACTTGGAATAAGAGGCAAGTTTATAGTGAAGCTTTTAGCAGTTGGAGCAGTTTTGGTGGTGCTCAGGATGCTTTGATGGAAACAGGGTGCCTGACATCTTAAAACAGATGCAGCTTTTCCTTTTTTCCCTCTTTTTTTTTTCTTTCTTCTCTTCTCGAAGCACAGCACTCTGCCTGTGCCATGTCCAGATATGGCCTGCGCTGGGATGGGAGCTGCTAGCTAAAAAAGCCACAGGCAGCCCAGCGGGACCAGCAGCAGCTGGTATAAATAGTGCTCATTCTCAGCTGCCCCTCTGCCGGGCCGGATTAGGTGGCATCTGGGCAGCCAGGGGCTCGTGACCACCGGCTGCAGAAGTCCCCAAGCAGCTGTGAGGGCAGGAGCCGTCCCTGCAAAGCCCTTACATAGGCACGTCGACCCTGGCATTTGGGGGGTCGGGTAAAGCTACCGGAGCAGGAATCCGGTGACCTAAGAATGATCAGGAATAAATTTCATCGCGGCATCCAGGCAGAGCTTCCAATCTGGGACATGGCCCAAGGTTGGAGGCAGGATCTGGCCTTCTGCTTTTTACCCCATTGCATGCATGTGGAATCTGCAGGGATGGTGAAGCATTGCTCAGAGTGGCCAAGATGCGGTTGCGTCCCCCTCTAGGACACAATGAGTTAATTTACTGTCAGTGAGATTATTGGAATCTGATTTAATACTTGTGTTTACTTCAGGTCAACAAATTAAAAAAAAAAACAAACCAACACCACAACAAAGCTTAATAATTTAAGGCACCAGCTTGATGGAGGCTAATAGAAAATAATGCATCTCGTGCAGAGATTTCCATCCCAAGCTTGCAGAGCATGCAGTGTGTGCCCCTCCTGCCATGCCTGCAGTCAATGCCATGGGAAGGGGCGGTGTGGTGCCTGGAGGCAGCTCATGATGTATGGAAGTAAAAAAATTGAGCAGTGAATGGGATTGGTTTGACTGAGTGGAGATAAACGCGCAGGCAGTAGCTGAAATGTGATGTGCGTAGTGGGGGATGTGGGATAAAACTCTGTTGGCATCACAGGTCAGAGTAGAGAGGGTCTGCTGGCGGGCAGGTGATGCATGGGTGGGCACAGGTGATACTCAGCGTATGAGTAAAGGTTGTTGCAGAGTGTGTTGGGGATGGTCCCAAAGTGACCACAGTCTGGGTAGGAGATGCCTGGAGCCTTCAGGTGCACTGGGAGATGCGGCACTACTCGCAGGGTGAGATGGCAGTTCCTTAGTGGGGAATGGCTTCACCGCTAAATCAGTGCCGGAGCTTTGTCCCTTCCCTTCCTTGCCGTGTCAGGGCTCTGAGCCACACCAGGTTGTGTTCTTTAATTTAAGCTTTGTCCTAAAGCCTTGTCTCAGAGATAATAAGACGCACACACATACGCACCCACTAAAATCCATTGTGCCATTTTTGCAAAGAACAGCAGAAGCTGCCCGTGTACCTTCCCCTCTCTGTCCTCCACACTCATTTGGCCTATTTGAAGTGGAATTTATTCCTGGGAAGGTCCCCATCAATTTGCCTTGCTCTTTTGTTGACAAGTTTATTAAAAACCTGGGCAACTCCATATTAAACTTTTATCAGTGTCGAGGAAGAATACGTCCTTAGAGCGGCCACAAAAGTTATGGATTGGATCTGAACATTTCTTGTTCCACTGTCCAGCTGAGTCAGCTTAACAAATAAAAGCTGCCACCTCCATTTTTTTCCCTTCCTCAAGAGACAGTTCCCTTTCCCGTGTAAGTAACAGCAGCAATAACACAAGGAGGTTTCAGGGCCGGGCAAACAGGAGCTTTTCTTTGCACCCACCAGTCCTTACTGCTGATTAGAATAATAATATTAACAGAAAACAGGAATAAAATAAGAGCCCTGCCGGTAGTTATAGCTTCTTACCTCTGAGCTAATTGTTTGTGTAAAGTAATCTCTACTTTATAGACAAATATATGAAAAAAATACCCCCCAAAGTTAATATGGGTTGTACTGAGAGCAACGTGAGTAGTTTCACATTTCCATACCCTGCAAGGGCACGGAGGGTTGGCAGCGCGGCCGGCGGCAATACTCGGTTGGGGATGTGCGGAACCGTCGCTCTTATTCCTTTAGTTGTAAGATTAAACCAAGAGGAGGCCAACGTGTTGCAGGGGAGATGTTAAAAATAAAGCGCTGGCATCGCATAACCTAGTTCCTGTTTTGCCTTGCAATGGAGTTTTTATGAGTTGAAAGAAACCGGCGAAACAATCGGTGAGACGGATTTTGAGCTGCCAGAACGGAGACAGGCAGGGGAGAAGTGAACCGAGTGGTGGCTCTTAACCTCTGCCAGATAAATAAATAAATATCTGTCCCCAAACAACATATTTCTTGGCCTGTCACCGCGTCCAAGGATTTTTTAGTTCTTAAACAGGTTTGCTGGCATAATTTGTCAAGTACAACAGGGAGGTTTCCGTGTGACAGAGGATCATTTTTCACCGCGCACGGTGGGGCACCGAAACAGTCCTGCAGGCTCAGAGCAGCTCCATAATTAGATAACAGTTAACATACGTGTATTAGAGGGATCATCCTTCATGCTATGGGGCACAGCAGAGCCTGCCACTGCCGATACCGTGCTGTGCCGAAAGCAGGCAGGGAGCGGGCCGGACAAATGCATCTTACTCCAGGAGTTTATCTGCATCACCATTTGCTCCAATTATAACTAATTGGACACATATTGCATTTTCATAGCATCTAATTTTCTATTGATTTTAACGGGACTGATGGTGTTTTGTACTGTTAAGTGGTATCTCGTACCCGTTGTTGTTTAAAAATGCTGAGTACACTCCCCTGTATGGAATTATGCAGTCAGCAGATGTTTTAAAACCTCTTTAATTGTTCGGTCCATAAAATGCACAAAGTGTATTAGGGAACAGCTTTGTTCTCTTTGAGTGTGTGAGTTTAAAAATCCAAACTCCAAACTATTTCTGCTGCCAGTTCCAGGAGCTGCAGCTCTCGGCGGGCAGCCCTGTCCCAGGGGTGGGCTCCCTGCTGCAATGGATGCTCCGCAGTTCTTAGGCTGTGTATGAAGCAGGACCTTCAGCTCCAGGGTGAAATTTGGATTAAGACGAAGATGTTCATATTGAGAGTCAAGATTTTGATAAGGTCACTTGTGGTCTCCTGTATAACTAAGGAATAAGCTGGTAATTGGTAGGATTTGGGGTTATATTCTCTGTTATAGATCTTGCTCTCTGTCTCGACAGTACGTCCAAATAAAACCGGACTATCAAATTAGCCACTGCATTTCAGCAAATACTCAGTGAAGCAGGATGAAAGCAATAGTCCTCTGTTCAGCATCATTTAAAGAAGAAAAGATTTAAATGAGATATGTAGTGGAGGAGCAGAGAGGCAGCCGGGAAAAAGCTTTCCTAGCATTGATCATTACAAGCATGGTGGAGATTTGAACGCTTCGGATATTGGCATATGAGGAAGAAGGTTTTTATGCTGAGGGCGGTGAAGCACTGGCACAGGTTGCCCAGAGAGGTGCCCCATCCCTGGAGACACCCAAGGTCAGGCTGGAGGGGCTCTGAGCACTGATGGAGCTGTGGGTTTCCCTGCTCATTGCGGGGGGTTGGACCAGATGGGCTTTAAAGGTCTCTTCCAAATCAAGCCATTCTGTGACCCTGTGATTAAAGGTAGATAGGGCAGGCAATAGGATATGGGAATTGTTCTGCCTGGGGTGCCTGTGGGCTGCCATCAACCCGCTGCCTTCTCCAGCCATTAGCAAGAATTGCATCATGTTGGTGGGAGACAGGTGGGATCATGGAGGTGTATAAACTAAATAGACACTTTATTAAGTTCAGGTAATAGTTTTGAAAGACTGAGTGGCTACTGCACTGTCAGCAGCTCCTTTAGTGCCCATAGGAACTGAGTGCTTTTTAATTAAGTCAAATAAAATCCAAGCGGAAGACTTCCCAGCCTTGGCTGAAGCATATTTTTTGGGTTGAATACCTATAATTTTAGAAATGTTAATAAAACACAGTCCACTTTTTCCCCTGTAATAATATAAATTAAATTAATATTTTATGTCTGTAAGAAAAAGGATAAAAGCACCGAGGTTGTATTTTCTGGCTTACAAATGGCACATTGTGCAGAATACAGCAACTGTGGCATTGATTTAAACATCCTCGCAAAGACACCATGCAATAAAGTTGAATCATCTGCAGTACAAGTATGGCTGTTTGGGGGAAAAATAGCCAAATGAGAGAGCAGACGTTTTCCTGTATTATCAAAAGCCACTTCATTTTGGGGAAAATTCCTCAGATTTAGTGACATTTGGATGGAAATCAAATAACACATTAACTTGAGGAAAGGGAAAAAAACCTTCCAAAGCTAATTACAGAGGGAATGTGCACTTCATTAAGATAAAGCTGTAAGAAATCAATGTTCTGTATTGTTGTTTTTTCCTTTTGATTGGATTTTAGCATGATAAATTGTTAATGCATTTGATCTAAAAATGATTTGTTTATTCAGATGAAGAGCAACAGTACTTTGTCTCATTTGGCCTTTTAGCTTATAATGATAATGATTTCAAGAGATGTTCATTTCTCAAAAGGGTATTGGACTGGAATAAGCAGGAGATTTCTGGACTCAGAAGGATGGGCCCTACACAAGGGTTCCTTGTAGGCTAATTCTATTGCATGTTGAATCTTCTGCTTCATTAGGAATATCGACAAATGTTGATAAATTCTTTGGCTATTCTGTGCTGTCTATATAAAACATCTTCATTAGAATGTTGAGGCTAAAGCACAAAGGTCTTCATTGCCCCAGGTTCTCTTATGTTGCCCACTTTTGGCCCCACTTGCCATGGCAGTGCTTTGATAACACAGGGATCTGGCTGCTCTCAGAAGTGTAATCATGAACTGCAAAGCTGACACTTAGACCAAAAGCAAAACCGAGGCATTACACAGTGACTGGCAGAGAGGGGAATGAGATGCACAGCTTTATTTTGCTATTTTGCCTTGGATTTGCTTCAGAGATGTGTTCCTATATCTCCCCAGTGCCATTCCACTATGTGGCCATTCCTGGCTGGGGCGGTGTCGGTCCCATGGGCAGGGTCCTAGGGACAGAGCGACCAGAAAGGACCTTCCCAGTGAGACCCAATTCCAAGCACTGCTGGGAGGAAACAACTGGATGAGGATGACCTTCAGACAGCAAACCTAAATTTGGTGGCGCTGGGTCGCCCGGTCCTTGAACCTGGGAGGGCAATAGGAAGGGTAAGTGACACCAAAGCCTGGTCTGACTGGGTTTCAGCACAGCTCACACCTTTGAACACATCCAGCAAAGCCTCTGCAGTTCCTCTTGCTGCACTGCTGGCCGGGCCCAGGTGTGTGGGGGCTGTGAGCCCCATGTGCTGCAGCCCTGCAGCAGAGGTGTGGGGATGCTTTTCCTCAGTTCTGGGAAAGCCTCGCCGCCAGAGCCATCGTTAGTCGTGATTAATGGCATCCAGAAGAGAAAACCTAATTTTCTAAAAAGGAAAACCTCACTCATAACTCACTGCAGAGAATTCAAACAAAACGTTACGGAATGTCGGCGCGTGCTGGCATTGATTTCGGATGTGCTGCGGGGCACTCCCTGAAGCAAAGCGAGGGGAACAGAGCAGCACTCATCTCCAGCAGAAGATGCTTGTTTTAACGCCCTTCCTGCCAAAACCAATGGGATGGGGACAGGACAAGGGCACCTGGAGCACGCCATGCTGATGTTCGGGCAGTTCATTGCTCTGCCTCCCAAAATCCATATGCCCGTCAGGGTTTAGCTTGCAGTCTCGGTGCAGCATCGGTCACTGCTGGCACTTCCACCTCCTCCCGTTCTCTGGTAAATAATTACTTCCCTCCCTCCTATAACTCACCAAAGGATGAGTTTAATACTTCTAGGTCCTCACTGTCTAAGTTTCCATTTAGCTCCTTGGCTTGATTGTCTCTTGAAAAGGTACCTAGAGATAACTCGATTAAATTAATTGTAGAGCTCTTTTAAAAAAGATGTTCTCTCTCTCTTTCGCTCTCTCTCCGCATTTATTTATAGGCAGCTTACAGTACTGGGGCTGGGCAGTTAAGTGATCTGCACTACTTACTGTTACAAT